>NC_133759.1:28432500-28740147 GCF_036562045.2 Rhinolophus sinicus
GTGGGCAAGGGGCCCAGTGGCCACAAAACCACTTCTACTCACTGGCAACACTTCAACAACCCTGCTGCCGGCATCACAAAAATCTTCGATGATGTTCAGTCAAATCTGGTTAGCTTATTTTAGCCAACTGTACTATCCAAAAAAATCAAAGCAATTATTGTTTGCTGTAGGAGAAGGTTTATCTGACGGTCCATTCTACTCAGAAATGTTCTTTTCTATATGGTGTAATGATTTAACTTTTTAAAGACGTGTGTAAATGCTCAGTCGACAGACACGCAACACACAAATGTATAAATCTCACAGATTTAATATGGTTACTTCTATCCAGGATACTATTAACATTTGTTAATAACTTGACCTGTCTGAAATGCTTAGGAGGTAGTTCAAATGGCACGAAAGAGAAAGAATGAAAAAAGGGGGAAGCTCTGAGCCCCAACCTTCTGAATTATCAATCATTCTCTCTCATAACCCAAAGTGCTGAAGGAAAAGACATGAAACCTACGAAAGCTATTCTGCTATTTTGGTGGAGAGGAGATTTTGTTTAAGAAAAAGGAGGGAAGGAAGACAGGGAGGTTAGAAGGGAGGGAGGGAGGAAAGGAGGGAGGGAGGGAGGGAGGGAAGGAAGGAGGGAGGGAGGGAGGAATAACGGAAAAAACAATAAAAATCACACATAAGTGCCTCTCCAAATGTGAAAGATTTCTGTTTAATTTTGTTTAAGTGTTCTGTGCTATCAGTTGCTTCTTGAATTAAATGAAAAGCAATTTCAATGGTAAACTGAGCCCTTAAATGTAGGAAATCATTTCCATTTTTTTTCCTCATCTCCAATCCTAAATTATAGCAGCCACAAGAGTCCCAGCGCAGGGGAGGCAGGGCTGGGTAGCTGTCCACTTCCACAGACCCACCCCCTCAGTGGCCCTCTGTCCAATACCCTCAATAATAGCGCAGGACCCATATTTGAGAATCACAGATTCTTCCTCTGTAATTCTTAAAAGTCTACCTAGATAGGAGCTTTGACATTGCCTGAAAGATGTGCTATTTAAAATAGTGAACTGTATCCTACATTATATCTTTGTTAACATTTTTTCAACTACATACTTTCAAATGAATTACTTTTGCAGAGTTTTGTTCTTCCCTTTGATGCTCATTTTTCTACTTAAAAAACAAACAAACAAACAAAAAAAACCAGCAACCTGCCAACTTTTCATTACATATGATAATGGAAGAGGGACATGATGGGTAAATCAAGTTTATAAATAATCCTAAATTCTCCTTCTATTCAATAATTTGAACACAAACTATGACCAAAATTGTAGAAACATAAACAAAGAAAGGATAATAGACTAACTTGTAGGTCTCCCTGCAGGGATAATAGAAAAACAGTGAGGAATGAAGCATTAAAAAGCCAATCAGAAAATTGTTAGTCAATGTTTATAGAAGATCACTTCTCTTAGGGATCAACAGAAATGCTCTGTAAATATTGTTGGTTTGTAAAATATATTATAGCGAAGTTATGCATCAAATGTTACTGAAACACAGATAAGGGTATAATTAATTCTGTCTGAGAGTTGCAGGGGGTGCATGGGGCAGATACTGGGTATACAAAGTGGTGTGCAAAAATTATAAAATGTTTTCTCAAAGAACTTAGGTTCAGTGGGGAAGCAAAATGAATGCACGGGAATGGATCGGCATGATCCAAACCATCTGAAATTTTGTTGTCATGCTAGACTCTCATCTCTCACTCCCCCACATTTACTCTCTTACTAAACACTGTCATTTCTACCACCTTCATGTTTCTTGAACCTGTCACTCCTCTCCATTTTTGTTGCCATAGTTCCGTGTTTCCCCGAAAATAAGACCAGGTCTTATATTAAGTTGTACTCCAAAAGATGCATTAAGGCTTATGTTCAGGAGATGTCATCCTGAAAAATCATTCTAGGGCTTATTTTCTGGTTAGGTCTTATTTTCGGGGAAACACAGTATTAGTTCAGGCCCTATTGCCCTTGACTTGGTAATCAGGATGTTCTAGGTCATGTAGTAATAATGAACCCCAAAACTCAGTGTTTTAACACAACAAAAGATTCTTACTCATGCAGCACATCCAACAACCAACATACATCACCTGGAGCTCTACTGAATGGTCATAACCACCCAGGGACCCAGGCTGAGGGAGACTCCATGATGACCGAGGTAGGGGTATAGGGACAAGATGAATTATGCACCAGTTCTTAAAGCTCCCACACAGAAATGATACGTGACACCTTCGCTAACATCTCATTAACTAAAGTATGTCACATAACCACACCCAACCTCCTAGGAAGACTGAATGTGCAATCATATCACATGCCCAGAAGAAAGAAAGAAGGAAATATTTGGTACAAAGCACCAATGACCACCACATCTGATTTAACTGAAGATCTCCTTAACAGGTCTCCCTTCTTCCTGCCTCACCTCCTCCAATTCATCCTCTCCACTGACCTTTCTTAAATTCAAATATAATTATCTGAGCATATTACAACTTTGATTAGAAATGTTTAATGGCACATTTATCACCTGAGATGAAGCTAAACTTGTTTGGTATGTTGAACAAGCCCATTTAAGTCTCTTACGTTTTCTCCCTCATCTACTGCCACTATTGAAACTATCCCCACATCAAATGAGTGGAACTGGGATTTTATAAGAAAAATAATATGGGTATGAAGGCAGTAAGCGACTTGAAAGTGCAATACAAGTAAGATCAGCTTTCAAATATTCACAATAAAGAGTGAGTAATAATCTGTCCACGTTGTCTTGGTCACTGAAGCACAGGTATTTACCACCACTACCATTGCTTTCTAGATGGCCATGCCTCTGAGATTTTCTAAGCTTCACCTGCCTCACCCAGATAGCAAATGGGAACTGTGAAGCTTTGTCATATGAAAACACTCATCTAGCTTCAAAATAGCAAGGTGAGTTCCAGACACCAGTGTGTTGCTAAAGCGTAGTGCTAGTAGAAAAAATTACATACCATGATAGCCACGCATATTCCAAAACATTTTTCCTGAGCAAACGCTATTTTCTTTAACCAGCTCTGTTTAAAAGTATTGAACATCCTCTCCAAGAACACAAAAGTCTTCTTGAGTGAATTTAAAGCATGGGACCACCTTTAGAGATGCTTTTAATTGGGGAAATGGATAAAGGAAACACCCTTTAAAGAGCAATTCATGGAATTAGCAATTCCCAAGAGGTAATAGCCACGGTGGGTGCTGCACCTATGGCAACTTTCCAATTGCGTGGGCCATTTTGTGGCGCCAGGCTCAGATTCTTTTGTAGCAGAGGCGTCATCATTATGATCCATCAATAGACAGCTCACTCCATAAATATGCACATAAATTCAAAATCTTAGTGGTGGTATTATTATTCTAATGGAAATACTGTACAACTTAAGTCAGTAGAAGTACTGTATTTAATTTGGAAGTCAAGTTTCTGTGACAATGTGGGACTGCCTTGAAGAATCCCATTTACTTGGTGGCTCCTTCATCTCTGATAATGGACGTTATTTTGGGGGTTACCTGAAAGCTGATTATATTTAGGGCCTTGGAAATCATCAATCACTTTGTTTTTGGTGGCTCTTGAAATGGTATTGTGAAGTGTGTAGTAACCCATGTATTCATTCATTCATTCATTTATTCTTTCAGTAAATATGTATTGAGTGCCTCCTCTGTGCCAGAAACTGTACTAAGCCCTGGGGAATTGACAGTGAACAAAACAGACGTCTTGCCCTTATGGCATTTATACTGCATTGGGGCTGAGGGTCAGAAAGTTAGGGTCAAAGTCTGGCTCTGCCATTAACCAAATGGGTCCCAGTTTCCTCCATGAAAAAACCATGAGGTTTGGGGAAATTTTCAACCTAAGGCACCACACTGGAGGGTGTTTGGAAATATGTAGGGGGACTTTTGTTTTAATAATAATTGGGGGATGCTACTAGCACTTAGCATCAGAGGTCAGACATGCCAAATATCTTTAAGACAGGATAGTCTCTCACCAGGAAATACTGTCCCATCCAAAATGCAAATAAAATTTCCTTTGAAAAACCCCTGATGGTTTCTAAGCTCCCTTCCATCTTTAACACCATATAAATTTGGAAGAATTGGCTTCTATCTCTTCTTGGGGGAAAAAAAAAAGTAGGTGCTTGCTATCTCGGAAGACACATTTAAGGAAGAGGATTCCTGACAATCCTTCATTTCTCTTGGATCTTCTAACTGAAAGTATAAACCTAGAGTCTTGTGAAAATGAAAACGCAAGCCAAAAACACATTTGCTCGTTCCAAGAACAGATTACCATCAGAAAGGTGTCTGAATTCTTCTTCTCCCCAAAAGAAAGTACATTAAGAGTCTCTTACAACCTTGAGACGACTGTGAGCATCCTCTATCAAAAGAGATGCCCTACTCACACCACAGACTCAAGGAGCATAAATTACTTGGAATCTGAGTCCATCCTGAACAGAATTTTGTGGCTTAATTTACCAAATTGATCTTAGAACCACTCTCCAGCTCTTCCTGAACCACAGTAGATAATGTCAGTGTTTCCTTAGCATTAATCTATTTATGGTGCCTAATATCTACAAATGAGTTCTATGATGATCTAACGTGTTTCCCCTTCTTAAGCTGTCCTTCTTTGGAGATTTTGTTCACTTGCCTCAGGGGAAAAATGTTAAATGAAATCAACTGAGGGGGAGGGCTGAAAACTCGAACTTCTAACTAACTCCCAGGTAATGGTGATGCTGCAGTTGCTGGTCCCTGAACCTCACTTTGAGAAGCACAAGTTTATACAATTTCTTTTAAGTCCTTTCTGGGCTGAGTAAATGTCAAAAGTATTCTGTCGCAGTAAAACGCAAAAACTGATTCCAGAGTCTGACCCCATTTTTACGCCTATGTTTGGTGCCAAACTTTGCCAAACACTGAACCTCACCGTTCTCACTCAGGATGGCTGATGGCCACTAATTACTAATACAACACCAAAAACAAACAAACACACAAAATTGCATCAGTGGGGTTTCTACTCAGCCCCGTGACGGAGCAGGTTAGGAGTAATGATGAGAATTTCTTATACTTCACAAACTTTTAAAATAGCCCTCCTGATCTGTTCTCTAACCCAACCAAATCTGGAAGATTAAACTCAAGCTTGGCACCGTGGAATCTGGCCATTGAAGTGCAGCTCATAATTAAAGCCAACACTCCTCACAAATTGATCCGATTCTGGCTCAATTTGACAGTGATGGGTTTTTCATAAGGTCATGCTGCCCTTCAGGGTACCATGGCCAAGATGCCACTGACCTAGGGCAATCTGAACTTCCTAAAATTGGGATGTGCTGCCGCACAGATTTATAAGACTTAGTATAGGACTGAGGTAGAGTCCTAACTCAGCTACTTTCTGCCAGTAACCACGAGTCAGTGATGTGAACTCTAAAGATCCCTTATCTGCAGAAAGGGGAGAGGAAGATCCGCTCCAAGGCTGGTTGTGAGGACTTAACGGAATTATGTACATGAAAGAACTTTGTAAATAGTGGAGTGCTATACAAGGCAAGCTTTTTAACCTTCAGAGAGGTTATTAATTTAATAGTAAATCCCATCTAATGGTAAGCCATAGGGAATAGTCATGGTCTGTTTATACCTGAAACTTCATGCAGCAGTCTAAATGGGCTAGAATTTTCTGAATTAAATGTGTGGACAGGTATCCACAAAAACATAAAGATGAGTTTTTATAAATGTAGGCTAACTATATTTACAGCCTAAACAAGATATTCGATCTGATTAGAGAGAGATCCGAGTGGTTTTCAGGTTGCTGGTCATTCACACTAGTTTCTCTCATCTTTTAAAAACACATGTACAGAGCCTGCAGTATGTCTAAAATTCCCAGGGGGGACGTCAGTGTCTCCCACCAGTGTCATCTAAGGTCTATGCTTGACATACAGTAACTGGGACTTGGATTTATGCTTTACATTATGTAGTTTTCAACTTTGAAAAAGAACTTACTAATTTTAAGGCTTAATACAAACTACAGTAACAGAAACAGTGTGGCATGGAAGACGGAATAGACATTTAGATCAATGGAACAGACTAGAAGGTGCAGAAATAGACCCATATATGGTCAACTGATTTTCAAGAAAGGCGGAAATATGAATAATTTAATGGAGATAGAATAATGTTTCAAAAATGGTACTAAAAACAATGGGGCCATCATAAAAAACAAAACAACAATCCAAAACCTTGATCTATACCTTGCACTGTATACAAAATTCAACTCAAAATGGGTCACAGACCTAAGTGCAAAATTTAAAACGATAACACCTCTAAAAGAAAATGCAAGAGTAAATATTTGTATTCCATAAAGCAAAGATGTCTTAGCTATAACACCGAAAACGTGATCCATAAAGGGGAAAAAAAATTGACTTCATCAATCTCTATTGATAAATTGAACTTCCTCAAACTAAGAAATTCTGCTTTTTGAAAGATACTGTCAAGAAAATTAAAAAACAAGCTATAGACTTGAAGAAAATATTTGCAAATTGCATCTGATTAAGGATATGTATCCAGGATATATTTAAAAAAAAACCGCTAAAATCCGAATAAGAAAACAACAACCTAATTTTTAAAAAATGAGCAAAACATTTGAACAGAAACCTCACCAACAATGTACAAGTAGCAAATAAACACATGAAAAAATGCTGAACATCATTATTTACTGGAGAAATACAAGTTAAAACCACAATGAGAAACCACCATACACTTACAAGAAAGGCTAAAATTAAAAACAAAAAAATCTGACAATACCAAATGTTGGCCAGGATGTAAAGCTACTGGAACTTTCATTCATTGATGGTGGGAATGCAAAATGGTACAGCCACTTTGGAAAAGCATTTAGATATTTCTTATAAAGATAAACATACACTTCCACATAACCCAGCAATCACATTCTGAAGTATTTACCAAAGTGAAATAAAAATGTATGTTCACACAGAAGCATGTTCATGACTGTTTAAGGCAGTCTTATTCTTAATTGTTCACAACTGGAAATATAACACAAAGGTCCCTCAACCATGTAACTGCGTAGTAAACAAACTAATACATCTATACAATGGAATACTATTAAATAACAAGGAGTAAAGTACTGATATGTACACAGCATGGATGAATCTCAAATACATTAAGATAAATGAAAGTAGCCAGACCCAAAGGTCTACATACTGTATTATTCTATTTATATGACACTAGGAAAAGCAAAACAATAGAGACAGATAACAGATCAGTAATTGCCAGGGAATGAGTGTGGGTGACAGGTTGCCTGCAAAGGGGCCACGCAGGGGAATTTTTAAGAATGATGAAACTATTCTATCTCTTTATTATGGAGATGGTTGTAGAACTGTATGTATTTGTCAAATCTTAGAGAACTGTACACTAAAAAGTTCATTTTACTGTAAAAATTATATCTCATTAAAATGAAGAAAATGTATCAATCCATTTTCAAAAGATTATGTTAATTATTGAATATCATCTAGAAAGTACACATTGTCTTTTTCACCCTCTTCTGGGATAATAACCCAGCCTGGTACAAGTACGCATGAGCATTGTACCAGATTGACAAGACAGTAGCAATGATATCTCTCCCCACCTTCCTGTGACAGCTCTATGTAAACCATAGGTAAAAATGAATTAGTGGATGTGACGTAATTGTTGATGTTCATCCATCCAACCCAGGGGCCTGAAGCAAGAACGAGGCTGTGAAACGTCTACCAGGCAGTGGAGGCAACTCAGAAAGCATGCTTGAGCCCTGACTTGGAGCTGGGCTAAGACCACGGCTACCGAAGGCTTAGAATTCTGGAAAACAGTAATTAGGTGCTCCACCGAGGTAGATGCCTCTAGTGAGGTAGGTTTTAATGACACATATCCCCTTTAAAGCTATTTCAGTGCTCAGAAATACGGAAGTGATGACAAATAGTATCAGTAATCACTGGCATGTATTGAACATTTATATCCCTGTGCTTTACACATGATCTTATTTATTCCTCATGGTTACTCCATGATATGGATGTGAGTATAATCTACATCTCATAAATAAGAAAAATGAGCCATGGAGAATTCAAGTAGGTGTCTGCAAATCCCAGTTAGTTTATGGTGAGTCCAGTATTTGAGCCTGAGCTCTGAACAGTTCTCCTAACCAAGGGAGAGGAAAAATAAGAAAGTCAGTTTTGTCTTTTTGTTTTTAAATTCTCTTAAAGTGTTCTTGGAGGTACCCAAAAAGCCAGTGCAGCCAACTCTAATGGATCCCAACCCTTATTATTAATGTCATAGAGATACATATGGATACTTTAATTTAAAATAACTCCCTTGCCCTCCTTCTCTTTGTTCCTGTTCATCTCCCCCCATACACCAGCCAAATGGTGTACCAGGCTGTGTAGCTAACACTTGCATAATAACTTAAGATCTCACAACCCCTCTATTTAACAGGCAACAATGTTACCAAAAATAACTGCACACATATTAAAGGCAGGAAGCAAGGGGGGGGGGAATCTGTCAATATGTTTGGAAACATACAATGAAAAGCTGGTGGAATGGCTTTAACTTTCTAAAGTCACATCGTTTGGACATTTGGACTAAACAAGGTCCTGTTGGACCATTGTGCAGGAAGCTGCAGAACTTGAATTGAGGCCAAGCGTGGGGAGATGGTGCAGGGTTTCAGTTCTAAGTCACCAACATGTGGCATTTTGCAGCAGCGGTTGTGACAGAGAGAGGGAGTGAGGGAATGAGAGAATGAGAGCGAGAGAACGAGAGGGGAGAGGGGAGAGGGGAGAGAGGGAGAGGGAGAGAGAGAGAGAGAGAGAGAGAGAGAGAGAGAGAGAGAGAGAGAGAGATTGTGATGCACTTGCTAAAAGGAAGCTGCAGCCACCCTTGCAGAGTGGGACACACTCAGCTTAAAGTACTCAAAGGGCTTCTTTTTCCCACTGCTCTTAGGTTCTCAAGGATGACTGAGTGACCCCCATACGACTTCCCAGAGGGCCAGCAGGGTTAGCATAAATGAGCATTGGTGATGTGCTTCCCCACACATTCTGAGGGGACAAGTGGCAAAGAAAGGTGACAAAGGGTAGATCAGCATTCTAGAAAACCCTCCTCATCCTCCAAGTTAGTAAAATACCATCAGCACTGATGAAACTAATGAACCACAAGAATACGCCATGCATGGCTTTTATACAGGCAGTTCTATCAAGATGCAGAACAGTGGGGCCTGCAGTGTGGCACTGCCTCTTCCAGGTACAGCTTCAATGATTTTTATCTCAGCTTGGAACACAAAGTGTGTTCTGATACTAATACTGATAAAAGCATAAAGGCTGGCGCCATCTGCCATGGCAACTATCAAGATGGCAGATGCTTTTCATCAGCTTTATCTGAACTTTGCATTAATGGGAATTCAGAGACTGTGGGTGCGTTTTCAAAAAAGAAAAAAAGAGAAAAAAAGGACATTAAAATGATAGCACTCCTCTGAATAGAACCAATTCATCAAATATCAACTTATTCTCACCGCCTTTATCTCTCTTGTAAGAAAAATAAGGGGGAAAGAATCTTGCTCTGCTTGTTGTTGTTTATTTATTATTTTCCTGTGTATGCACCACTCCAACTGCCTTGTGGCTTTATCCAGACATCTCCCAAGGACTCTGACCCTGGGGAATTAGCTATAGGGGGCGCTGTAACCTCCACGCAGACCTGCTGCTCTTGCAGCAAATGGGATTTAAATGTGCAGTCTCTGAGGGCAGGGCAAGCAGCAAAATAGTGTGTGAGCGTTCAGAGCATAACACAGGTAATAATAGAGGCATTTTTCAAATTAAAAAAAAAGGAGAGAGAGAGAAAAAATAAATCATGTTCTAATAGGACTGCCTGGAACTGATATATATGTTTTTTTGCGTGTATTTTTAAAAGTTTACAGTGTAGAGCAGGTATATCTCCCTGTCACTCATTAGCTACAGTAGAACAGGACAATTCACTAAATTCCAAAGAGATGCTAATTACATTCATCCCATCAGCTTAGTTACATTGGCTAGAAAAGCACATAGGATGTATAAACACATGATGATAATAGCAGGCTGTGTACACAATACTGTTCTACTGGCTTATTACGTATTATTTTTATGTATTATTTTTCTATAGGGTATTTTCCCTCCTTTTTGGCTTGTTAATTAAGTGTATTTTTATATATCTGTCTATAAATGTATTTATTTGAGAAAGTTCACTCAGGTTTTTCTTATAAGTAATATATGGGATATGAGTAGATATATTTTATATTATTTCCCTCTATATTTTTATGTCTATGTTTTATGTATACATACACACATAGATATACACATAGAGCACAGAAATAAATATGTGTAAAGCATAGAAATATATGTATATAAACATAAATAAACACACACACTTGACCAGTTATGTATCCATACATATTATCACATATAGCTTAGCAATAAAGTAAACAGGAACATGTAAATTAGAAAGGAACAAACACATGACACATGTATACAAACATTTCAAGTCAGAAAACCTTTATAACTGCACAAGTGACTACCAGGAATTAGAGAGAGCCCTTTGAAAATAATTTTTTTCACCCTGACGAGAAAAAAGAAGAAAATCAAAACCAGGGAGAATGAATAGAAAAAAATAATAAAGAGCTGCAGCACCACGGAAAGGTCGTGAGCTCGTTTGTGAAACTTGAGCTGGACCACTGACCTCCATCTAGCTCAGGGGCTCTGGAAGGTATTTCAGAGAGCATATCAAACCTGCCCAGTTGGGTAGAGTCATCCAAGTTCAGCGAGTCACACAAAGAGAGCTCTGTGAGAACCTTCATTTTCCTCATCATGATCAGATTGATGGTAGTTTTTTCCCCTCAGCATGATCACAGGAATACTTTCCTGTAATTTCTCCATACAAACATTTACTCTCAAATATGTTTCCAATTTCTTGGTACTAAAAATGAGAGAGACAGAGCGAGAGTGAGAGTGAGAGAGAGAGAAGAAAAGGAAGGAAGGAAGGAAGGAAGGAAGGAAGGAAGGAAGGAAGGAAGGAGCAGCCTATACAAGAGAACAATTGTTGGCGTGATCTGCACTGAATCCCACAACCATTAGAGGGTGAAACTCTATGTTCCATGAAGACACAAGGAACAGAGTTTTGCTTTAATTTTTTGTCTACCCCATAGCCTACTTTTCAAACAAAAAGGAGAAGGTGGGCTGTATTTTAAGAAACAAACAAACAATTTCATTTCAAATACCTTCATATGTCCCTCATCATCTCATGTAATAATTTATAACTTCCCTGGGGCTGAAAAGTTACCCTCAGCACCTTCCATAGATTTTTAAGTGTAAGGCATTGTTTTAGAGGCAAAAAAAAAAAAAAAAAAAAAAAAAGCCGAAATCCACATTATTCATAAGGAAAAACAAGTTTTAATAGATCTTTTTATTATAATAAATGAATAAACAACCACTTAGTCCTAACAACGCAATTAAGTACTAAATTTACAAGTTTACGTTTATAAAGGGACAAAATAAAGGTAAAGTCATAAAAGGAAAAGCTATTACACACTGGGAGCAATAGGACATAAATACAAATCTTATCAGAAGGAGATAACTAAGAAAAGGCAGACTGAAAAGGTGGAACAATAAAAGGCCACGTGATAAGAAAGCATCTTAAGTAGCAGAAAGCATCTGGAGAAAAGGGTTCAAATGCCAGCTTTGACACTAACTCTGTATTCTTGTGCACATTACTTATTTCCTCTGATCACTGAAATCTCTTTTAAAATCTCTTTTCAAAAGGGTTGAATTTCAGTCTTCCTTGGACTTTTAAAATAAACTATGAAAAATTATTGTAGGGTCCAAAGTAAAAGTGTTATCTTCTTGTTTTACCCAGTAAGGCTAATAAAAGAGCGTCATATTTATAGCCAACATTTCACAAAAGACAGAACACTTTAAACCCCTAAATAAGAAGAAATAATATCAAATAAAGAACAGCCTTTTAATTTGAAGAGACTTCGTTTGAGAGAAACCTCATTACATTATCCTTATTTTTCCTCACTGCACCATGAACCAGTGAAAATTTTGTCCCAGACCAGGCCTCATCCACATATGGGCATTTGAAAATCTGTTCCCTTCTAGTACAAATAACTCTATGATTCTAAACCTTGATATCCTTTCTTTCTAAACTCATACCTTCAAGTGAGAGACCATCCAACCAACTTGATCCCTAATGCTTTGCCGATGGACAGCAATATCTATATTACACTACGTAAAAAAAGGCAGCCTGGAGAGGAAAATAAATTTTTAAAAACTTTTTTATTTGTATAACAAACACATCTCTGAAAAGTTTCACATAAACTCATTTTTGGTATACCAACCATATTTAAAGGCACCACAGGAATTTTTTATTCAAATTGATTACATAAGAACTTTTCCTTTAAAAAGTTAGAATTATATTTATAAATAATAACCTATGAATCTATCTTCTGTGTAAATCTGCATTTTTACATATTGAGGTTACTTAAGCAAGGTCCACATGTATCATAAGAGAGAATTTGATAAAGACTAGTACAATACTATGAATTTATTTACCCTGAGGGTCTAATTGTATTTCCCAGATATCTCTACTATAAATCTCCTCAAAATAATAGTGTAAGTATTCCAAAGTTTGGGGAAAGCACAGGATTCAGAACAGTAACAACTAAAATAACAGCTAATATACATTGAGTGTGTGTTTTGTATCATGTGCTTTATATGTATCATCTCATTTAATACTCAAAATACTCCCATGAAAGAGATTCCGTTATTATCCCCATTTTACAGGTGACAAAATTGAGGCACAGAGGATGAACAACTAGCTTAGGTTTAGGCATCTAGGAAATGGGGAAGCCAGAATTAAAAACCAGAGAGTCTGACTCCAGAGGGGGGCTCTTGTCCATTCTTCTTTCCAGGAAGGATGGATCAGTTGTGCAATTTTTCCCAGGAAATGATTTCATGAAGGTACCATCACTATTAACTACCAGCCCCCACGTGGCCATGAAGATGGTGATATAATCACATTCATCTGCCTTCCCAATTTGAAGTACTTTAGTGGTTCTCAAACTCTAGTGTATGAAAATCACCTGAGGTGTTTGCAAAAAAAATGTAAATATCCAGGCCGTATTACCAAAATTTGGGATTTACTCTGGATTAGATGAGTGGAAACAGTATGTGGCAATTCCATGAGCCAGTAAAAGCTCATGTTTGATTCTTAGGCCTCCACTTCCCTCTGTGGTGATAAATGGCATTCCAAAATGGTCGAGTCTCCTTTAACTGAGCCCATTCATTAGACAAGCTAATTTAAAAAAAAAATACCCTTGAGTTATTTCAATGTAGATGTGCTTTTGACCTCACTTAGAGACAACCTGAATTAGATGATATCTAAGTTTCCTTCTAGCTTCAACTCTTTGAATTTATCCTTATAAGTAATGTGTCAACCTTATATTCTCTATAATTATCTTAATAGTGGGATTTGCCTATATATTAGGTTGGTGCAAAAGTAATTACAGTTTAAAAGGTTAAAAACAATTGCAAAAACCGCAATAACTTTTGCACCAATCTAATACAATAAGTAGAGAGCTCTGTGCACAATGACAAATAATAAGAAGATATAACTGCTCTAATCTCATTCATTCACTCATAATACATGTATTGCTCAAGCAATATGTGCCAATTAATGAACTAAGTGCTGGGGATTTAATGATAAAATGAAACAGATCTCATTCTTGCCCATATGGATCTGACAGTCTAAAGGAAAAGACCTGCATAAACATATGATAAGGGTCATAAAGAGGAAATAAGGGTTGCAAAGGACCACATAATAGGGAGACAGATCTGCATTAGTCAGGTTAAGTTAGGATATGCTTTAGTAACAAAGTAAACACCAAAACTCAATACAACAAAGATTTCTTTCTCACCTGTGTTCCTTATTCAGCATAGATCTCTGCACGCCACGTGGTCATAGAGACACTCACGCTGAAGGAGATTTTACCCTCTGGGATGTTACTTATCACCACAGAGGGGAAGGGAGAGGGAGAATCAGACCTGAGCTTTCACGGTCCATAAAATTACCATGTGCCTTTTCTGCTCTCCATTCCTTGGCCAAAAAAAGTCACATTACTCTACCTAACTGTAAGGGGCTTAGGAAATAGAGGGGAACAACTGAAATGTTTGGCAAGCATTATTGTGAGTCTCTGCCCAATAAGCTAATCTGGCTCAGAGGAGTCAGAGAAGTCTCCCCTGAAGAAGGAAAGTATAAACTAAGACTTGAAGGTCATATGAAGGGGATTGAGAGAGGAAGGGAGTTGAGAAAAAGATGCTCCAGGCCGAGGGAACCATAAAGTCCCAGAGGCAAGACAAGGCATGGCAAGTTTAAAGAACTGAAAGCCTATAACATGGCTAGATGGTAGAGATTAAAGCAAAGATCAAATACGGTGTATAATACCATGTTTCCCTGAAAATAAGACCAGGTCTTATATTATGTTTTGCTTCAAAAGACGGATTAGGGCTTATGTTCAGGGGATGCCCTCCTGAAAATCATGCTAGGACTTATTTTCCAGTTAGGTCTTATTTTTGGAGAAACATGGTATATTACTTTATCTTAAGGGAGATAGAAAATCATTTGAAGGATTTTTAATTTAAAATTCACCTGTTTTAATAATAATTTTAGATAATCAAGTCATAAATTTCATTCACTGGTGACTATAAATGGTGTATATTTTTAAAAGCAGTTCAGGACACCATTATAAGCTATTCCTGGAAATAAAATATGACTTCTTATTCATAATTTCCTAACAGGATCCACCAACTGATAATCTGTCAATTACCAAATACTAATCCGTAAAACAGTGGTTTTTCCATCTTGGCTTCTTACTAGAATCCCCTGGGAAGCCTTTAAGAATCTCAATGCCCAACTAAGGCAAAATTTCTAGGAGAGGAACCCAGGCATTGATAGTTTTAAAACTTCCCAGGTGAATCCAGCGTGCCGCCAAGGTTGCGAATGAGAGCTCGATGCGTTTTCAGGAACAGCGATTCTCAGTGGGGCGGGGCAGTGCAGTGTGGGAATACATACGGGAGTACCTAGGACTTCTCGGAACTACCCCTCATGCAAATCCTGTTAAGCCTCTTCCCTTTGAGGAAGAAGACCCCACTGGGAATAAGCACGGTGTGTGGGTCGAGGGCACTGTTTTAAATGGAATTATACATCTCAGACGTGTGGGAAGTGTAAGAAGCTCAAAACAACTGATCTAGAGTAATGCTGTGAAACAGAACTTTCTGTGATGATGGAAGCGTTCTAAAATCCACGTTCTCCCATTTGGTCACTACCATCCACATGCGACAATGGAGCCCTTAAAATGTGACTAATGTCACTCAGGAGCTACATTTTAAACTTGTATTACCTTTTAATGAATTTAAGTTTAAATGGAAATAAGCAAATATGCCTAGCAGCTAGCATATTGCACAGTACTGATCTAGATCCCTAACCTAAAATGGTTGTCTCAATGGCACCTCACAAATACCACACACGCATGTGTCCACTGCTTAAGAATATTACATGGTCCATCATCTTTCTATAAAAATGCCATCTGTCAATCAAGCTGTGTGAATAGATATATATGTTAAGCTCACTTTCTAATATGAACCAGCAATTACTTCCCACTTGACAGACACATAATACTGAGTTACTTGGAAGTTTCGAGGTCATTTAGTCGTGGACTGTGAACCCAAATATCTAAGGGAGCCAGACAGGCATAATAAATGAGTGAAGCATGCCATTTGCACATTAAATCCATAGAAATAGTGTTCCTTTACACACACACACACACACACACACACACACACACAATCCCTTAGTAATCATTAGGAATCATTGGATAAAAAGTTAAGTTGTTCCTGCCCACATATTTCTAGTAGTTTAAGATTGTGTTGTTGTTTTTTAAATCAACAATGTACTATCCAAGTTTTTACAAACCATTAGAATTTATCTGATTTCTGAGATCAAACTGGCAGATTAGCTGACTATAGTTGATAACACTGCCTCTAATTCCAAGTTGCTTTGGCATTTTTGGAATAAATACACACATCTAAAATGGATACAACTACCTCCAATGTGGAGGCATGGTTTTAAACAAATATTTACATTTTACCATTATTACATGAATATATTTGAGAGAAGCATAGGACTGGTATAACGGTTTGTGATTTGGGTGAAGTTATTTAAGCCAAAATTTTTAAGAGAATTTGAACTTTAAATTAGTTAATTTAAAGAAATGGAGAAATGAGATTTGGAAGATGTTAAAACATACATTTGAGATAACTGGGAAAGGGGAGAAGGAGACAAACATGTGAAGGCGAACCAAATCTAGCAGAGGTGGCTGGCAAAGAAATGGCATAGGATCACTGCAAACAGGCAAATCCAGTCCAAGTCGCTGGAGGCCTTCAAGCCACAGAGGAAGATTCATGTCATTAGAGCCACAAAGAGCTACTAGAGGATCAAGTCACTGAATGCCATGATCCTAGTGCCAGGCATGAGAAATCATTTGGGCAGCCATGTGCAGAATAATTTGGAGTGGACAGAGATCATGTATTGGAGCCGAGGAAGAAGACTATTCTGGTAACCCAAGATGTAAACCAGCAACTGTGCCCAAGTAGATATATAGGGAAGCATGGGAAGACTCAAGGTGCATCAGAAAACAGCACAGGAAGTATCACAGCTGCTCAGAGAATAGGTCCACTGGGGACAATGTTCGTTTCGGGCAATGGCACCCACTGGCAGTGGCCTTCTCTGGGCATGGCTATTGCGTCCTTTGCACCCAGAAAACTTTAGCCATTTACCTCCTACTTCCCCTTCATTACGGCTCGCTCATATCTGCATGTCTCCAAACACTTCTTGAGCCTATTTATATCTTCAACATGCATGGTCTCTTATTGTAAGCAGTTGCCTTTTGCAGGTGACTGTGACCAAGGACAGAGAGAAAGGCACTGAAGACTGCCCTGAAGTTTGGGGCTTAATGGGTCATTGGATAATAGAGACAGCGTAGGAAGAAAAAGCAGCAGGGGAAAATTCCAGCGGCTGAGGCATAGGAAATGGGATCGTGGCTACAGGGCTACAGAACGAAGGTCAACAACAATTACTGTGTTAGGATGGAGGGGGCTGGAGGCGAGTCTCCATTTGGAATGCAGGGAGAGCAGTCCTACAAGACGGATCACATTAATATGAAAAGAATATTATTGAAATCAAAAAGGTACAACAGAGGGCAACCAGAATGATACAAGGACTCAAGGACCTTAATTATTTACAAAGGTTGGAAACATAGTTGCTCTACTTTCCTCTATGAAAAAAAAGAAAAGAAAAGAAAGAAAATGTAAAGAGAATTTCACAAGTATGTCCTCAATTCCAAGGTAGCAGAATAGTGGGAGATTTGCAAAGACTAAATTCCAAAGACAGAGAAAAAAGAAGGGGCATGTACTTAATCCCAGAAAGAACATGGTATTAAATAAGTTTTAGCGGGATTTCTTTACAAAGACAGGGGTAAATTTACAGTGAAACTACTATGCAAGTTCAGATTGCTAATATATGTGTACTGTACATATGCATATGTGTATTTATACAAATACTATATATTTTAAGGAGATAAGCATTACAAAGGAAAGTAATTATGGGGTGGCACAATTGCAGACTCAACTAGACTTACAGAGATTTCCTGTTCTAAAATTTCCTGTGTTCCATAGCCCTTCCATGTAATTTTCAATGTTTTGAGTATCCATTGGCACTACAGACTAAACACTAAAACGATCTAGAATGATTGTGGGGACAGAGCCCCAGAAAGCAGTTTCCAGGCTCTCGGCCTCACATAGAAAGGTGCTGGCTCAGGTAGTAAATGGCCATCAACTGTGATTTGATGGCCGTCAGTTGTAACCAGTGAGCCATTGGCCACTAATATAACTGCCATGGCTATGCTAACAGCAAATGGGGGCTAGCAAGAAGATGGTGGCTGAGCCTGCAAGTGGAGCAGTAAGGGTTGAGAATTGTGTGGCTCCTGTTTCCTGCTTCTCCAACCGAGCCACCAGCGAGATTATAGTGGTATGACTCCCCTATCTATGGCCCCATGGGTGTTCCTTTTTGGCCTCACCATGTCCTGCGTTCTTATGTGGGGAGCGGGAGCAGAGACCCCGCAGGCCTCCCTGCAGGACAATGATATTTAAGTGAAACTTACAGGAAAGTAAATCTGATCTTGAGCTGTCAAAACACCACTTAAAAAACAGCATGTTGACAATCAGTCAAACCAAGTAAGGAAACTCTGAATTAAAAACCCATTTTATCCTGGCCACCAGGTACTAAACACACAACAAATTCACAATGGATTCGGATATTTTCCATCCACTCTTGGTCCTAATTGTTACATAAACAAAAATATTTATTAAATTCCTATCATACACTCTGCAATCTGTTTTGCAACATGAAATAAAACAGAAATATAAAGGCTGGTGGTCCCTGTTTCCAAGAAGTCCAAGCTTGCTCACAGGGATATCCCCAGGACTGAGCACTGTACCTACTGTGTTTCCTCGGAAATAAGACCTAGCTGGACAATCAGCTCTAATGCGTCTTTTGGAGCAAAAATTAATATAATACCCAGCCTTATATTATATTATATAGACCTGATCTTATATTATAGTAAAATAAGACTGGGTCTTATATTAATTTTTTCTCCAAAAGACACATTAGAGCTGATGGTTCGGCTAGGTCTTATTTTTGGTGAAACACAGTAGCATTTAATTGGTGTTCAATAAATCAGGGATCCTAAGGGAACAATATCAGCTATTGTTTATAGAGAACCTACTAAGGACTAGAGTTTTAGGATACATTCTCGCATTTAATCTTCATGAATATTCTGTGAAGTAAGTACTTTGATCCATAGTCAATGGAGGCACAGAAAGTCTAAGAACATCATCTAAGGTCACACAGCCTATAAGTAACAGAGACAGGACATAAACCCAGACCTATGTGCTTCCTTCCGTCTAAGCTACGATGTGTCCTATAACCTAGTTGTGAAAACAAGATAAATGCATGTGAAACAACAGTAAGCGATGAAAAATACTTAAAAGCTAGGGGATATAGTACAGATTCCACATGTTAGAGAGATTCAGAGAACATGACGCCTGGAGTGGTCAGGAACTTCTTAGATATGGGACCAAGAAATGGGCCTTGAATAACTAAAGGTTCAGGGGAAAAGTCACCCAAAACCAGCTGTGTGGTTAGCTAGTAGAAAAGGTTAATGGGAAAGTCTGAATTAGGGTTGAAAAGAGCCACTGGTACAGGAAATAGGTATGTATATTTCCCTCATGAGAATCCCTTTGTGACGGGAAAGAGGAAATGTTTCAAAACACTGAACCTGGCTTTTTAGACTTTTGGAAGGAAAGTTGGTATAATTTACAATAAAAAGAAGGCAAAGTTTTATAGTACTCCTTTCCACTTCTGCCTAAGATTTCAGCTGACCCACAT
Source organism: Rhinolophus sinicus (assembly GCF_036562045.2). Classification (NCBI taxonomy): domain Eukaryota; kingdom Metazoa; phylum Chordata; class Mammalia; order Chiroptera; family Rhinolophidae; genus Rhinolophus; species Rhinolophus sinicus. The sequence goes on from NC_133759.1 coordinate 28,452,069, forward strand.
TAAAAGAGAGGTAATTTCAAAATTAATAGCAGAGCTTCATGTTGCTAAAGCGATGCTATTCAGGATAATAACCACTGGCTGTACATGGCTGTGAAGAATGTGAAATGTGGCTGGACCAAAATGAGATGTTCTGTAAGTGTGAAATACACACCATTTTTGAAGACTTAATGAAAAAAAGAATGTAAAATATCCATTATTTTTATATTGGTTACATATTGATAATATTTTGCATGTATCGGGTTAACTACAATACATCATTAATTTCAGTTGTTTCTTTTTACTTTTTAATATGGCTACTAGAAAAGTTTTAATTACATACGTGGCTCACATTATATTTCTATTGGTCATGTACATCATAGTTTTATAGGGATGCCATAAAGTATGACAGACTGGGTGGCTCAAACAGCAAAAATTTATATTCTCACAATTCTGGAAGCTAGAAGTTCAAGAGCAAGGTGTTGGCAGGATTGGTTTATTCTGAGGCCTCGCTCCTTGGCAGGTAAATGGTTGTCTTCTCCTTGTGTCTTCAAATGGTCTTGTTTGTGTGTGTGTGTGTGTGTGTGTGTGTGTGTGTGTGTGTGTGTGTGTGTGTGTGTGTGTGTGTGTGTGTGTGTGTGTGTTCTAACCTCCTCTTTTTATAAGAACACCAAATGGGTTAAGACCCACCCTAATGATCTCATTTAACCTTAAATCCCTCTTTAAAGACACTGTATCCAAATACGGTCACATTCTGAGGTACTGGAGTTTAGGACTTCAACACATAAATTTTGTGGAGATATAATTCAGCTCATAACAGGTCAACACCATGTTAAAAGAAGGAGGGCTGGAGATGTTCTTTCATTGAGCACGATACTTTCTGAACTGTTTTTAATGTACTTTAATGTGGATCTGAAGCAAAAGTCAAGAGGGAGCAGAATTTCTAACTGAGCTAAACAAAATGTGAAGAGCAAAGCAGAGAGAGGAGAAAATATAGACTGACAAACACAAATGAGGAGGGGGAACAGAGAAGCAGGAGAAAAGGCCAATAATGTCATTGGAAAAACAGAGATTTTTTTATTATTATTAAGGAAGTTGTAGTAAAATTTGTGTGGCAAGAATTCCAAGGGAATTTTAAGAACAAGAATGTCATCTAATATTTAATTTAATATGTCTGCTTTGCCGGGACTGCTGCAAGGAAGCCCTTTTGTGACCAGCAAAACTACAGCAACTGCCATAGCACTCTTGCAGCAAAACATACAACTGCTTTGTGTAAATACACGTGTGGTTGCTTTGAAAAACCAAAGCAAAGGGGACAGTGTGCAACAGAGTTAAGAGACCAACCACAAAAGGCAAAATGTGAAGGCAGTCAGGAATCCAATTAGTAAAAGGAATTGGAAAAGTTGATGACTAGAAGAAAGGGGAGTCCACTGACACCGGCCTTCATTGCTTCAGTGGGAAGGAATGTAAGAAAGGGTGTGGGGGGTCTCAGAACAGGGATAAGAGTGACAGCAGAAAGGTCAGCAGAAAGGGAATGAGAGAGAAAGCAGTTTAGGTGTCCTGGGCAGTCAAAGCTGGGGCATAACCCTTTAGAAAGAGGAGACAGGGTCAAAGCAGGAGGGGGTAAAGACACCTTTCTGAATCACACAGGATGAGACCCTCACGTGGGATGGGATCCCCCGGTCCATGTCTGGATGACATCACACCTTGAAAAATAACCAGCTTTCTTGGCTCTCCTACAGGAGAGTTGCCAGCCCACCCAGCAAAATTCTGCTGTTTCCTGCCAGCTTTTAGGACCAAAGGACTTGCCCTCAAGCCATGAGTTCCATCAATATTTAAAGCCAATTCCAAAGTGGTAACTGTGGGAGGAAAAGGGCCAACTGCCTAGTATACTTTTAAAAAATAATAATAATCTAACGGTCTTTAACCTGTTAACAATGCACTGACAAACCCTGAGTTTGCTATTATTGGAAAAAATGATGCTGGGACCAGAACAGCAACTGCAGATTGATTGATTTTTTTAATTTAATATTTGTTCATGGGGAGGCTGGCTTCTTTATTGTGGCGGCACCTGCTAGTGCCATTATAGTTACAAGGCCTGTTGGAGAGACTTTATGGTGAAGGCTTATTTCTATTATAAATACCGGTTGGGGTGGGTGTTTAATATCCCAACAGTTTACTGTTATACTGGGTTCAATCAAGTCTGGCCATATTGTTAAATCACACACATCATCATTGCACAAGTGTTTGCACACACGCACACAGAAATAAATGTTATGCCAAAATCAACATCATTCATTAAGTTATGGAGGAAATATTATCCAAATCAATCCTTAAATTAATCACTAACTTTAGATCTAGAATATGTACAAACAAGTGGCTTAAACTTCATGTTTTAAACCTAACTCAGTTATAAAAGCTGAATAACTAAAACTACATTATAAAAATACATACCTTTGATTGCTAAAACTATCTCAAACAAGCAACTCAGCACATAGATTTCCATTTACTCAACAACAATAAAAGATTATTATTACAGGTCATTTTTCAATTAGTCAAGAAATAATTGTTAAGCACTTATTCTGTGCTTAACAATCATTCCATTTCTATCCCAACTTCACAAACTTGAGTACACACTGTAAAATATTTCCATATACTACACGGTACTAAGTGTAGATTTGATTCCCCTATACCAATGCCTCAAAATGAGTTTTGACTTTGGAAGGTGAGATTTCCATCCTGAACTGAGTAATCTAGTAGTTGGGAGCACAGGCTCATATTTTCTTGGATTCTAGTTCCTTTCTTCATCTCAGCTCCTTTCCAGCTGTGTGAGCATAGGTTGGTTAATTAACTTCTCTATGTTTCATATTTTCTCATTAGTTAAACAAAAGTAATAATAGAGTCTATCTTGAAACAAGAGCAGGGTGACGTTTATTTGTTGTATTTATCTAATACTTAGGTAGGACTCTCTATGTGCCAGGCAATGTAGTCAGTACTGTACAAATATTAAACCAATTAATCATCATAACAACCCTATGAGTTAGGTTCTCTTATCCTTATTTTACACATGAGGAAATAGACACAGAGAGGTGAAGTAACTTGACCAAGATCACACAGCAGAGCTGGGTTATAAGTACAAGCAGTGTGGTCTCAGAGTCCACACAAAAATACTTGGAAATAAAAAATATAAGAGCAGAAATTGAAAAAATATTGAAAAGTTTGAAATATATATTTGAGGCAATATTTTGGGAAGGAGAAAATATAGTATATAAAGGGTAAAAAAAAAAAAAAAAAAGATAAGAAACCCATAAAGTTCAGCATCCAACTAATAAATTTCAGAAAATGAGAACAGAGAAGAAATTATTTTTAAAAACCATTGGATAAAATTTACAAAATAGCAGGATTTGAATTTCTAGATTAAAAGGGCCTATAGGGTACCAAGCACAATAAATGAAAACAATTGTTATCAAGTGCCATAGACTAAATATTTCTGTCCTCCCAAAATTAATATGTTGAAACCTATTTTCCCAATGTGATGTTATTTAGAGGTGGGGCCTTTGGGAGGTGATTAGGTCTTAAAAACAGAACCATCATGAATGGGATTAGAATTAGTGCCCTTATAAAAGAGGCCTGAGAGATCTCTCACCCTTTCACCTGTGAGAACACAGTGAGAAGGTAGCCATCTGTCTATAAAGCAGGAAGCAGACTCTCACCAGACACAGAATCTGCTGGAGCCTTAATCTCAGACTCCTTAGCCTCCAAAATTGTGAGAAATAAATTTCTGTTGTTTATAAGCTAACAAGTCAGTGGTATTTTGTTATAACAACCAAAATGGACTAAGAAAGCAAGTCACATTGAAATTTCAAGATAACACATATAAACAGGCCTTAAAAACTTTCTGTTGTTAAGGCACATCGTATTCAAAGGAGAGGCAAAACAGTGCCATCACATTTCTTAATGGCAGCATTGAAAGCTAGAAGACAATAAATCGATGATGTAAAAATCTCAAAAAAAAAAAAAAAAAAAAAGAGTTCCATACTAGAATTCTATACCCAGCCAATCTACTGGTCAAGTGTGAGATAGAATAAGGGAATTAGAAGATACATAAGATCTCAAAAACTTTACCTCCCATGCACCCTTGCTCAGGAAACTCATGAAGATATCACCCATCAAAAGAAGGAACTCAAACCATACCAAACAAACAAAAGAAAGGAAAACACACACACACACACACGGGAACCAGGAAATAGGCAATTCCAAAGATGATAGTGAAAAGAGGTCCCAAATAATAGCTCTGCAGTAGCCTACAGAGTAACCCACCCATGCATGAATAGAAGGATCAAGGGTTCTATTCTCCTGGAAGAACAAAAAATTAAAGTAACTGGTAGATTATTGAAGGCATTTGATTAATGAGAGGAGTTTTTAGAGTTTGAAGAAAGAATTAGTGATAGTTATATAAAAAACTAAGCTTTTGTGTTATAAATGCCAAGAAAAATCAAAGTGCCATAAAATTTTCAGCTGTAAATAATATTTATAAGGCCATAATAAAGCAAATGATGAAATTGAATTTTTCAAAATCCCTTAAATAACTGTAATGAAAGGATAGGAAGATGAGAGAGGGGCCATTGGGATGCTGAATCTTCATCTTCCGAGGTAGGAAATCAGTAAATGATATTTAAAATGGAAAATTCAAGAAATTGGAACATAAACTTGTTATTTTAAAATATGGAGATAAATATCAGAAGAAAGAGCTGAAATAGTTGAAAGCAGTTGTCTCTGGGGAGGAGGACTTCAAAGATGGGGGAGAAGATGGAGCAGGAAAATAGCATATTATTATCATATTATTATAAACCTTGTAGTAAGGTTTTTTTTTCTTTGCCTCTTCTTCAATTTGTTATACTATGTATAAGCATCATTCTGACAATAAAAATTAAACATAAAAGCTTGAAAAGAATTTGGCACATAGTATGTGCTCAATGAATATTTGATGTTGATGTTTATGCTGCTGTGATCTTTGTTAAAGCTGAAACACTAAAAGGATACTCAATCCATATTCTGCACAACAGCCCTAAGGTAAGTTATTTCATACCCCTCTATTTCTCCATTCAAAACGAAGATGCTTAGTGAATCAAATTCTACACAAGACTAAGATACATGTAAATCTGAAAATGCACTAAAAGTACTGGGGGGGTCTATTCTCTAAAAGTATACTCGAATGTTTTCTTTAAGTTAAAAGAAAGTTTAGCTAAAGATGCTTTCTATTATGTTGTAACCAGAATGCTTCAGATCTTATTCATCTAATAATCATGTATTCATTCAAAATATATTGAACACCTACTATATGCCAGGCACTGCCTCACAAAGGATCAAAACAGACAAAAATTCCACACCTTTATGGAACTTACATTTTATTTGGGGAAACAGAAAGAGATTCTGAAGGTAAAGACAATAGAACTCATTGACAGACTAGACATGAGGAGTGAAAAACAGGAATTAAAAAAAAATATTCCAGAAAATTTGGTGTAAGCAACTGGAAGTATAAATTGCCATCAATTGATATGGGGGAAGCTATGGAGGAGCAGGTTTTGGTGGGAATATCAAAGTTAATGCTTGGATTTAAGGTTGAGATGCTTGTTACACATTCAAAATAAGTGTCAGGAAGGCAGGTGGATATACGAGTCCAAAGTTCAATAAACGATCTGGACTGAAGACAAAAATTTAAAATTATTGGCCTATCAGTCAGGATTCAGGTCAGGACAGAGAAACTACTCAAGGTATTTGAGGCAGAAACTTATAAATGTGTTAGAAGGGCTGAAAGAGCAAAATTCAAGGACCACCACTGGCCATCATAGCTGTAATCCAGAAGTCAAGAAACTGCTACCACAACCATTACATGCCACACACACAGGAACCTGGGAAAGAAAAATGAAATGCAGAGCCCAGTTTCTGAAAACAGTCATGCACGTCCAATGAAGCTGCCATAGAAAAATGGTTTCAGTTTCCTTGCTGTCTTCAATTTCTCATATACGTACTTGTCATTGGCAGAACCTAAATCACATTCATAATCCAAGCTACAAGAGTTTAGGAAATACAGTTTTTGGGTTTTTTTTTAGCCTTCTACTACCTGAAATACAGAAGAGAACATAAAGAAAGTCATATGGATGCCAAAATCGACAATGTTTAGTATAAATGACATTTAAAACCCTAAGACTGGGGTGGTCACCAAGGAAATAGAGAAGCGAGGAGAACCAAAAACAGTTGTGGAGTTTATGGAGAACCAAAAACTCCAACACTGAGAGAATGGGGAGGCGAATGGAAACTGAGAAATGGCCGAGGAGGTAAGTGGAACACCATGATAGTTTATTGTCTTGGATCCAAATGAAGAAAGTGCTCTAAGAAGGAAAGAGTGATGATGAGCCCTATATCACCTTCAGATGCTATACAGTTTTAATTCTTCTTTTTGGTAAAAATAGTTATTGTAATAAAAAGATACAAAGATGAAATGTCACTTGAAATTCTACTCCTTAGGTAGAGATAATCACAATTAACATTTGGTGAACCACTCACAATTATGTATAAGTAGATATATTTCTATACTTGCTATTATCTATCCACATACAATTATATGTAAATGAATTATATTATTTATGCTATTTTATAATCTGCTTTTATTAGCCAATAATATGACATGGCCATGTTTCTATGGCCAAGAGATATATATTTACATCATAATTTATTCAAGAATGCATTGTATAAACACATATAGCATAATTTATATAACCATTACTCTATTGATGGACATTTAGGCTGTTCCAATATTTCAATACTATATATACAATATGAGCACCCTTGTTAATATGATATAAAATTCTTGATGTCTAAAGCTTCTTTTCACCAAATTAAACATTTGGGGTAGAAGGAATCCATTAGATTCAGAAATAGTCACATAGTTTCTTCATAAAAGAAAATAATTTGGAATGAACTGTTATTATAAAACCTAGCCCCAGATCTTGGTGTCTCAAAGATGAATATAATAAAATGTTTTCTTGTTTAGTTTGTGTCAATTCACATTAGTATAAAATTTGGTGATTACGCCAGCACAGATGCCCTTTTGAACTTATTATGCTGTTATCAACCTCCAGCACTGTATTTTTAGAATACTTAGAAAATCATTTTCCCATAAGTTTTCCTGACATTATAATTTGATAGTTAATCAGTCATCAGGCCTGTAGATATAAATTTTAAATATTTAACAGAGTGTAGTTCCTGCTGCTTGAATTTCAGTGTCCACCAACTCAGGGTTGAGTTTGGTAGGAAGCAAAAGAGAAATGAAAACTCATGTTGTGGCTTACTCAATCATTTGGGCAGGCAGACTCTGAAAGCTTATAGAAATTCTTGTGCTGTACTTACCATCATCCAACAAATTAGTTCAATAACAAAGAATTTATTAAGGTAGGGTGACTTCATCTCTCTCCCTCCCTGTGTATAATATTAGCTACATGGTGCAGATAAATATGAGTGTGTGCCTCTATAGATAGATACCCACAGAGTCTCCAGATGAAATGTACTATATACAGAAAGTGTAAGGTGTTATTGGTATGTAAAATAGAATCCTAAAATTGTGAAGCAAATTATATTATAGGAATACTAGGCACCACATGGTAAACAAACATAAACAAATAAGCTTTAAATCATTCATTTCTGTTTCCAAGAATATTAAATCTAAGACTTAAAGGCTTCTTATTTCCTTCCCCCTTTGGTAGGCTGTCCTTTCTTGTCTACATTTCTTGATATATATTGGCCTCTTCAAACATTCTACAGCCATAAAAATCTCAGGGAAACATTTCAGCACTTGACAGACCATTCCGAACTTGGCTGGCTCCGGGAGCCATGGGGTGCCATCTGTTTACTATGACTCCTTGGGCATCCACAGGACTCTTTTCCACTACAGGGGTGCTATCAAGGACTCTGCAGCAAAAGTGGTCACTCTTGGACCTCTCTAAACAGCCAATACTCCCAAGTTTCCAGGAACATCAATGGAGACTTTTTAGGCTGTCAACTGTTACTGGAGAAAGAGATAAGGATCAAATAAACAGTTGCCATTAAGTCAGATTCCTCAGGAAACAGACACTGATACAGAGATCTGGCTGCAGGAGGTTTATTGGGGTGTGTTTTGGGGACCAACATTTGCGGTGTAAAGGAAGCCTAATGGAGAAGAGAAGTCAGGCTTTGATGCAACTACAGCAGAGGCCTCAGCCTATCTCATAAAGAGATCCAGGGCTAGGATGGCTCCTCAGTTGTCCCTAACAGGACCTGGCCTCTGTGTCCTTGCACAGACCAGTCATTGGCTGTAGGATAAGGAAGGGGTGTCACCTGAAACGAGGGAACTCTCTTTGCAATTCCTGGACAGGGCCTGTGCTGGGCGTTATCAGAAGCCACCTCCACCAGCAAACGGAATGAGTGCCTGTGTCCTGAAGGGACGTCCGGGAGTGCACTAAGGCATCTACTACATGCTCCTACTCTCAGGAATTGCCTGCTGTCCTAGAAAGCCAACTCTATAAAGTTCCAATCTGAAGAGGTGACCTGCATCTTTAGACAAAGGAGAGGAATAAAAAGACAGGTATTGTAGAGGGACCACGAAGGTTCAGTAACCTTCAAATCAGAGCCTCAGCAACTGTGGGTACATTTACTATGAAAACTGCCGCAGTAGGTTTTAAAAGGCACATCGGATTAAGGAGCATCATAGAGTCTATGGTGAGGGTGCCCTAAATGAGTAGTGTTTTTCTTAGGGTTATGAAATGGGAAAGTGTGGCAAGATAGAACCGGCATCATCTACACTTGATGTTTCCTTAAATTTTCATCAGTGCCCTGTCCTTATCCTAGAGTCCACCCCTGATATCACTGGCAGTACACATATATGTCAACAGTTTCCTGCATGTTTCTACCATCTTTCCTGCATCTCTCCTCTGTAGCTCCTGAAATGTTGGGTAGGCTGAAAGAACCAGGGAGTCACTATCCCAAGATAGTCTCTCAAACAATAAGGGATGGAAGTTGTTGGATAAGTACCTCAGCCACATTGCCCCTTGGTGACACGATTTTGAAGTGTGTCCTGCAGAGAAGGCCCCCAGTTGCCTGCAATGGCAAACCACTCATTCATACACCATTTCCTGGCTGTCCTTTCTTTTCTGATTCCACCACTCCCTCTCTGTTTCTGGGATCCCCTCCCAATAAACAACCAGCTCCCTCTACAATACCTGTCCTCCACATCTGCTTTGGAAGAAACCCAACCTAAGTGAACAGATGAAGATATCTTCATCATCATCCATCCTTGTTACTATAAGGAAGTCTCTAAAAGTAGGGTGTGAATATGTCCCAGCTGAGGAAACGCTATTTACTTCTCAACTTCTCAAAAATTCTACAGAATAAACACTCTTTGGTGTCATCCCCTTTCTCTCCCTTTACGTGTGGGAAAGGATGGATGGATGGATAAATAGCTAAATAGCAAGCCAGATGGGTGGGTGGGTGGGTGGGTGGATGGATGGATGGATGGATGGATGGATGGATCGATGGATCGATGGATGGATGGATGGATGGATGGATGGATGGATGGATGGATAGATAGATAGATAGATAGATATAGATAGATAGATAGATAGATAGATAGATAGATAGATAGATAGATAGATAGAGTTCTGATGTTTTTATGACTATTCTTGCCCACGTACAAAAAAACTGTAACATTTCTTTTTAGGAGAGATTCTAGCTATGTAACATCTTTGAATTTGGCTGCCTGCCATCCATCATTTTCCTTCTGTTTATCACATTTTTTATTTCCTTTAAGAAAGCAGCCCTGCCCATACTCAGTCCCTGTGGACTCACAAGAGTGGACTTCAGAACCATAGCTTTCCAGTTCCTCTAGAAGCAGAGGCTCCGCAACCCCTTTCCCCTGTTTAAGCCCCACCCCACCCCACCCCACATCCATGACTTCCTGTTGCACTTAAAGTAAAACTCAAACTATTTCCCTGATTGTTACAGACTGAATGTTTGTATGGCCACAAAATGTGATGGTATTAGGAGGTAGGGCCTTTGGGAGGTGATTAGGTCATCAGAGTGGAATCCTCACAAATGGGATCAGTGCCCTTACAAAAGGGATCCCAGACAGCTCTCCCTTCTGCCACATGAGGACACAGCAAGAAGATAGCTGTCTATGAACCATAAAGGACAAGATAGCTGTCTAGGAACCATAAAGCAGGTTCTTACCAGATACCGAATCTGCCAGCACCTTGACCTTGAACTTCCAGCCTCCAAAAGTGTGCGAAATAAATATCTGTTGTTTTTAAGCCACCCGGTCTATGGTACTCTCTCATAGCACTCTGAACGGACTAACACATTGATCTAAAAGTTTCCAGGTGATCAGACCTCTCTGTCCTCATCTCATATCCTCATATCCTGCTCCCCTCTGCTCAGTCTGGCTCTCTCTTCTGAGACCTGCCAAGCTCATCCCTTTACTCCTCTATAGTAGTACTTTACTGGAAAATTCCTTTCCCAAATCATTGTTTACCTGCTGGCTTCTTCTTATTATTCAGTTCTCAAACCTTATGTCACCTCTTCAGAGAAGGGTTCCCTGACCACCCAATATAAGGTAGTTGACTCGACCCCACAGTCACTATCGCATAAACCTTATTTTTATCAGAGCCCTGACAATATGAAATGACCATGTTTATTGATTTACTCAAATGATGCCCCTACAAAAACATAAGCTCCAGGACAGAATGGTATCATTCTTGTTCACTCTATTATCCTCATTACCTACAATAGTACCTAGAACATAGTAGGTATTTAATAAAGCTAAAATAATACCTGAATGAATGAAATGTTGCCTGCTTATAGAGCAAAACATATGCTTTGAGAAATAAATACGAAACATCTACTCTAAAATGTTATCGGTCATTATTTTAAAACATCCGAATATCTATAGGCAAGAGGTGTAAGTAAACATGGAACACAGCATCATAAAGATGACTACAGGCTATCAGTTTTCAATTGTCATTCCAAATCGTCTAGAGATGTAAGATCGGAAGACCCTTTCAATTTCAAACTTCCTTAATACTACGGATTTCATTATCCTAGACTGAGTTATTTGTTGTTTCACAATGTTAAAATAATAATGGGCTAGTTAATAAAAATAATATAATGACAAGAATAGCAAGAAATCGATGTTACTATTTCCTTTGATTTACGGAGGTCCTCCCTCTAGATGCGGGATTGAAAGGCAGCTGATTTCTGAGTCAGGCAAAGAAATCCATCATAGTTATGGATACTTCAAGTCAAATCAACAAAATGTGCTTGCTATCCGGGGTAACCCGTGAAATGTTTTGCTAGATACTACCAGGCAAGGAGGAGGGAGAAACAGGTGTGCTGTCAGGGACATGGGGCTGTGTTGTTTCTGCAGGACAAAAAGGAGCAAGGCCTGAAAGATTTAGCCCTTCCAGACTGACAACTTTGAGAGCTTGCGGTAATTTATTTGACAGGGAAGAGGAGGCAGGACCCCCTTCCTCTACAGGATCAGCTCCTTGATTACAAACACTAAATAACTTTCTGGTTGAAAATGCATTTTCCTCCCTTGCATGTATGTTCCTGATGCCCACTTTATTAATTCCTATTAGGAAACGCTATTTAATTCCATCCACAGCTTGGTGACCTTTGTGTGGCTTCCCCACTTAGGAAATTCACAAGTAAATCACCAAGAAGTATGTACACATATACTTATAAAATATACATGTGCTTGAAAATGAAAATGCACCAAACTGCAAAAAAAAAAAAAAAGAAAGAAAGAAAAATGCTACATGCATTGCGGAAACCAGGCATATGTGCATAAGAGGTGGGAGGCAGGTGTTTGGGAAATCTTCACACCATCCCAATATTTTTCTAATGGTTTCCATTTCCAATGCAAAGGAGAATTTGGAAAACATTAGCCACTGTGGTGTGCTCTGAACAGTGACATGTGGCTGGCAACGTGGTGGGTGGGATACCCCCTCCTTTTTTTCCTCTAACAAAGAAAAAGGGTGAGTTTATTAAAGCATAAATGCCATTTTCCTCCTGCAATGTTAACTGTGTGGCTGGGATCCCCGAGGTACAGAGGCAGTCAAAGCAAACAGCTGTGCCACCTACTTGCAACAGTTGTACGCCCACCACTCGGCACCAAGGGGAGGAACAGGTCAAAGAGAGCCGTAAAGAGGATGAGGAACCTTGCTAAGCAGCTCCCTGTAGCCCGAGGGAAAATCCAGCCCTTCAGAGGGTAGGTATTGTGTGTGCGGCTCAGAGCACTGAACATTCTCTTGCAACTTGTCTCCTATAAACCACCTACTGCATTTTTATATTCTACAATCACATAGACCAAAACAGTGTTTAGCAAATTAACAGAACGCTAAAGAAAAGGCATATCAACCAACCTAGCAGGCAGCCTGTCGATGATCCTGAGTGGGGGGTGGAGATAACTGCTGTTTTGGTGGCAAGTGGTTGCTTCACCATCCAAGTCTCTTTGTGGGGCTTGCGAAGGATGAGGCGCTCTGGCCAAGCTGTTATTAGGTTATCTTTGTGGAGCCTAAGGGTTGCCCCATGCCTGCCTGTGTCAACAGAGAACATAGTGGGAGGGCTCATGCAGAAGGAAACCGAGCTGTGCAGACATCCAGGGGCAAAGAGCTCTCTTTGCTTGTAACTCAGCTGCCTTGTCAGCCTGCGAGAGGCAGACTGTGGCGAGAAAGAACACTCTCTCTTGGCAAGCCTTCCTCTCAACCGTTTCTGTGCCTAAGAGAAGTTTATAGGAGGAGCCCTGCTAAGTGAAAAGTGTGAGAATAGAAAACCCTAGAATACGCCTTTCTTCTGAAATGGGACTCCTGGCTGCCCTTTTCCTGGAAAGGGCCACAAATACATAAGGATCCAGCCTGATGTGCTCATCCCTTGTGACTCACTCCATGTCTTGTGAGATAACACTGTAGCCCATGGTCAGAAGGAGACAACAGTAAGTGGCCCCAGTTGGGAAGTGACCCTACAAATTGGACCTCAGTGGCAGTGTGCCCTAATCAACTAAGATCAACCTTATCTAAGACATTAGCCCTGCATCGCCATCCACTCTACTCCTGGATATAATTCACTCTTTTCTGGACCAACATTCTATTCCCCTGGACACCTTGTTCCATCAATTGTTCCAGAGAGATGTCGGTGGATGTATCAGTGGAATAAAATGATCAAGAAACTGTGCTTTGGAAGAGATACTATTCTAGAAAGAGAATACAGACAATAAACAATAGATATATTAAATGCTAACCGTGGTGGAAAAAAGAAAGCATCAAGCCAAATAAGAAGGAAGCAGGAATGCAGACGTTGGAGGGCCAGTGGCAATTGTCAAAGGTCAGGATTTTATGTATTGAGAAAACATTTGAATCAAAACTTGAAGGAGAGGAGTAAGTTAGAGGATATCTGGGGGTAGAATGTTCCAGACAAAGGGAAGAGCTAGCGCTAAGGTAGGAGCATGGCTGGCATGTCAGCAAGAAAAGTTGTATGGCTGGACAGGAGTGAGCAAAGGAGCCAGTCACAGGAGTTCAGGCCAATAGGAGGCAGAGAACAGCAAATGTCATAGATGCTTCTGAGAACTTTGGCTTTGATGCTTAGAGAAATGGGATGCCCTGGCAGGTTTCCAAGAGAGAAGTCATGTGATCTGATTCACGCATTAAAGTATCATTGTGGCTACGAGTATTATGGGCAGAGTAGCAAACCCAAATTCCCCTCGGTTACTGACAGCTATCGTTTTATAGCCAATCTCCTTGAAGTTGTCTCCACTCATTGTCTCCATTTTCTTACCTCCCATTCATTCCTCAATCTGTCTTCCATACCCATCAGTATTGACAATGACCCCTTAGTGGAGAAATCCAAAGCGGGCGTTTTTGTCCTTACTTTCCCTATAATTTTGGTAACTGTTGATAATCTTTCTCTCTTCCACGAAACCCTCTCCTACTTTGATTTCTTAGACACCATTCACTGTTCTTTTCCTTGAATCACCTTCACAGGTCTATCTCAACCTGGCTTTCAGACATTAGCACTGCCCAGGTTTCTATATGAGGTCTTCTTCTCATTTAATACATTTTTCTTGGGCCAATCCCTCCCCTCCCATTATTCACATGCCCATCTTTATGTTAATGACTGCAAAGTTATTTCCTTCCCCAATCTTGCTGCTGACCTCCAGACGCATATATACAATTGCTTAATGGACTTCTGTACTTCACAGTGGAGTCGCCAGAGTTTCTATACAGAAGAAGTTTAGAAACAGCACTACATATTAGGAAGGGGCAGGCTGGGATTGTCTTATAACTGTCTTTGCATAGTATTACACTGATTTGACTACAAGTGTATATATAACTGGAGTTGCCAAGGAGAAGACTAATTGAAATTATGAGGAAGGTATGAGCCATTCCAAGCTCACTTTTGGTACCACTACAGACATTTGGGTGTACCATGTATATCCAACAATCTGTACAAACAAATCTGAATCCCTCAGCCCACATCTCCTATCTCAGGGAAAGGTACTTCCACCTACCACCTAGTCACCCAAACCCCAAACTGGGCATCTTCTTAAGATACTGAGTACCTCCTCCCCCAGCAATTTTTTTCTTCTGGGTATGAATTCTGCCTTAACCCTTCTTCTTGGGGCCCTGTTCGCACAACTCAGACGTCAGTCTCCAAGGCCTTGGTCCTACGTACTACCCTCACAGCAACTAGCTGGAGCCCCGCTCCAAATCACAAAATTATCCTGAACCATTATGATTCCTTCTATATGATTTTAAGTATGGTCACTGCCTAGAAAATCCTGCTGCTGTGCCCTGCCCATTAGATCAAATCTTCTTGGATACTGACTCCAGTCTAGAACAAGCCTCATTCTCTGGACGCTGTCAAATGGGCTGCTGACTAGTCCCTTCAAGAGCCAGCTCTGCAGATGTGTAAGTTTCCAGCTGCTCCTTCTTCTATGTTGGCTTCTACTGCAATCCGAACATGTCCTCAACCATGCCAGCTTATCAGAGTTAGGACAGTTTGTGTTACTCAGGACAGGGCAGGCTACCTGTAGTAACATTACCTGTAGCAAACTCGAACACAACAAAGGTTTAACTCTTACTCATGCCAGATTCTGAAATGGGCCAGGTAGGTACCCTACACCGCTTTCTGTCAAGGACCCCAGCTGCTTCTACTTTGCAATTCCATCATCTCAAACGTGTGCTCTCTAAAATTGCCAAAGCAGGACAGGTGAAAGCATGGAGATGTTCCTTTCCTGAATGGCCTCAGAGCAGAAGTGGCACACTTCTGTGTACCTTCCACTGGTAAGAATGACCATGTTTCCCCGAAAATAAGACCTAGCCAGACAATCAGCTCTAATGCGTCTTTTGGAGCAAAAATTAATATAAGACCCGGTCTTTATTATATCATATTATATTATTACTATATATTATATTATATTATATTATATTAAGACCCAATCTTATAGTAAAATAAGACCAGGTCTTATATTAATTTTTGCTCAGAAAGATGCATTAGAGCTGATAGTCTGACTAGGTGTTATTTTCGGGGAAACACAGTAGCTGTATGACCTCACCTATCTACCTCAGGGCTGAGAAATATAGAAGGCACAGGTATTTTATGAGCATTAATTAGTATTATTTCATAATTATTTCAGGAAGCTAAACATTATCTCTAGGGTCTGAAAGAGTAAAAAAAAACCACCTTAGGTTGACCTACGTGTCATACACATCGACATCTAATAAGAAGAGCGGTTGGGCAAGTGAACGGCAGGCTGACTTGACGGACCCTCCATGTGAGACTCAGGCTTGGCAGTTACTTAGCATGCTGACCCACGTGGAGAGAGCCAGCTTCGGTAGATGTTCCCTGATAATGAAATGGTGGCGTGTTTATATTTAGGGTGAGACTGAGTAATTGATGGCTGTCTGACAAACTGGCAGAAACCATACAGACATTCTGAAAAGTTCATTAAAAAACACACACTTAAATACACCAAGATTACTTGTGACTCTCTTCCCGCCTGCAATATAATTAAATAAAGCTTTATCTAACCATTTTACTTGTATGCATTAGGGACTCCGACCAGGGCTCTCTTCCTCCCAAGACTTTAATATGCCCTTATCTGTTTGTACTAATTGAGTTTTCTCATACTGCCACATGGGCAGCAGCTAAAAGAAGATGGGAAGTCAGATCAGATATGCCTATGGGATGGTGCTAGAGTTCCTAAAGATCTCTGCATGACCTCAGACATTTGGGGCCTCAGATTAATAATTAGAAGTTTGAAAATCTCATGCTTTCGTAGTAGGTGATCTTATCCATATACAAAAAGAAAAAGAAAAAAAAAAAAAAAACCTCAAGTGTCCATAAAGGCCAGATAATCTCACCAGTGAGTGGAACAACCTAGATGGAAAGCAAACCTGCCACCAAACATGCCACCGAGCTCTACCTGATTTAATCAACAGGAGTGGTTCTCAAATGTAAACATGCCTTAGCATTGCCAGGAGGGCTTGCTAAAATAAAACACAGATTGTTGGCTCCACCTCCAGAGTTTCTAACAAATTCCCAGATGCTGCTGATGCTGCTGGCCTACGGACCACATTTTGAGAACCACTGGTCAAAAAGAGGGAAGGCTCACTGTAATGCTAGATCTTCTAAAAGAAACCAGAAATCTGGCTCTATCTCTGAAATATCCCAAGTTTTAAAATCTTGGTAACAAATACAAAGTTATTTTTATAACACTCTGTGAGCCACAGTTTTGGGGCTAAATTTTCCCCTTAATCTGTAAGTTCATAGCTCTACCACAAGCCTTTGACCAACCAGTGCCCCCCCCCCACACACACACACACACTCCTTTGTATAGGAACATAGCATCTTCAATGTTAGAGCTCAATTTTTGGAGGACACATCAGCCAGGTAGATGAGTCAAACAACTCTGCTAAGAAACAGATTCTAAAGTCCCCTTATATTCCCTTCCTATCCATCAAGTCATCCTACTTTGGCCCATTACCCTAAAAGCTACATTTGCTTACAAGCAGATTACAACCCTTATAATTACATTACCTTTGACATTCCCAAACTGAACCTCATGCACCTTTTTAAATACTTCAAGGAACATAAACTTAAAAGACAGATACCTTATTTGGATCAATTTTTTAAAACACAAACGTTTCTACCTAAAACATCTTATATTCATGTTTCCATAAGCACTAGGTTCTGTGTAATTTCACAAATATTAATTGGGCACCCTTGATGTGCTAGCTGCTACGTCAGGTGTTGGTAGTATATAGCCCAGGCCCTGACAGCTCTGAGTTCTGAGCCATCTAGACTTAGAGAGGTGGGAGGGCAAGGAGCAGAGGAGAAAAATGCAAGTAGACATGACTCCAGCCTTCATCTGTGTTATTTGTGCTGAGGGTCCCATTAAAGAGCTTATTTGAAAAACATTTCCTCTGCATAAAAAATTTTATCATTAATGTAGACAATGATGATGCAAATCAAATACTCTTTTTGGTTCCTTGTCTTACTTAGATGGATCCAAACTTTCTTCTTCAATGTGACAATTTTTGAAGGGCAAATCACGGCAAAATAATTATTCCTAGTATGGAAAAACTTGGGTTATAATTCTGATTATTCTAAACAGACTAGATTAAAATTTGATAGAATTACTTTTATTTCATTTGGGTGACGGAGAACACAAAAGTGTGGTAAGCACTTCTAGCTTGATGCCATCATGGTGTGTACAGATACGCTTGTTGTAGGCAAGTTCAAATAGGTAGTGATTGTAATATGCATTTCAAGTGCTTGCTTCAAGTATGGCCCAGGATTACCCTAGCATATGATTCCTGCCTCCTGGATTCTATTCTTGTGCCTAAACTGAGGTAAAATTTTTCCATGATAAATATCCAAGGACATATTGTGACAAAAAATTGTAAGTTTTTTAGCAAGCAAAAAATGCTGTCTTGTCTTTTAAAAAGAGCATTTGATCAACTCAATCTGAATCAGAGTCCTAAATTACTCTTTTTTCACCAATTAAAATATGTAATTTCTGCATAAAATTCCCTTTCATCTATTCTTTTCTCTGGATAGATAAACAATAGAGACACCGCAAAAGGACAACTCTGGAAGGGTTATGGAGTTTACATTCACAACCAGGTGTTCTTACTGCCTCTGTCTTGACATTTCCACACCCTTGTTGTAAGCCAAGAAATCTGCCCTCCTTTGTAGAAACTCTTCTGCTGAAATGACAAAAGCACTGACAGTGAGATCTTTGAAGCCAAGAGTCAAGTGAGTGAGTGAGTGGAAGGGAGACAGAAGTCAGTCAGCAAGGGTAGAGATTAGAAAACATCTGAGAATAGACTGGCTGTCAACCCTTTACTCGTCAATATCCTGTCCATGGGGACTAGCTGCTTTGTGAGGATGGAACTATCTCCCTCTGCACACCTCCTACCCAGGCTCAGGGCAGAGACCCCAGCCCATATGTGTTAGGAAGTGTGCCCCTAACTGAAAGAAGAACCAAAAGAATGGAAAAGGGCTGCCTTGGCAATGCAATGCTGCACTTAGCAGAAGTTTCCTGAGGTTTGGGAGAGATATTATTTGTATCACTGTACTGTTCTGATTGTGTCCAACTTGGAGGGAAAGGTAAACACATCTATTGTTATCAGAGGATGTCCAGGGAGAAAACTCATAATTTGTAATGAATCTTTAACCTATTTAAAGTAATTAAAGATCGACTCCATATGTGAGAGTGAGCCTTTGTCTCTTTACTCTCCTAATTAGTCCCTTCACTGGCTTTACCTAAGGCAGATTTTGTTCTTCTCCTCCACCTTTTTGATTGCTGCAGAGCTCATGGTGCCTCCTAGAATTTGCTTCCCTGCAATGATGAAAGGGTGTTGCTTTTGGCACACTTCCAACTGTCTCTTTGCTTCAGTGCAGTTCCTCCAGCCTTCCCTCCAAAGCCCTACCTCCATCTCTTTGGTTCAGGGAGTCAGCTCACTTTCCCCCCCACATGCTGGTTAAACCTCCACCTTCTTACATGCAGTAGAAGACACTTAGAGAGATGAGATACTTATGGTCATTTTTGAGTCAAGAAATTTAACATTAATATATGTCAGTTTGGTAATTTCAAAATGCCAAAATATAAAAGGCACACAAACCACTTTACCTCAGCAATTCCACATCTAAGAATTTTTCCATTGCTCAGAGATGTATGTATAACATATTGTAGCACTTTCACAATATCAAAATTGGAAACAACTGAACTGTTCATTACTAGTTGACTCTTTAGATAAACTCTGCTTCCACCACACATTGGACAACTGTACAGCCATTAAAAACTCCAAGGCAGCTCTCTATGAATTGATTTGGAATGCCCCCAGGACACAATGTTAAAGTGAGAAAAGCAAGGAGTAGAAAAGTTTGTGCACAGTAATAAATATTGAAAAACAAAAGACATATTCTACAAATGTATGTGCAGAGAATACCTCAGTAAGGATGCGAAAGAACATTGATAAAAGGATTCTCCTCTGGGAAATGTCATTGAGGGATGGGGGAAAGTAGAAGACTTCTGTTATACCTTCTTATGTAATTAAAATTTTTGAACTTGTGTGAACCACGTACACAAAAGCAAATATATTAATTGACAACTAATTAGTATGTACAACCCTAGATGGCCATCAGGAAGCAACATCACAGCTAAGGCTTTCCCTCTATGGTAGTGCCATGATTTGACCTCTGTGAGATGAATACCGTGCATTACACTTTGCAGTGTTTCTGAAAAAATCCTTCAACTGCAATAAGTGAATACTGAGCTAGGGTATCCTAAACACCAGAAAATGTTTGACATGCTAAAAATACAAAATTAAGATGTCTGAGTTCACTGAAAAACACAGCCTGAGTTGGAATGCTGATGCTTTATTTGCAAGGTACAGTCCCAGGATGGGAAGAGTGAGGACAGGAGAAGTGAAGCAGGGAAAGATGGAAGCAATCCTAGATGATTCCTTACTGTGTGGACCACAGCTCCAAGGCAAGGCTTGAAAGAGTCACTACTGGCTGCCAGGCAGATGGGACATATTCAGATAGGTTTACTGAGCATGGCTTCTCTGCAAAGCCTATCAGAGGGAGGAAAACAAGGGAATATATCTGTTTGCCTCCTTCCTGTCTCCATCTCTGTTGTTCAGAATTTGCTGCACGGAGTTAATACCCCTGCAATTCTGGGTTGCATTATCTGGCCCCTTCAGCAAATGCTCAGGAAGCCCGATCTTGTATGGCATTAGTTGGAGCCTAGAAATGGGGGGAGTGAGAGAGACTGGCCAACAGGCAGGTTACGCAAAAGTATCTGATGAAACAAGTAAGGTGTGTTTGTTACAATCAGCAAGAAACTCTTTTATTTCCCTCAAAGAATTTTGCCTATGAGGAGAAACTGACACCCCCCCATTGCCCCCAAAAGTGAAAGTACCACATGCTTTTAAAGATATATACTCTGACCTCAGTCCATTCAGGCTGTTATAACAAAATACTGCAGATGGAGGAGCTAATAAATAGCAGAAATGTATTGCTCGCAGTCCTGGAGGCTGAAGTCTGAGAACAGGGCGCTAACATTGTTGGATGAGTCTGCTCTTCCAGCTTGCAGACTCCTCACTGTATGCTCACATGGAGGAAAGAGCGAGGGAGCTCTCAGGAGCCTCTTTTATAAGGGCACTAATCCCATTCATGATGGCTCCACCCTCACGACGTAAGCACCTCCCAAAGTCCTCACCTACTAAGACCATCACCTTTGGGGGTTAGGATTTCAACATGTGAGTCTTGTGGGTACACAAACATTCAGACCACAGCAGTCTGTATCAGTTAGTTTTCACTACTTAACAATTCACTCTGAAACGTCAAGACTTAAAACAAGAACCATTTTATGTTTGCTCACAAAACAGAGTATTGATTGGGCACTGGATGGACTAGGATGGCCTCACTGGAGTATTTGGAGGTGGGAAAGGCTGTCAATTGGTGCTGGCTGTGCCTGAGGTGTCTCTCAACCTCCAGTAGGCTAGCCCTGGCTTTTTCACGTGATGGTGATTACAAAATTCCAAAGGTTAGTGAGAAAAGGCAGAAGGCCCAACGTGCAAACATTTTTCGAACCTTTCCTTGTATCACATTTGCTGATGTCCTGTTCATGAAAAGAAGTCATGTGGCCAAGACCAGATTCAAGGCATACTAAGCTAAAATCCACCTCTTGATAGGAGAAATGGGAAAGTTATATTGCAAAAGGGTGTGCCTACAGGAATGGGAGGAATTGGGGGCCATTTTGCAATCAATCACAATCTGCCAAGTATTCTGACAGCTAGGACATCTCTCTTCACCATTCTCTTTTCTAAACAGGGGTGAAGAGAACAGTGTTCTGATCTCCTTTACCACATGAAGTTCAATTTCCCATCTATCCCAACTGATTATATTGGATGTTTTCACAAAGAGGCAGGAATCCTAAAGATAGGCAGCTCTCACCCTTCTTCACAAGACCTTGATAATTCACAATTCAGTCATGCAACCAGATGCTCAGAACGCATGACCTGATGTTGAACTCCTTAGCAAAAAAGAGTTTATAGGATGATTATTTACAACAGTATTATTACTTATGCTCATTCTTACTGATGGAATAACTAACATTCTGGCAATTTGCGCAAAATTTTATGAGAAATCTACTGTAGTCAGTCTAAAATGGCTAAAATGCTACAGCTATTCAGAGCACTGATCTTCTCTCTGTTAAGAGAAAATGAGAATCCTTTTGGTGTGCCGTAGCTAGGCAAAGGTCTCAAGGTTTACCCTCGCCTTGAGAAGATTTGGTAAGAGTAACACTTCTGAAAAGTCTTTCCTTCTAGGCACTAATTTTCCTTTTTCCAGCTAAACTGCTCCCAAGTGCTCAAGCCACAGCTTCATACTGTGAGCAGTTATGAGTCCCATTCATTGACACACCAGAGCTACTAACTCATTCTTGACCACCCTATTACTCCTAACTTTAAAAAACTGAATCAGTAAACAATCATTTTAAACAATTACTTATTACTGATTGCTATAGCTAAAATAACACAAAATTTAGAACGCCATGTAAAGGCCACTCCTAGGGATAATTCATTATCTAAATAATGATTAATAACTGATGGTCTCCAATTTTGAGATATCTCTTAGGGCAGTTTTTCACAAAGTATGGTGCCTAGATGATCTGCATTAGAGTCGCCATGATGGGGTCGGAGTGAAGAAGGGAGGGAGCTAGATACAGATTACCAGGTCCGTGTTCCAGTTATTCTGACTCAGAAGATGTGGGAAGAGGATGGGATATGCAATTTTAACAAGCTTTTCTAGGTGACTCAAATGTACATTAGAATTTGAAAAGCACTGTCTAGGGTTTGTCAATGGCTCTAGTGAGTCAAGATTTTTGGAAAGGTTTACATCAAAAGTCTTCCACATAGATTTTGGTTTCTTTTGTGACATAAATTTCTAATTGACCACTAAAAAAGTTATCAAGTAGTTGGAGGAAGGAGCCTGTATATATTTCCCAGCCTCTTTGTTTCTTTTTTCTTCTAATCTAAGTGGGAAGAGAAAGGAGAAGAGAAGAGAAAGAAAAATCACACTGTCCTAAGGGTCTACCAATGCTTTTGAAATGGTCTGTCTTCCAACTGTTATCTTCGTTTATAAGTCTTCATATTTCTTATCTAGTAGAAATTGGCTACCTCTCTCTAGAACTTATTTTTGATCAATTACTTGATCTTTGTTCAGTGAGTCTCTGAATAACTACATGTAGTTTCCCTTTATATATATGGTCCCAGACAAAATCAGAGGCTGTCAAATGCAATCGTGCATCATAATTACCTGGGATCTCACCTCAAACAGACTCTCCTCAAGCTCAAGAATGTATATTTTTATAAACTTCCCAAGTGACTAAAAACATAATCAGCTTTCTCAATAAACTTAAATCCAATCCTATTCCAAATGTTCAATATTGCACATGATGAGTTAAGAACAAGGTTATTTATAGTAATTTCTCTAATAAGAAATTTTAGCTCCTATAGTCACCTTAGAATCTAGACATAGGATGTTATATTGAACTAAAAGTACACAGCTCGAGATTTCAAATAAATTTCTTAGACATTCTTTACAAGTTAAACATACATTCCACCTGGAGTAAGAAACAGAAGGAAAACATTATTTTCTAGGACTCTATCCTTAACAATAGCATTATCTCCCACCTTCTCAGGGTATCAGGTATGTTCGTGGATTTTTGGAATTAAACCACCGGGATTCAAGTCCTTGACCCCCACTTATTTTTTTCAGTTAAATTGGGAACGTATTCAAACTCTCTCAGCCCATTTCTTTACTGGTAAAACAAACATTTTAATACCAGAACCTGTTTGGAATGCTTTGGTTGCCAGGTACAGAAGACCCAATTCAACTTAAATAATGAAGTAGAGTTATTGGCTAATATATCTAAAAATAGAGTAGACTTTAATGTAAGCTTCACCTCACTGCTCAATGAAATCAAGAAAGTTCTATTTTCTTTCTGTTGTTTCTTTTTTTTTGACAACTTCTTTGATGCTGATTTTACCCAAAGCTGACTCCTCTAGACAGCTTCTATTTTTCCACATTCATATTTAACAGGAGGAAACTGTCTCTCCAGGTATTTCTACAGAAGACCCAGGAACTCCTGGAAAATTTCTCCTGTGATCTAATTGGTCCAAACTAGGTCACATGATCATCCCTGAACTAATCACTGTAGACAGTGGAATAGGATTTGCTGATTGGCTTAAGTCTATCTGAGCTCATTCTGAACATGGGGATGGGATCTGTTGACCCCAAAGCACAGGGCATATCCTTGGAGAGAAAATAAAAATCTGAGGACTGTGTTTTCCTGAAAATAAGATCTAGCCAGACAATCAGCTCTAACGCATCTTTTGGAGCAAAAATTAATATAAGACACAGTCTTATTTTACTATAATATATAAGACTGGGTCATATAAATATAAATATAAATATAAATATAAATATAAATATAAATATAAATATAAATATAAATATAAATATAAATATAAATATAAATATAAATATAAATATACTACCGGTCTTATATTAATTTTTGCTCCAAAAAATGTTTTGGAGCTGATTGTCCAGCTAGGTCTTATTTTCCAGGAAACACGGTACAATTATTAATAGGACGGGAGAGGGAACTTGCGTGGCCTTTCCCAAAAAAATACTCACTACCCTTCTACATGGGGATTTGTGAGGATTGCATAAAACAATCCACATAAAACATTAGTGGCTGGCACATGGTAAACACTCAATTAAAGTTTACTATGATTATAACTATTATTATTACTACTGTCAGCAACAATTAATGGGCCCAATGCATGGCAATGTTATTAAGGCCTGAATCTCACCCAGAGAATATAGGCATCTGCTTCTCATTTGTGGAAATGAAGGAAGGGATGTCATGCTTACCCCACTGAAGCATGCTTTTCTTAACCACATGTGGTTAAGAGTAATTGTTCAGCATGATGAGGTATAAAAGTTCTGGGAAAAACCTACTGCTTGTCCTTGCTCATAAAGCTACATTTCACCACCAGAAAAGACACCTTTATGCCACCTCTAGACATACCATTATGGAGTCAGTCCCATCTGTCAAGATTATATTCTGTAACTACCATGAAAATGGAACTTGCACAATAGAGACCCATGTTGACTCTTACATCCTGTTTTTTAGGCAAAGAATGTGAGAAATTGATCTGATTCAGTCAGAATTCTAACCTCTGAAATGCACTGCCTTTGTTATCCATAGATTTTCGTTGTATTTTTATACTTCTATAAGGAGGATGGAGGTATGAGTTGGTGAAGGGAGGAGAGTGAAGAGGAAATTTTGACAAGTTGTAACTATTCATGCCCAAATATTCTGTTTAGGCAGACTGGCCCATTTAAACCAAAACAAACCTAAAACTACACCAAATTAGAAAAAAGTAAGGGTTCCCATCCGAGTTTCTCTACACATGTTCTCTGCGCCAGCCAATTTGGACCTATTTTTTTTTTTTTTTTCTAGAAGAGGCATAACTGGGTGGCAAAGCATGAATTACGCTCTTTTGCAACTCAGTTAAAAATAACTATAGCACTAGCCTACATACCCCACTGGTCATTTACATGAGTTGAAAAAGAGAGTGCCTAAAAGAAAATAATTCATGCCTATTGCTGGCACCCCCAAGGCATTGCTGTGTGGTTTCCACAAAAATCCTTTCATCTCTGTACGTCTGTCCTGTCAGCCACGAAATGAGCTTCTCACACAAGAAATTACTTCCAAGCAGAACATTCTGAACCAGTACTTCTCAATTGGTGTGCAATAGTAAAACCCAAGGGGCTTTAAAAATGTAGATGCTGGTGTCCCAACCCAGAACTACTAAATCAGAATTTCTAAGGGAGAAGCACAGATATGATTTTTAAATGTTTACCTGTAAAGGCATCTCTGATAAACATGTCCCTAGTGTATATATAAGTTTATATATAAATCACTATAAGTATAATGTAAAGGGCCTAAGGATTATAAAATGTGCATTCCATAAAATGGAAATTCTATACATTCCTTATTTAACTCCCATTAAAAATGAGCTAGTCGACTTTTAAATTCTTTTACTTTATTGCATCCCCCAAATGGCTAATAACAACCTGATACCATAAACGGAGAACTTTAGAATTAAATCCTATGTAAATGATAAAAGCAATCACGGGAAGGATGTACCTTATTTACATGTTGCCTATGGTTATATACCACAGAGGTGATACCATTTTACAAAGAAAACAGTAAGTAGGTTGTGTTCTTATTAGACTAAATAATACTAAGAAGAGCAGGCTTTTTTAAAAAAAAAATGTTCTTTTTATTAGAAAGAACACTTCAAAGACCAAAGAAAGAAAAAGAAAAGCAGGCACATTAATTCTGACCTCCTAATTTAACTCAGATATATATAGTAATCCAGAGGGAACAGTGTTTTACAAATTAGCTACAAGGTGTGACGTGCACTAATTCCATTTCGTAAAAACTTTATCTGGATTACAATGAAAAGGAAAACAAAAAAAAGGGGGGGAGTCTTTGCTATAATTAATGATATGCTGTACTTTAGAGAGATGAAAAGCATAAATGAATAAATGATTATTTCTTCAATCACGGTATTGGTGGTTGTGTACATGAAAATTCTACCTTTGGTCTGGTCTACATTATCCACCCCAGTTTTTGTAAGCAAATTAGAAACAGATAAGCCATAAAAAGCAAATGACTACAGGCTAATATATTTTGATGTGTGCCCTTACAATGAAAAATTGGACCATTTCCCCAAAAGGTGTTCTTTATATTTAAGACCCCACTAAGCCTCTCATGTTCCCATCAGAAGGAAAGTCCTAGAGAAGAATGGAGACAACATAACCTTCACTCGTTCACTTTATCAGCTAAAGACAAGCAGCAAAGGTGAATTCAAAATATTGCAAACATTTATCACCACACACTGGTGTGACTATTCAGTCTTCTCCTTGGTCGACTAATCACTGTGTTTTATCATTCAGCCTATGACTATATTTACCTAGCAGGAACTGAACAAAGATAGAGGAGTAAGCACAAAAGAGACAAGACAACTGAGGAAGAGTATAGAAAAATGTGACATTGCTAGAACAAAGAAGAGAACAGTATTTGAGAAATCTAACAAAAACACTAGGTCGGCATTGCCCTAAATGTGTTCTCTGGAATATTTGTCCCATGAAAGGCTCATAGCTTTGTGTATGGCCATGGTCAAGTGAGTTTGAGAAATACTGCATGCTATATCTCCCCCACCTCCCTTGGAGAGTCAAAATACACATTAGTATGAAGACTCTGGGAAGTCCTGTGGAAGACTGACATACTTGGTTTAAACCAAGTTACAAATTTATTCAGTTGTGGAATCTTTTTGGATCTCCTGGCACCTATAAATAGTTCATAGAACTATTATTTTGTAGATCACATAGAAACTGCTGGAGCCACCAACATAAGACAATGGTTGAAGGTAGTACAGGAAACGAATAATGCGTCAGAGAGTAGCCAAGACTCAAGATTCTCATTGCTTTTCATTTCTGTGGCAGACGACCAATGGCACATATACTGAAGGAAGGGGGAAATGTCGTGTTCTCAAACCTCCATGCATGAAATGAGTAAGTCATTGAAAATTCAAGAATTCTTAACCTGAATTCAAGTAAAAGAAGAAGACAGAGATGATGAAAACACTTCACTCTAACAATATTCAAAGATGAAATATTTTTAGACTGTTTCACCATCACAATGGAGGAGGAAAAATAGAAGGCACATACACCAGAAAGGTTAGAGTACTAATGTAACGATGGTACCATTACAAAAGTCTGTGATGCACCAGACTTTTGATGGCTCACTCTACATAGCTAATCTCATTTTTATCATAATAATTTTAGTAAGTAAACATTATTATTCCTATTCAGACATGGGCAAACAGCTTCAGAGAGAGTAAGTGAACTTTCACTGTTTTGTGAAGTAATAATAATCCACACACGGAAGACACTACATGATGAGTTAATCCCCAGTGCCTTCTTGCAGTATGACTATCAAATTTTCTGGTTTACTAATAAGTCAAAGCAAGAGTAAGTGAAGAAAGTTCAGGACTTCCCTGAAATCCCAACAAATATAGGATTCAATGGCCGATAGTAACCAGGCATGAATTGGAGGAATCCAGGGTTAGGTGGAGAGCGTAGGGTTAGGTATGGTCTTGAAGAATAAAGAACATACTCATGACTAACAAAATATGTAATCAAGAAGTGGAGAGAAAAGCAACAAAAGGAAAGATGGCACAAGAAAGCAAGATGAGATTTTTCCATGTTCAATCCAACTTGAAGTAGAATGTCAAAGGACAGTCGTTACTGAATGGACCCCATCTCTCTAACGGTGAGGAAAATGTCTTGTGTGCCTATCTTACCCACCCATCTTGGTAGATTTTGGCATTTTAGGATGTTATAGTTTCAACTATTTTCAAATTCAGAAAACTTTTGGTTACATGTGAGAGAAAATCCTGCTCAAATTGGTTTAAGCTAAAATAAAATAAAATTTAGTGACTTCATTGAAAAGTTCAAGAAAGAATGGTTTCAGACAGTTAGCCCACCTCAAATGGCTCAAGTCATATTAGCAGATTTTCTTTTCTTTTTCTTTCTTTCTTTCCTTCCTTCCTTCCTTCCTTCCTTCCTTCCTTCCTTCCTTTGTTTCTTTCTTCCTTTCTTTCTTTTCCTTTCCTTTATCTCTATCTTTATTTTTATTTTTATTTCTGGTTCTATCTCTTTCAGTCCATTTTCCTCTCTGTTGACATCATTCTCAAGCAGGCTTTCTTCACTAGGGACCTCAGACAACCCCAGTTCCAATTGTGCTTATAGCTGTTAGTTCAAGTGGAAAGAGACCTTATCTTTCCCAAAACTGCTAACCAAGTCCTGGCATTGAGTCCCGTCAGACCAAACCAATCTAAGTCACCTGCTCATCCTGGCACCAAGCACAATGTCCAGGGAATGGGATATGTTGATTGACCACATTTACTCCCTTTTTGCTGAGAGGTGGGTCAGCCCCTCCCAAAGGCATGGACTAAAGGCAGAGGAGGGATGTTCTCCAAAGGAAAGGAGGAGAATGCATGTTGAATAAGCAGAAATAACAGATGTGCCCTGTTGCATCCAGCATGGCGAGGAGGGCGAGGCCTGAGGGGGAAGGATGGGAGATTAAGAAAGACACAGAGACAGGAAAGCTGGGATCAGAAGGTCCACTGATCCCACAGATGGCAGAGTAGTGGCAGTTTTTATTTCTCACACAGTTTTTATACAGTTTTAGAACAATTGCCTATACAAGCTAGTATTCGTAGAACAAGCAAGTATTAGAAGAACATACTGTTCTGTGAATATGCCAGTTTGTATGTCTGTGGCTGTGTATGTGTTATTTTGTTCTTTCTGGGGGAAAATGTTGAGGCAAAGACTCCCTTGAATGACGTTGCAGGCTGTAAGATCCTAAAGTAAAAGAATTTAAAAGGATCTTACAGCCTATATGTCAGCATATATCCTGCTCTCCACATCTCCCCCTTCTCTTTTTGGTTTAAGCCGTGGTCTATGAGTCTCGTATATCGTATCAGAAAATAGATTTAAACCAATCACCATTGTCTGTCAAAAGTGTCAAGAATGTAATAGTTATTGTTGCATGTACACTTCCAGGGGACATTTATGTTGTAACTTACTAAAAAAAATAGATGGAGAACTGATATTATTACATCAAGAATTACTTTCCAAGTAGGTAGAGGGGAGGAATATAGCCATAGAAGCAGAAGCTCTCCTCATCTGGGGGGATGAGGGATCTATGCCCACCTCTATCAACCCCGTGAGTATTTAGATGACCCCTATGTGACTGTGCCTGTCTTAGGTTGTTCCTCCCTTGAGGAATCTTACCCGTCATTGACTAACCAGCCATCTTTTTGGGGTCAAGATCTCTAGATGGCCCCTATGTGGCTGTGCCTGCCTTAGGTTGTTCCTCCCTTGAGGAATCTTACCCGTCATTGACTAACCAGCCATCTTTTTGGGGTCGAGATCTCTAGATGGCCCCTATGTGGCTGTGCCTGCCTTAGGTTGTTCCTCCCTTGAGGAATCTTACCCGTCATTGACTAACCAGCCATCTTTTTGGGGCCAAACAGAGAGATATAAGGTGTAAGCACAAAGGTGAAGTAAAAGTCCCCGAAAGAATCAGTCTCACAGACTCTTATTTTTATTAGGAGGGCTAGGCACAAGACTTTCTGTACTGAGTATTGGTAAGGTTTTATGCCCTGCGGGTGTATTTGTGTTATCTTGTTCTTTCTGGGGGAAGATGCTGAGGCAAGGCCTCCCTGGATGACCTCGCAGGCTGCAAGGACCTTATCAGCTTACATCCTGCTTTCCACAATGCCCTACAAAGACCAAGGTACTCATTTTAAAATGTAATAAGGCTCAAATTTAAAGCATTTGGGCCTTGATATTGGCCATCAGGATGTATATTAAAGCACTGTGGAATCATAAAGGAGGATGAAGCAATTTGTTCTCCTTGGAGGTACTCTGCAAGTCTTCATAGAGGAGGTTCTCTTTGAGCTGGGACTTGAAAAGGGAGTAGAGGTATAACAGAAGCAGTTAGTGCTCACGAAATATGCACTCTGACTATTCCCAGCCTCTTTTGCAGTTAGGTTGGAGCCATACAGGTTTTCAATGGAAGTGACAAGCTTCCAGGCAAAGATAATTAAAAGCCAATGTGTCTCATCCATTTCTCTCTTTCCTTTTGGCAGAGTTTGTGGATGATGAAATTTAGAGCCTCAAGATAGAATCCTTGGATCACTACATGGAAGAGAGCCACCCAGTAAAGGTGCCCAACCCACACTGATCTTTGCATGGGGAGAAAACTCTGTTGTGGTAATTTGTTGAGATTTAGGGTTAAGTAAGATAAGATCACATACAGGGTCTGCTTTATGTTTCTGGACTCTTGTCACATATACAGTAAACTTTATAAATTTCAAAACTTCATCTAAGCAGCTCTACTGTACTCTATACTCATATTGTGGGGAGTGGGCTATGAGCTGACAAGGGCCTTGCAGCCTGCAAGGTCATTCCCATGGGAAGTCTCGCCTCAACATCTTCCCAGAAAGTATAAGATAACACTATTGCAGTCACAGACATACAAACTGGCCAATACACAAAACAAAATGTTCTAATAATACCTGCTTGTTCTGCTAACACTTGTTTGTATAGACAATTATTCTAAGACTGTATAAAAACTGTGTGTGCAATAAAGACTATGCCACTGCTCCACCATCCGTGGACAGTGGACCTCCCGATCCCAGCTTTCCTGTCTCCACATCTTTTCTCAATCTCCTTGCCCTTCCCCCTCAAGCCTATCCCTCCTGGCTGCGGCACATATGTCTGTCTTTCTCCTTAGACCAGTGAGTGAGATATCAGGTCATGTTCTTGTGGTGATGGGACAGGCACATGAGAGCAAATGAAAATGTACAAGACCTTCTCAGGCCTAGGCTCAGAACTGACCACAGTCATTTCTGCCCTTATGCCATTAGCCAAAGCAAAACCACATGGCCAAGTGGAAATTCAAGGGGTGGGGAAAAGCACTCCACCCATGACAAATCCATGGAAATGGTGTGAATCTAGGGAAGATAAAGATTTGGGACCAAAAATTCCATCTACCCATTAGGTATCTTACATTATGGAAACTCATGAAAGCCTCAAAAAACATCCTGTAAAAAATGTCAAGTTTTCTCCCAAACTATGAAATCAAAAGTAACTACCCACAACCTTCAGAATTTTCCTCATTTGAAAAGCTCAAAGGCCACAAGTGTCTCTCTCAACCTCTTCGGCCTTCTCTGCTCACCAATATACTTTTTCCATGTTGTTAAAAGCCCCCCACAGATCAGGAGTCTGTGTCTTTTTTTTACCCTGTTGATAAGCAAGGAGATGTAAATAGGCCATAAGGAAAGCTGCTTTTTCATTTGCACTACTTCATTTGTTTTGTATTTATAAGATATACGGCCCTGGAAAGCTATAAATAAGAGGCTAGAAACAGCTTGAGGGGCTGGTGATGGAATCACAAATCACCGAGTTACATCTTCATCTATACCCTGATGTAGAACTTTTATAATTGCCAAAATATATTTATCTCTGCTCAGGCTACACAATTCGTATATAAGAAGCTAAAACTAAGAGGCCTCAACTTTCCTAAAATTTCTACGAAGTTTCACGTCAATCAGCTCAAATCTGATTGGAGTGGATGCGACTATTTCTTTTCAAGCCCAAGGCAAAGCTGGCCAGCCTAGTGCTTCTGTTTCCATGTTTCCATGAGGCTTTTTCTGCTTTCAGTATAAAACTCCCAAGTGAGCCTGAATGTATTGTGAGGGTTTAGGCGGACCAGTCTACTTACCCTGAATAAATTCTTACCATTTGATTTCCTTTGTGATTTATAGTATACATTAGGAAGATATGGGGACATAAAGAGTGTTGCCTCCAAAACACGTCTCTTAAAATATATCTGAGATTATCTGAAACTAATTTATTTACCCTCATGTTAGTGGGTAAAAACCATTTTCAGAAAATTGAGCTGCTGTTGGGGATTTGAGGATGAGAAGCACATTTTGTTGGAAAGAGAAACCCAATGCCAGAAGGTTTGATTTGTAGAAGTAAGAAGGCAGAGGATTCTTAATGGACAAAATTCGGATGTGGATCACCCATGGGGCACACCAAGAAGGGAGGATGGACTTATGATAAGAAGGAACAATAAATTAAAACAAAATATAACAGAGATTGATTTTGCTTTCTTCATAATGTTGCTTAAGCTTGAGCCTGAAAACCAGATTCACACCAATGGACAGAACTCACTGAGGACTTGCTCTAAGCCAGACACTCTGCTAAGTGTATTGCATGTCCCATCTCATTTCGTCTCATTTATTCTTCACAGCTGCTATTATTGTCCCATTTTCAGATCAGAACACGAAGGCTTGAGAAAGAGTGGCTTGCCCAAGGTCACACAGCTAGTAAGTAGCAATGGGATGGGAGGTATGGACGGGCACAAGGATTTGACCAGAAGCAGTCTGCCTCTTACCTCAAGAAAGTAATCACTATATGCATTTCCTTAATTCTCTTTAAAGAAATGGACTGACCTGGCCATTGGGATGCTAAGAAAGAGGACAGAAGAGAAAAAGCAAACAACTACAAAAGAAAATATGAAACAAATAATGAGAGCGAAAATTTACTGAACTTCAAGTCAGTAAATCAATATTTTAGTCTTGGCTCTTCCATTTAATTATTTGAAAGACAAGGCATAGATTCTCTGGGCCCCAATGTCTTGCACAAAAAGCTTGCAAACAGAGCAATGAGATGTTGAGTGAGACTTTTTCTGTTGTTCAGAATTGAGGACAGGTCACAAAGACAAAGAGGGGTCAAGTACCCCACATTCTAAAGATAGCCATAGATGATTGGGGCTAGCTATCCACTCCAGGGATTACTAAGAGGCAGGCAAATAGCCTTTAATACCTCCAACTCTCAGCTGTAAAATGCTCTCAGTGTCCTACCCAAGCCCTTCAGCATTCACCATTTCCACATACTCCTTTAGTTTTCTACAAAAAGAACTTTCAATTCTCTGCCTGTGAGCTTCCTGCTTCCACAGGAGCACATTCAGCCTGTGTATAAAGTAGTCTGGAAGTGCAGAGGGTTATTATTTCTTCCAGGAAGAGCTAGCCCTTAGCTAAGATGAAAGGAACTGATAAAAAAAATAAACCGGCTTCTTTTCCTTCAGGAAATGCCTCCATGAATTTTCACTTGCTTTTCTCTCATTCGGAAATGTCACTGTATATGCTTGGAAAACTCTTTAAATTAGACATAACAGGATTAGCTAAGCTGTTCTTACAAGTAACCCTAAATCTCATTAACTTCACACAACAGAGATTGTGTCACCTGTGCAAAGATCAACATGGTTGGGATTCCATCTTGGGCTTCTACAGTTACCACACACAGTTTTCACAGACCCCGCCAAAGGGGACGGGAAAAATGGATGAGACACACTTTCTTTGCCTGGAAGCTTGTCACTTCTATTCAAAACCCTTTGGCCAGAACTAGTCATATGGTTCCATCCTAACTGTCACACCTTTACTCCTCCTTCAAGCCCAGCTCAAAGAGGACTTGCCTGACTCCTCTTGCCCCTTCTAAGGAAAACAAATAGCTTATTTCACATTTGTTTCCCACAGCCCTTTGATTTATATCTCTAACTTACACTTCTCAGATTGCCTGGTAATTTTGCTTTCCCAAACTTGTTTTGTGAACCCCATAAAGGCAAAAATAAAATAAAATAAAATATGTGCTTGTTTCTTTTTCTAGCCCTCATCACAGTGCCAGGGAAGTAGTTGGGTTCAATAAATGTTTAGTAAATGAATGAATGAATGAAGTATGGCTTCATAAATATCTATGACCTTACGAGTTTTCTGCTGTGTCTAATCATAAGGGCATGCAATCAACATCTCCATGAAGCCATGCTTCACTCTTCTGATGTGGAAATGCTTCTTGAATACGTTTCTCCTTCTGGGAATGGCAAGGAACCAAAGTCAAGGAAATAGAAGATAAGAGTAAAACCTAGGATTAGGGGCCTTGAATTAGTACAGTGGGACTCAGATGCCAAGCACAGGTCAGGAAAACTGGACCTCTAGGCATTAACATGCTATCCAGGACAGCTGTGCTACACCCCCTTTCTCCAGCCCCCACCAAACACACAGAGTGCCCAGCTCACGGCCCCTAGGGCAGCTGGCATCACCAAGACCACAGTCCAAACCTTCACAAGAGGTGAGCTGAACCAAGCTGATCCTCAACTGGGAAGAATGAACGAACTAGAGATTTCTCAGCTGAGGGGCCTCAGAAAAGCAAAACTTTAAGCTTCCTAAGATTCATCACTCTTGCCATATGTTGTGACTTTTCCATTCATCCCAGCAATTGCGGGCATTTCAGCTTCTGAATATAACATGGAGAAATTAACTAAGAGTTAATAAATAAGTCCTGACTTAGAGCAGGCCCCTTGTTAATGTTCTTCAAGACTTGTGGGGACTGCTGCTCCAACCGAGGTCCTTACTGTTTGGGACAGTCCCCACCAACAAGGTCCTCACTGCCCTTGTTATTGCCATCCTTGCCACCCCTCTGATAGCAGCTTGTGCCACAAACCAAAACAGATTGTACCAAGACAAGAGCTGAGAGAAGGACAAAGAGGTTGGGAATGTGGGAAGCAGAACTGAATGTGGAGCGGGGTAGTGCTTTGTGCTCTGGCCAAAATAGGACCATCCCTAGGGTATGTGGAGCCCCTGACTATACAAGCAATTTGAGTCACCCAGAATTAGTATGCCAGCACCATTTGATCCTGCAAAACACATGCTGTACTCTCCAGTGTGAGCAATCTTCTTGCCAGGCTGACCTCCTGGAACTGAGCCCCCAGAACACCCCTTAGGCACAAGTCCAAGAGCTCTTCAGGGCATCTGGTCAACTCCACGTGGTAGTTAGAGGGTCAGAGAGAGCCCTGGAAATCATGTTCTGCCCTGGACCCAGAGCACCCAGCCTGGACGACACTGCCCTTGGGTTTGGCTGTATAATTTGCAGCACCCAGTGCAAAATGAAAAGGTAGAACACCTTGCCTAAAAATGATTTAAAATTTCAAGGCAGTGACAACAGAGTATTAAGCTCAAGGACCGTTCTGAGCATGGGGCCGTGTGTGACTGCCCAGGTTGCAGCCAATGGAGCTAGCCCGACTGCTGGCCTGGGCTGGTCCCAGGCATTAAAGGGGAACTCAGAAAATTTTTAGGAAGGCATTCCAAAATGTGAGGCCCCCTCAATCATGAGGACTGAGACAGTGGTCATGCTTGCCAAGATTTCAGAGAGAAGGGGCAAGATTCAAAGTGATTTACCACTCTTTGTCCCACAAATTCCCAAAGGTCAAGGAACTCACAATAGAAAGTGGCTAAGTAATTATGAGGCACTTATCCAGTAGAATATTACACAGTCACCAAAAATGATGTCTACAAGGGACTGTTTACAGGACAAAATTATTGCAATATAATGTCAAATGAATTAAACAGAATCACAGTTATGTAAATATGTATGTGTAGAA
Source organism: Rhinolophus sinicus (assembly GCF_036562045.2). Classification (NCBI taxonomy): domain Eukaryota; kingdom Metazoa; phylum Chordata; class Mammalia; order Chiroptera; family Rhinolophidae; genus Rhinolophus; species Rhinolophus sinicus. Next base: position 28,487,797 of record NC_133759.1, read on the forward strand.
AAAAAGCTAGTTTTAAATATAGTATAATTTCAACAGTGTATAATCCAGGTGGAACTATTAAGGTGATATTTTTTATCTTCTTTATATTTTTCTATGATTTGAATTTTCTCCAGTGAACAAAGACGAACTTTATAAGAAAAACAAAATTTCAAAACTATTAGTGAATTATAGCTACAAATTATACCTATATGGTACCTCAAGACTTCTCACTTTTGATGAGCTCTAGAAAAATTTTATTATGAAGCTTAATAAGAAGTTAACTCTATGCTATTCATAGTGTTCTTCAATTCCTAAATTGAAGGAAAGTACAATATTACTTTACATAATACTGATTCCTGCAATTCATTTTTTACACAATATTGTACTCAAGGAAAAAAATTGTATTTTGCATTATCGCCAAGCCAGTATACCTAATGTTAACCTATCCTCTTCTGTCCCTTAGAAGGGGTTATATTATTGCTCTAGATGTGTTATTGAGAGTAACTAAGGACATGGAAGACACATGTTTAGATACAGATGTAGCAAAGCAAAAAAAAATGTATGCTCCAAGATACACTACAGTTGTAACTTTCTGTTTCTCTATTTCTGACCTTTATTTCCTCATGATCTCTTTCACTCTTTACCACAGAATTGTTAGATGAGAGGGTGTCTTCATTAGTCTGGGCTGCTACAACAAAAATATCATAGACTGGGTGGCTTAAAAACACACATTCATTTCTTGTAGTTATGGCGGCTGGGAAGCCCAAGATCAGATTCAATGTCTGGTGAGAGCCTGCTTCCTGCTTGTAGACAGCTGGCTTCTTGATGTATCCTCCACTGCAAAGGATGGGAGGAGATGGCGGCGCGGGAGAGGGAGAGGGAGAACGCAAGCTCTCCCTGTCTCTTCTTATAAAAGCACTAATCCCATCATGAGTTCACCCTCATAACCTCCCAAAATCTTCATCTTCAAATACTGTATGGGGCTTAGGGTTTCAACATATGAACTGGGGGGCGGGGTACAAACATCAGGCCATAAGCAGAGATGAAAGGGATGTTAGTTTTTCCAACTAAAGATTACTCATCCTCTGCTAGTTTACAGCAGTCTCTTTCAGAGTTACTCAGTATAAACTCAAATTTTCTGATGCCTTTACTCACAAAAGCCCTTTACTCAGTTGAGAGAAATAAGAGACATGGAGGATTTCACGAAAAATAATCAGAGTATTGATTCCTCTAGATCCTACAAACCTAGTTTCTGGAATAAGCAGAAAATGAGAATCAAGCAGGAGACATTGCTCTGGCAAATCAAGTGTTTTTGCTGATCTCAGCTTTCACATTACCCTCACTGGCCTATTTGAAGAAAGGTAGAAGAAATAACCCTAAATGAGACATTTGGACAGTGAGGCTGAGGTTCAGTTAGGAAAACCCACTAGATACAATTTTCTCAGGTGTTCAGGAGAAATAATCTCTTTTGTTTTACAGATATTTTGACCTTGGAAAAGACCACGTTTTCCCTCTTTGCTTTAGCTGGTAGGAAGCTCAGAGCCAAATTCATAATTCAACTCTAATATAGTACATAACTTATGATATGCATTTTGTTCACTAATCTTACGTTTAGTTCAACAGTCTTTTCTTTCCCCTATTTTTCCTTAGTCCCAGTTTTTTTACTACTTAATTTTTATCTTGTTGTACTCTGTAAAAGACACCTCAAAATTGTTTTGAAACAATGAAGCCCTCATTGAATATCTGGCACCCTCACAGTTACAGGAGCTGTAACTACTCTAAATCATAGGACCCAGTTGTAGACACCACTATTAAAGACTGTTTTCAAACATGAATCTCTCTCCAGTGGACTGTACTTCTGAAGAGCATAAACTATGTCTCACTATTTGGCACCTCACATATAATAGGCAATTGAAAAACATTTGCTTGAGTGAATGAGTGAAAGAATGGGGGGAATGCTTTGAAAATGATTGAAAAATGTGTAAAAGTGACTTACAATGTGGTATTCATTGCACATGACAATTTGCTTTAAAATATTGTGATAATTTTATCATAAGATAGTGCTATAAAAAATAGGATGAAATTTTAACATCAGATTTTTCAGTGCTATCCACAAAGTCTTGTTCTGAAAAATGACTGTCACGCTGCAAACACATTTGATGTTTATTCGTTGTGAATGCAAAACTGTAGCTCCATAATGCAGGTGCTATTGAGTAGCTTTTGTCAACTTGGAAGATTTTTTTCTTCACATCACAAAGTCTTCAAGCAAAAATACTTCAGAGTTTCAGTTAACGTAAAACCAGCAAATCTTTTCTTTGGGGAAACTAGCACAATCTAGAAGTGTAAATTGTACTCAGAACCCCTCGAGTGACGCTGAAAGCCACTCAGTAAATCCTAAACCCAAGGTTTCTTGAGCTCTATGGGCTGTGCAAAGGTTTCCATAGTCTTAATCGCCCTGACAACAGACCATGGCTTACATTTGCATAGTACTTTACAGCCTCCCTCCAAAGCTCTACCTGGTACCTACTGCCTAAACATTTATTAAGTGCCAAGGGCTAGGGTAAGCATTTTACATATATTTAACAGGAAAAATACTGACATTAATAATCACCCTTTCTCCTACCAGCAAAGGAGCGATTCCCAAGATTCCCCTCCGTGCAGAGAAAAGATGATGGGTAGGGATGCAAATCAGGAAGCTGATAGTTAAGTTACTCTGTGTTAAGAAAAGAGACAGAAAGAACCATATGGAAGGTATAAGAAGGTGAGGAGCTCAAACAGCAGAGGGAGACAAGAGAGACTTCAGAAAGAAGGGTGTGAGGTAAGGAGAAGAGATCCTGAGAAAGAAGTAACAGTTGCTGTGGAGAAATAGAAGAAATAGGAAACTAGGAGTTTCATGATGTGGTGTGCAATGTAATCCTTCCATGAAATCTGCAGTAAAAATGTGTAAGGAGTTTCAATACAAAAACATAAGTGAGGCGTGTGAGGAGTTTGAATACTTAAATATGCCCAGGTTACATACATCATCTCTTTCACGTCTCTCCTTATAAAATTCATTACTCTAGACTAGCTGTCAGCAAACTATAGCCCATCATTGAAATCTGGCAAGCCGGGTTTTGCAAATAAAGTTTTATCAGAACAGAGACACAGCCATTCACCTTAAGTATTCATCATGGCTGCTCTCTCACTACAATGGCAGGAGTGAGTAGTCGGGACAGAGTTGCAGCCCTATGGCCAACAAAGCCTATTTTTACTTTCTGACCCTTTACAGAAAGTTTGCCAACTCCTGGTCTCTATCCCTAAATAAGAAACATAGAAGGATCAGTGAAAGGGAAAATATTTTATCAGTCAGGCTAATGGTGTTGGGGAAATTTAGTCAGCAAACCTGAGGTAAAGATATATTCACTGTTTCCTGCCCCAGGCTTTCCCCTCTGTAAAATGGGATTAATAATATATGCTTCTCAGAGTTGTAAAGGGGCTCAAATGTGAAAATCTTGTGTTAAAACATGCTTGTAATTCATAAGCATTAGAAAAATGTCAAATATTGCTGATAATGGTTCACAAGTGGCTCACAATTTATAAATAATAAACACTAGGGGTATTGATGATATATATATATCACCCACTATGAAATCATTGGACATGAAGGGACTGAACAAGGGGCCCTGTGAAGATTCTTGAAAAACACTTGCTCTTTCTACTAGAATGATCAATACACCACTTTTTGTCTTAAAAGTTCCTATCAAGAGTTTAGTTTGAAATTTTCCTCTGAAAGGACTTTCCATTTCCATGAAGCCCATGAACTATGAAGTTCATTCACACATAGAATTTCACCAGGTTGAGGAATAAATATGAGGAGGCAATACAACAACTGTAAAGAAAGGTTTATGTAAATGTAATGAAAATGAAGCCATCACCATGACTTAACCATGAGAAGACTAAAAGCATTTTAGTCTTTCAATAAATGAAGGATGTTGGTGTTCCTCAAGTCCTTCTTTTTTAACTTTCAGAGCTTAAATTGTGGGTGAGACAAAACAGACACCAATGGCATTTGAAAGCAAATTCATGAATGCTTTTAGGACTAGAATATATACCTAGAATACATCTCAGAATAACCACCATCCATTAAAACATGGCCCAGATGCTCAGTTCATTCTTTCAGTGCCTTGAATTCCATCTTGAACTAATTTTGTTGCATCAACAAAATTAGTTTTCTAAATGACATTTAAGTGCTTATTTATTAAAGTTTTAAGATAGCTAGAATAGATAATTATACACTTCCACATGGCCATCTATTTTCCCTGTTGCCCATTTGCTCCTGAAAGACACAACAGTTTCTTTGTTGATTTGTCTTTGATGAGGTCCATTTTCATAAATTTCTTCCAAGTAGAGGTTAAAATATTTTCATTATACTATTTTGGTTGAGAACAGAGAATTTTCATCTCACAACTGATATTGATTTCAATTTGTTAATCATCTATAAGTCATCACTGCAATTATAATTGCCCTGCTTTGTTTATTGGCCTTAGGAAAAAAACATAGTATTATGGACTTGTCCTAAATCACTTTAATAAATTTGCTTTTAAATGGTATTCAGAGGGTATCTAGCATACCTTTGACCTAGACATTAAAGATAAAAAAATGTATAATGAATTTACAACAAACCTGTATCTGTAATTACCAATGTTGGTTCATAATTTCTTCTAATCCCATAATTATCTTTTCTCAGGGAATTCTTTCCAATGGAGGAAGAAAGGGGGAAATAAAAAAATAAAACCTATAAGTCATCTTCTAGTGCAATGAATAGTTCCCAAACATGGCTGCCCATCAGAATCATCTGAGAACTGTTAAAAGTTTAGATTCCTAAGTCCACTTAAACCAACCAAATCAAAATCTGTGGGGAGTTGGATTCTAGTCACTTTTTTTTTTTTTTAACGAAGTGTCCAGACTACTCTTTAGCAGCCAGTTCAATACCAGACTGGAAAATGCTTTAGGGAACTACTAGTTCAAATAATACCACATGGCATGTCCTCATTATAATGGACTGACCTTGTACTATTGAGAAAGCATTAATGGTTCATGGAAAAGACAAAGGTCAGATATTAAGTTAAAAATTAATATATGAGATCTCTGTGAATGAAAATATATAATTATATCAAAGTGCATAAAAAATCATAGCAAAATTAGACAGATCATACTCTTGGATTGGATGATTTACCTCATAACGATGTGAATTCTCCTCAAATGCACTTCCAATTATTCTAGTATTTATATAAGAAGTGCTCATAAATTGCTAAATCAACTTTGAAATTAAAGAGAAAATATGAGGAGGGGGCTGACCCTACCAAATATTAAGACCTATAATAAAAACATAGTATTTTGAAAGTAGTATGGCACCTGTACTAGAACAGACAAATAGGCCTATGGAAGAGAATGGACAGTTCAGAGACAAACCCATACATAAATGGAAATGTTTGTAGGACCCAAAGTGATAGGGAAAAGATAGCCTATGTAATAGAGAAAGTTGGGAAACTGGTTCATTAGAAGCAGAAAAATAAAACTGGATCCCTACCCAACCTCACATCATATGTAAGATAGACATCAGGTGGATTAACGTCCTAGATTTGAAAGGGAGAAGCAGTGGATTTAAAAATGGCAGAGACAGCATTAGGATCTAATAGGAGGAAGGGCTTTTTAAACAAAACCCTGAAAGCACAAACTATCAGGCCGAAATTAATTTATTTAATTGCATCAAAATGAAGGATATCAGTTCAAGGAAGGAAATTATGGACAAAGTTAACAAACGCATGGCACTCTGGGAGAATATAGCTGCCATGTTTAAAACTAGTAGAGGAATTAGTATGCAGAATATTTTTAAAAAAAGAGGAGGGAAGGAGGAAGGTGAGCAGCAAGAGGAGAAAGAGGAGGAGGAGGAGGAGGAGGAGGAGGAGGAGGAGGAGGAGGAGGAGGAGGAGGAAAAGAAGAAAAGGAAAAGCTCTTATATACTAAAAAGAAAATTCCACAAACCCCAATGGAAAAAAATGGGCAAGAGATAAGAATATGCAATTATTAGAAAACACACGAGTCTGCTAAACACATAAAAAGAGCTCAAAGTAATTAATAATCAGAGAAAGGCAAATTATAATGATGAGACATCAATTTACACCATCAGATTGGTAAAAATCAGATACCAGCATAATGATAAATGTTGACAATGTGTGACTACAGGAATTCTCCTTAAGAGGTCATACAGAATGTGCAGCTCTATTGGAGAGACATATCTCCATGTAATGAAGTTTAGTCATACCCTATGACCCAAACTTTCTAGCTCCTAGGAATGTTACTGAGAAATTTCCACATAGGTCAATAAGGGTAGAGTAGTCCCCCCTTAGCTGTGGTTTCATTTTCTGCGGTTTCAGTTACTTGTGGTCAACCTCAGTACAAAAATGTTAAATGGAAAATTCCAGAAAGAAACAATTCATAAGTTTTAAATCGTACGTTCTGAGTAGCACAATGAAATCTCACATTGCTCTGCTCCATCACTCCCAGGATGTGAATCATTCCTTTGTCCAGCATATCCATGCTATATACGCTACCCACCCTCTGGTCACATAGTAGCCATCTCAGTGATCAGATCAATTATTAGAAAGAGATAGAGACCACCTTTACATAACTTTTATTACAGTATATTATCACCTTTCTATTTTATTATTAGTTATTATTTATCTTGTACTGTGCCTAATTTATAAATTAAACTTTATCATAAGTATGTAAGTATAGAAAAAACATAGTATATATAGGATTCGGTATGATCCATGGTTTCAGGCAACCACTGGAGGTCTTGGAACGTATATCCCATGGTTAAAGGGGAACTACTATATGTGCATGAAATATTCATGACAGCATTGCTTATGGTGGTGGAAAATTGGAAGCAATCCTTGTGGTCAACACTAGGGGATGCATAAGTTCAATGTGGAATATTATGCAACAGTTAGAATCAACAGGCAGATATATACAAAGCCACATGGAAAGATAAGAAGTGTTGAACATAAAAAGAAAAACAATGAAATGTATAACACAATACTATTCGTGTAAATGAAAAAAAACCCACATTGAAAAACAACAACACACATTTTATAAGAGCATATATAAATAAAAAGTACACATCAATTATTTAAAAATTGTTCACTATAGGCGGATGAGGAAAATGGGAGGGGGGATGGGTATAAAAAGTAGGAATGGAGGGAGGGAGAAAGGGAGGGAGGAAAAGGCAGGAGAGTGGAGAGTAGAACAGGGGAGGAGAGGGGAAAATAATGAAGGAAGGAAAGCTAAGGACTTCACTCTCTACCAATAATAATAGTATGCCAAGAAATGAGAACTGATTAAGTGAATTCTCTGATTCTAAGAGCCAAGGTGGGGGGGGGGGGGTTAATATCCTAAACATTTATCCCTTTGCATCTGGATTGCTGTTCAGCCTAAGCAATTTTAAATAAAGGTAAATGTTAGTGCTTATCAAGTACAAATGGTGCGTGAGACCACCCAGGCCCGTAAATCCCTTCATCCTTAACCACTGAATTCACTAGGAAAGCCCAGGTACATGTTACAAATTCCTTGCCCAACGGCCTTAGAGCTGGATCCCTATCTTTCATCCCTCTGTTTGTGAATAAATATATACATTATTCTTGTTCTTTTAATTCTGTAACCTCTTCAGAGCAGTTAAAAATTATGTTAAAAACTCATTAACTTTGACGAGATATTGATGATGCCAGCGGTTAATTACGAGCCAGCTGGTGTTATGGCAAGAATTAAAAAGTTAGACATTGGAAGTTTATTTAAAAAAAAAAAAAAAAAAAAAAAGCCACACTGCGTTCACTGAGGGATTATTGGGGGGTTGTTGAAATAATGTCACTTATTGATGACCTTACAACATAGGTCAAGGAGAGATGTGTGGACCAACAGATCAAATTGCATCCCTTTCCTCCATTATAGCATTGGCTTCTTCCAGATTCTCCTCGCTGAGAAAATAAAAAGTAAGGGCAATAAATTCCTATGCTTCATGGTGTTAATTGATTGCAAGCTGGGGTCAGAAAGACATTTCTCCCCAAGGAGTACTCCTACACAATTTAGAGGCACTGCAGGGGTTCTAACATGCCTAAAAAGCATTAAGCAGTGGTCACTGTCAAGTACCAAGTAGCAAAATTTAGTATGCTATCAGTTTGTGCTCACAAGGGAAGCGAGAGAGTATTCAGAGGTCCCATCTCCTTAAGAATGAGGGTTTTTAATAAGCTTATCCACCCAATGAGTTCTTTCCTTTTGTGGCCAAAAGAGGCACATTGTTTGAAAGAGAAAGTAAGATACAGTCATGGTTTTGTAAAAAGAAGAAAAATAAACATGAAGAAAAAGTTTCTCTTTTTCGAAAGACTTGACAACGTGTAAATAAAAAGAGCGTAAGGGCAATACAGAGCAAGGATTCAGGGTGCTGACTGTAGGTTTCATCACACCTCACTTAAGCAAGGAAGTAGCCTGGCTTACTCACCTGACAAAGGTGAGCTACTGAAACTGTATAAGCCTCAATACCTCTTCTGTAACCTGGGCATCATATCTGTACTTATCTCATCAGCTTTGTATCAGTAAATGAGATGGCACACACAGAATACTTCTTGGTACCATCTGGAGAGTGTAGGAACCACACAGTAAATGTTCATTACTTATCTCCCAGGTAGGCAGCAAAGCGCTGGGCTTGGAATCAAGGTGCCAAGGTTCACCTCCACGGATTGGCCACCTATATCCAGTGATACTGGGCAAGTTAGGGGACCTCGTAAAGCTTCACTCTCCTCATCAATAAAATGAATAATAATAGTACCTACCTCACAGCATTGTATTAGGATTGAATGAACTAATCTTTGTAAAGCATTAGAGTGTCTGGCACATAGTGATTCCTGCCCAATGTTAGCTATTACATGTAGTTATTGCTATCATTATTATTGTTACTATTGGTACTCTTGTGCAGGGGTTCAGAATGAGCCACCCCAAGATGTGCCTCCGTGGTATGTGGATTATTTTAAGCTAAAGGCAACGGAGACCCTGCGGGCTCAAGAGAAACTTCTGCCCTCCGCCTTAATTATCTAGAAGAATTTAAATTAGGGGTCTGGCCCATGATAAGAGTTATCACCAGAAATGCCTGTTTACCTACCTCTATGGCAGAGCAAACTACTAATTACTGAACATGTGCTCTCCCTGCAATGACCCTCTGAAGCCCCCAGGTGCATTACCTCATCCCCAGCTCAGAATGTCTTATATACTCATTTTCCCTTTCTGTCTCTGGACCCCTCATATATGTGGGATCTCTGACTCTGTCATGTATGTGGGGTTCCCATACATATGCATGTAATTCAATTTGGTCATTTTCTCTTGCTAATCTGCTCCATGACTATTTGATTATTAAGACCAGCGAAAGAACGTTGAGGAAAAAGGAAAGCTTCTTCCTACCCTCCAGTTGCTGTATGAATAAACCCTTTGTTGATACTAACACACACAGCAGGGATTAAAATGCTTTGTGGAACTTTGTAACACACATGGAAAAATGTGTAAAGATGAAAAGATGTATCATTTTTTCTGAAAGACGCCCAAGCAGAAAATGAATGCTTATTTCTAGCACCTTTGGTTCCTCACTCCTCTATTTGGGCTGTTTAAGCAGCGATGTCTCTATAGCCTTCTCCCTCCTAGCCCTCATCTTGTGGGGGTGACGGGCAGCCTTGAGCTGTGAGTGTCTTTCCCACTAATTATCACTATCCTCCCACCCCATTATTTGTGGTTTGCACTTCCCCTGGCCAGGGATGGCACGGTATGCAGCTCTCTAGCTGAGCACCTAATGGTGGATTCCGCCATTATCATTTCTCACCGCTCAGTGAATAATCATTATTGTTTACTCACTTCTCTTTTTATGAGGAGCACAGTTACGAAGATGGTTTTCTTTCCTTGTTTCCCATGCGGCTCTTTATTTTATAGACCTGCTCTCAACTTAGCACAGCTTTATTCTGTTCCAGAAAACTACTCATCATTTACTGATACTCAACATAAAGAAAGGTTTTCTTTTCTCCTGAAAATCAAAATGTTCAGCCGTACTGATCTTGACCTCCCTAGTTTCCGTGAAAACAAAGCTTCCAAACTCATCTCAGAACATTTGCTTTTTTCTGTACCTATTTCATAAGGCTTCTCTCTAATGTTATTTGCTTTGAGAAACTGAGGGGAGGTAGGTTTGTGTTGGAAAAGCCATGAAAAATGAAGCTTCAGATATTGTAAATGCTAATTGGCTCGGAATACTGGGGCAATACGTGGTCAAGAAATCCCTTTGTTCCCTCAGAAGTCATAGAAATTGCCTTATCTTACTCTCCCAGTGATAACCTTCATAAGCCCCAACAAATCAAATACTTTGAACCACAAACAATCTGTATCTAAACTTAGAAATAAAAACAACCTATTACAGTTGGTTGGCACATCATCCTCAATTCTTTCCAATTCTATTCTCACAGACAATTTTCTATATTTTCTGATTATTTTTCTCTTTTACTATGAGTATTACTTTATAATTGGGGGGGAACCCCCTTTTCAATATCATTTTATTGATAAAATTGAAAGAAGTAGACAGGTGATCTCACCAAACCAATATTTTTCTTTTTCTTTTTTTCAAACCAATATTTTTCTTTTCCCTCCTTTTCCGGAGATACGAGGAATAATTACTATTAGCAGAATGCCTGACTGTTTGTATCACAGGCAGGATATGGGAAGGCTTACAATATAATCTTTCTGCCAAGCATTCGATACCACATTTTTAGCTTACTGTTGGGGGGTCTCATGTTTTCTCAATCCAACCCTTGACTCATTCTATGTGTATATGCACACTTTGTTCCAGACTCTCTGTCAGAAGAACACTTCTTTCTAAATGAAGAAAAGTGTTTCTGGTGAATGCCAAGACTATACGAGGAATCAGTGTGGGGTTCTATTTCTTTGTTCCTGCTGGTTAATTGCTTTAAAGACAAAAATCAAGGGCAAATGTGCCACTAAGAAAACCTTTTGTAGGGCACAAACCACTGGTACCCTTAGAATTATCACAAACTGCATTTTGCCAACTTATGATCAAGGTGACAAATCTTGGCTCAGAAAAGAAATTTAGCGATGTATCAGCCCCATCAATAAACTCTAAGGAAAAGTAATTCATTTTTAATGGAAATTCTGTTTACAAAATAGACTAGGTATATAACCAAACTCTAAGAGGAGATAACTCACCCTGGCAAATAGGCTGCATGCCTAATAGAGTAAAATAAAAGTGAAGCAGAACACATTGTACTTACGGAAATGAAGTACATGCAACATTTTATATTTACTACAACAGTGATTTTACATCACATAGAAGCTTTCATGTTCAGACTTGATTTAGATGCAAGAAGTAGGGGGGAAAAGTTGGAAAGATGAAAAAGGAATAGAGCCATTATATTAAGTAAAATTTTATCCTTACCCTTCAAAAATCCTTAGACCAACACAAATACCTTCTGGGGCCTAGAATTTATTGGGTCTTTGCCAATTTCTATCCTCTACTGGTCTAGCTACTCTAGCTCCTTAATAAATGTGACATCATTCCCACTACAGATATCATTAAGACATTTTCTAAATTCTTTTGTTTCTATTCTTTAATTTGCTTTTCACTACAACCCTATAGACAAGTAGAGTAGTTAGCACTCCCAATTGGAAAATGAGAAAACTGAGGTATCCAGTGGCTCTGCTTCCTGCTGAAAATGACTGAAATAATCCATCCAACAACTCTGGGTACTCACTACTCCCACTTGCCGAGAGAGAGAAGGAACAAATGAATGACGCCATCATTTGGCTAAACAAACATAAGCTCCCTCTAAATGTATTCAATTTCTACCACAAACTCAGAAACAAAAGGAATAAACAGAATCCTTGGAAAATACAGAAACAAAAGTCACAGCCTTATTAATCTCCTATAACATGTGAGTTTGGAGTACTAAAAAGAGGCACACACAGGATAACCAACTGAGATCACCAAAGATGTTTGAAAGTGTTCCAAAGATTTAAACAACAGCAAATTATAAGAAATAAAAGGCAAAAATGAAAAATGTCAAGGTAGGAGTTTAAGGAAGATCCAGAAGTGAAAACACATGGTGCTAAAAATAACCCAGTGTTTATTATGTCTCACTGGGGCCAGTTATTTCCCAGTTCCTAGCTCCTGGCATAAAATGACATTCAATAATTTCTGATGAAAGATTAAATGTATCAAGATCCCTCTCTCGATGGGTCTAGGTCCAGCAGAGAAATACACATGAAAGTAAATAATTGTTATAAAAAGCATAATATTGGATAATAATAGCTAAGAATCTTTGAGCACTTTAGGCCTAAGATCATTATGTGTAGTAATTCATTCAGCCTTCACAATGACCTAGTGAGTAACAGCCTCATCCTACAGATAAGTAAACTGAGGCACAGAGTCACACAAATGGTGAAGTGCAAAACTGTAATTAGAATCCAATACTGGTAGTATAACATTGATACCAATTGGTAACACTTAGTGTAACAACATTCTGAGCTGTGGAGGGAGAAGAGTCTATGTTAAATCATCTCCACGAGGGTAGATTGCAAAAATAGCCACAATTATTCATTCCTTTGTGCCCACGCTCTTTGCAATTGAATTTACATTTTCTCCCAGCAAAAGGTAGACTCTGTTTCCCCACTCCATGAATGTGGGCTGGCTTTGCAACTTACTTTGGCCAATAGAAGGTGGCAGGAGTGATAGATGTTTCAGTTCTAAGCCTCCAACTCAAAAGGCCTTGCTCCTGTTTATTTTCTGGGGCCCCTGACAGCACCATGTGAACAAGCCTGAGATAGCTTGCTGGATTATCACACGGGACACAGTTGGGTCAGTTGGTAAACCCCAGCTGAAGGCCTCAGAAATATGAAAGCTAACTCAAGACCAACAAGGCTAGCTAGGTAACATGCCATTGGTAGAAGATGCGTGAAGGGAATAAAGCTGAGATTAGAACTACCCAAAAGAGCCCAGCCTGAACCACCAACCCACAGAATCAGGAGCTAAATAAATAGCTATTGTTTGAAGCCATCAACTTTTAAGGTGGTCTGTTACACAGACGCACTAAGTGATATACCCACCATATCAAGATCTGCTAGAATTATGCTTAAATGTTTTCTCTTTAAGTCAAATAAATAATCCGAAAGGGGAAACATACCTTAGAATTGCCAAGATAAAAATATTTTTGGAAGATCAACATGGCAAACTATTAGGATCTTATAAAAGGGCAATCCCAAATGTATAATCAAAATAAATTGAGACAAGGACCTTCAGAGTTCCTGTTCAGTTATGTGGTAGGTCTCTTCTAAAATGGTCCCCAATAATACCCAACTTCTCTGTAGGGTCTCCTATAAAGCTGTAATCAATATGTCAGCTGTATTATCTGAAGGCTCAGCTAGGGAAGAATCAGCCTCCGAGCTCACGACATGACTGCTGACAGGATGCAGTTCTCAAGGACTGTTGGACCGATGTTCTTAGTTTCTTGCTGGCTGTTAGCCAGAGGCCACCCTCAGACCATTACCTTGGGCCCTTCTTAGAGCAGTTCACAACGTTGTAGGTTGGTTTCTTCAGAACAAGCACATGAAGAGTCCAATGGAATAGAATTGAAAACCCAGAAATAAACCCACATAAATAGGGACAGATAATTTTTAACAAAGGATCCAAAAAATATACAATGGAGAAAAGAAAGCCTCTTCAATAAATGGTGCTGGGAAAATTGGAAAGACACGTGCAAAAGAATAAAACTAGACTGCTGTCACCATATACCAAAATTAACTCAAAATGGATCAAAGACCTAACCATAAGACCTGAAACAATAAACTGCATAGAAGAAAGCATAGGTACTAAACGTATGGACCTTGGGTTCAAAGAGGATTTTATGAATTTGACCTCAAAGACAAGATAAGCAAAAGCTAAAGTAAGTGAATGGGACTATATCAAACTAAAAAGCTTATGCACAGCAGAAGAAACCATTGACAAAACAAAGAGGCAACAAACTGAATGGGAGAACATATTTGCAAACAACACCTCTGATAACAGGCTAATATCCAAAATATATAAGAAAATGATACAACTCAACCACAAAAAGACAAACAATCCAATTTAAAAAATGGGCAGAGGACATAAACAGAAACTTTTCCCAAGAAGGCATACAAACAGCCAACAGATATATGAAAAAATACTCAACTTCACGAGGGAAATGCAAATCAACACCACAATGAGCTGTCACCTCACACCTGTTAGAATGGCCATCAACACAAGACAAATAATAACCAATGTTGGAGAGGCTGTGGAGGAAAAGGAACTCTCATATACTGTTGGGAATGCAGATTGGTGCAGCCACTATGGAAGGCAGTGTGGAAGTTCCTCAAAAAATTAAGACTAGAATTAACATATGACCCAGCAATCCCTCTCCTAGGTATCTACTCCAAAAATCTAGTAAAGATATATGTGCTCCAATGTTCATTGCAGCATTACTTACAATGGCCAAGACATGGAAACAAACCAAAGTGTCCTTCGACAGATGACTGGGTAAAGAAGATGTGGTACATATACACAATGGAATACTATCCTGCCATAAGAAAAGCCGAAATACTGCCATTTGTGACAACATGGGTGGACCTTGAGATTATTATGCTATAATAATAAGTCAGACAGAAAAAGTCGAGAACCATATGCTTTCACTCATATGTGGGATATGAAATTGCAAGCAACAAAGGCACAAGTCAAACAAATAAACCAAAACTCGCAGACACAGACAACAGTTCAGTGGTTACCAGAGTGTAAGTGGGGAGTGAGGTGGTAGAAGAGGACAAAGAGGGTCAAATATATGGTGATGGAAGGAGAACTGACTCTGGGTGGTGAGCACACAATGTGATACATAGAATTGTACACTTGAAACCTATGTAATTTTACTAACCATTGTCACCCCAATAAATTTAGTTTTAAAAGGAGTCAGAGAGGGAAAGTGTAAGAAAAATGGAAGTCACATTTTTTATAACTTAATCTTGAAACTGCTACTTCATCACATTTGCCATCTTCTCCTCATTAGAAGCAAGTCACTATTTCCAGCCAAGGCATAAGGGGAGAGAATTCCACAAGGGCACAGACACCAAGGTTTGGAGATCACTGGGAACCATTTTTGAAGCAGGATTACATTAATAATTACAGAATTGAATTCTAGGAAATTGTGAAGACAGGAGTTTTGCAAACAGGGACTTATTCATCAAATCCCAAAATACTAGTCCTCAGAAACCGACTCTTAAAAGTCGAAGGATGGGCCGGCCCGGTGGCTCAGGCGGTTAGAGCTCCATGCTCCTAACTCCAAAGGTTGCTGGTTCGAGTCCCGCAAGGGATGGTGGGCTCCGCCCCCTGCAACTAAGCTTGAACACGGCACCTTGAGCTGAGCTGCCTCCTGGATGGCTCAGTTGGTTGGAGCGCATTCTCTCAACCACAAGGTTGCCAGTTTCGACTCCTGCAAGGGATGGTGGGCTGTGCCCCCTGCAACTAGCAATGGCAACTGGACCTGGAGCTGAGCTGCGCCCTCCACAACTAAGATTGAAAGGACAACAACTTGACTTGGAAAAAAGTCCTGGAAGTACACACTGTTCCCCAATAAAGTGTTGTTCCCCTTCCCCAATACAATCTTTATATTAAAAAAAAAAAAAAGTCAGAGGAAGTGATTTTTTAATACAAACTATGCAGTGATCTTTTTATTGCAAAACTATAAATGCGTTTTAAAGGTTTAGGAAAATTCTCAGCTGCTGGTTCTATAATGGAATGTTAAAGGGTGCAGGGAATGTTCGCAGTCGATCCCTAATGTTTTCAGAGTTACATCAAGAAAGACAACCTTAGCTCCCTACAAAATGTCCTGAGAGGCAGGCAAGATGGACCGTTGGCCTAATCCGTTGTGGCATTTCTTATATACTTATGCATAACACTATGTGGGAATGCAATAAAAATTTAAACAAGGTACTAGAGTTCAACAAAATAGGAGGATGCAGCTTTTGAAAAATGGAGACATGACATTCCTACATGGTCTCCAAGACATTTGAAGTGCCAGTGCTCTTTTAGCCACAGAAGCTCATGTAAATCATAGATTCAAAAAAAACACATGTCTTAGTTTCTCACAGAATTAATGAGACAAAAACAGGGTTTTGCAGAGTATTCCTGTTAGAGAGTAAAAAAATATCTGACTCCATATGACAGGGCTCTCTTTTATACCTACATTATATTCAAGTGTTTAAAAGAGCAAAGCCATCTATTTTGCCCTCAGGCATGTCTCAGTAACTATTTTAGGCATACTCTTGGGATTTGGGAGGTTTGTTTCCCCTCAAGTTTTTAAAGAGAATGAGGACAGGTGTACTGAAGGATCATGCTTCACAATACACATAGTAGGGCAAATAAATGTTCATTGCTAATGCAGTAGCACTGAAATAGAAGGTAAACATCCCTCAGTGAAAAGAATGAATTTAAAAGTTTCCACATAAGCAGAGTCATACATTTTGACATCGTAAGAGCGGTAGTTTCTGTCAATCAACCTGAATTCTCTTTAAGCCTTTAACATATAAGTCACATTGAGAGGGTTATGCATTTCACAAGTGGATTTATATATAAATACTTTTGCTGGCTCCAGTTCAACACAACAAAAGAAGTCAAACATTAGTCTGTATTTGTATTTCTTTGCTGAAGTGTTTTGACATAAACTGCACACAATCCTAGCTGAAAAGCAGCAGGCAGTTTGGAACTAACTGCTCCTCACACTTGCATTCTTTGTGATATGATTTTTTTTTTCTACTTGGAAAATTAGAAAGCTTATGAGTGAAAAGTTTGCCCAAACTTAAGAGAAGAATTTTTAAAAGCAGCATAGCATTTTTGAAAACTTCGAGCTTCAAACAAATTCACTTTCTACATTTCAGAATGCCTAGAAGTACCAAACCCCCAAGTTCTGACTGTAGTTTCTAGTCAGCATTTACACCGTTTGAAGACAGAAAGTAATATATATGTATCTAGAAGTCACTCAGAAAGCCCCTTTTTAAAACCAATTCCATTCGTCCAATGCACAGAAAAATATATTCTTAGTTAAAACCTCTAAATATCCAAGTTACATTGCAAAATACTGTTGGAGACATGTATCTTTTTAGAAATTTTCAGTCATATACCTCTGCATGGAGTTAGGAAAAAAATCTCTGGAGATTACTTGTATTAATCAGTTATTGCTACAATAATGCTGAATAGTTGAACCACCCTACAACTCATGAACTTGAAGCAAAAATCATGTATTTCTCACGCTCATCAACAGCAGGTTGGCTGCTATGTGGTTGGACTATGGGATCCAGGCTGCAGATTAGGTTCAGGTCTACTCTTGTCTCTTATTCTTTTTGGATCAGCAGTTGCCATGGACATGTTGTCAGCTCCCCATTTCTCATTCTGGGGCCTAGGCCGAAGCAGTAATGGCTAATGAGGTATGCTGTCTTCCCTAAGGCTCACCAAGTGCAAACAGGCAAGCCTAATCATGTAGCACATACAAAGCTTCTGCTTGTATCACATGTACTACTCACTTTGGCTAAAACAACTTACACAATCAAGTCCAAAGTCCAAGGGTAGGGAGTTATACTTTGCTACAATGAGGCTATGGCAATAAATCAATCTTCCACATTTCTGCATTACCATTACTGGGTGTTGTTGCCAACCTCAAATAGTCAATGGTAGAGTTCTACTTTCTTCCATATTGAGTATAACATTATTGTCGTATTTAAAAATTAAGAATCCAGAGAACATATTTCTTTTTGAAAAATTTTTGTGGAAGTGGCCAGTTAGCTCAGTTGATTAGAGAACAGTGCTCTTAACAACAAGATTGCCAGTTCAATCCCCACATGGGCTATTGTGAGTTGTGCCCTCCACAACTAGATTGAAACAACTACTTAACTTGGAGCTCATGGTCCTGGAAAAACACACTTAAAATAAAGTTTTTTAAAAAATTGTACTTCATTGGAAATATGCATACAAAGGGCAATTCTATGGTTTAAAAATGCTTATGGACACAACCAAGGGGTGGATTGGGCAGGTACCAAAGCCCTGCTAAGGCAGCCTGCTCTGTAGGGTCAGCCCCTATAACACAACTCCTCCAGTGTAGTCACAGCCAGTCCTCACAACCAATGAGCTCGAGAGCCAATCCCCTCCACTGACATGCAAACAGCAACCAGGGCTCAACTACAAGAGGAGGGCACACACAATCCACACAAGGAACACACCTGTAGTGTGTGGTTCAGGTGACTAGGAAGACTGTGCCACTGAGCCCCACAGCACACCTACTATATAAGCCTAATCTACTAAGACTAGGAGACATAGCAGCCCTACCTAATACATAGAAACAAACAAAGGGAAGCAGTCAAAATGGAGACAAAGAAACATGTCCCAAATAGAACAGAACAAAGCTCCAGAAAAAGAACTAAACAAAATGGAGGCAAGCAATCTACCAGACACAGAGTTCCAAACACTGGTTATAAGGATGCTCAAACATCACAGGGAGAACTTCAACGAAGAGATAGGAGACATAAAAATGGAGATAGAAAGCATAAAATAAAAATCACCAGTCAGGAATAAAGAATGCAATAATGGAAGTGAAGACTACATTACAGGGAATCAACAGTAGATTAGATGAAGCAGAGGATCAAATCAGTGATTTAGAAGATAAAGTAATAGAAAACATCCAATCAGAACAGCAAAAAGAAAACAGAATCCAAAAATGAGGAGAGTTTAAGGGGCCTCAGGGACAACATCAAGTGTACCAACATTATAGGGGTACCAGAAGCAGAAGAGAGAATAAGGAATTGAAAACCTATTTGAAAAAACAATGACAAAAACATTCCCTAACCTAGTGAAGGAAATATATATACAAGCCCAGGAAGTAAAGAGTCCCAAACAAGATGAACCCAAAGAGGCCAACACCAAGACACATCATAATTAAAATGCCAAGGTTAAAGACAAAGAGAGACTCTTAAAAGCAGCAAGAGAAAAGCAGTTAGTTACCATAAGGGAGCTCCCATAAGACTATCAGCTGATTTCTCAACAGAAACTTTGCAGGCCAGAGGGATTAGCAGGAAATATTCAAAATGATGAAAAGCAAGTACCTACAACCAAGATAACTCCACCCAGCAAAGCTATCATTTAGAATGGAAGGACAGATGAAGAGCTTCCCAGACAAGAAAAAGCTAAAGGAGTTCATCACCACCAAACCAGTATTACAAGGAATCTTAGAGGGACTTCTTTAAGATACATACATACAAACATACATTTAAAAAATGAATAATAAAATGTCAATAACAACATACCTATCAACAATTACTTTCAATGTAAATGGATTAAATGTTTCAATCAAAAGATGGAGGGCTGAATGGATAAGAAAACAAGACCCTTACATATGCTGCCTACAAGAGACACAGTTCAGATTGAAAGACACACAGACTGAAAGTAAGGGAATGGAAAAAAATATTTCATGAAAATGGAAGCAAACAAAGAAAAAGCTGGGGTAGCAATGCTTATACCAGACAAAATAGACTTTAAAACAAAGACTAAACAAGAGACAAAGAAGAACCTAGTAATCCCATTTCTGGGTATCTGAAAAAAACCAAAATTCTACTTTGAGGGGACATGTTCATTCCTATGTTCACTGCAGCATTATTTGCAGTAGCCAAGACATGTAGGAGACCTGGGTGTACCTGATGGATGAGTGGATAATGAAGAGGTGGCACAACAAGCATATACAACGGAATACTACTCAGCCATAAAGAAGAATGAAATCTTGACATGTACAACAACATGAATGGACCTACAGGGTATTGTGTTTAGTGCAGTCAGTCAGACAGGGAAGACATGTCATATGATTTCACTTATAAGTGGAATCTAAAGAAAAAAATAAACAAATGAAACAGCAGCAAACTCATAGATACAGAGAACATTTTGATGGTTGCCAGATGGAAAGGGAGTTAGAGTGGGTGAAAAAGGGGAAGGGATTAAGAAGTACAAATTGGTCATTGTACAGTAGCCATAGGGATGTAGTATATAGAATAATGAATATAGTAATAACTATGCATGGTGTCAGATGGGGACTAGATTTATCAGGGTGATAGATGAGAGGGGGTTGGAGGCAAGGTAAAAAAGATGAAGGGATTAAGAAACACAAATATGTAGTTATAAAATTGTCGTGTGGCTATAAAATAAAGCATAGGGAATATAATCAATAATATGGTAATAATTATGTATAGTGCCAGGTGGGTACTGTTGAATAACTATGATGTGCACCTGAAACTAATGTAATATTGTATGTTGGCTATATTTTAATAAAATCTTAATAAATAAAATGCCTATGGTTATGAGGTTATACAAATATGAATGCATGAATATGCAATTCATGTATACAGATAGAGTTTAAGTTTAGCATTACATTTAGATTTAGATATACAACTCTTTCACTATTTGCTTTCTTTTCTAAATAGTTTAGTTGGAACTCAACAGGGCTCTGTTGACAAAGCAGCAATTTCAAACTTTTATGTCAATTAGAGGTTTTATATGACAACCCCAAGTCAAAATGGCACAACTTTTGTGCACTCTTCCTCCAGAATCCTGGATTGGCTGAACACTGGTGGGCTGATTAGCTAGAAAGTTCTTTAGTCCAGAATGTACTAGTTTTTAAAGCAAACAGATATGTGAGGTTGACAAAGCAACCTTGCTTTCTCTGAAGCAAGTTATTAAAAATGTTTATCAGCGGCAGTATCTCTTCTGATGAATTATACTGTGGTAACAAAAACACCCATTTCTCTTTATTCTATATAAACCCTGTTTCAGTTGGTTTTGGATGCAATCTCATGTTCCTTCAATATGAGTTTAGTATAGAGGCTTTGCCTCTTATAGACTATACCCAGTTAGGAGGAGGAAAGAATAATTTTTTCTGTGTCCATTTTTCCTGTTTGTCCATAGTTTGACTGCCAGTTCCTTTAGGTCAAGGATTGTTCCCTTTGTATCCTTGCAAATATCTTCTACTGTGCCTTATATTTAAGAAGCATTTAATGAATTGGCCCAAATTGAATCATTGGATTCCACTTTTCATAAATCCATTGGCTTAAAGGAGTATTTACTAGTCTCTCGGGAAGATGATGATTGCTCTTGACAGCAGTAGGTAAATTATGAAAAATGAGGAAAATCACCAGAATGAGAGACCAAACTATGAGTCAAATATATTTTGGCTCCGTCTAAAATGGCCAGGAGAAACTGTATTGGCTTTATGGGAAATCACTGGAACTGGATTTCAGCTCCTATCTCGAAAAGGAATCTTCATGTCAACAAACATGTTTTGGCTGAAACATGAACAGAGTGACTGCTCTGGTAATACACTAGATTTAGTACAACTATGCTGGTCACAAACCATTTTATTCGTGTAGTAAAAGAAAAACTGTGAAAGCTAGATAATTGCAAAGGTACCACAGAAGCTGTCTAGAATACAAACATGTAGACTTACGTTTAAATTTGGTTAACTTGTTCAAGTAATGACATGTTCCCACGTCTAAGTAATTCCCACTCTGTCGGCTAAAACTTAGTAAAATCCTGGTTTTGTCTTCAAAAAATAGCTTAACAAAATTCTTATGGGAACTGAGACTGTGATGTGATTTTTATGTAATAATCACCCACTTAAAACAGTATTCCTGGCTTACTTCCAGAAGTGCAGAAATAATCATTACAAAACAAACTTACATGGTTAAAGGTATATATCGCCAATACTAATTTTGTTCTAATTATGTTAATACACACAGATAAGCACTAAAAATAATCATATAAAAAAGATTATTGCTTTTCTTCATAACAAATGATTACAATTTACACTGATGTTAAGTCCTTCCTTTCAATATAAGTTCTTCAACCATCGAGCGCTTAGACACCACTTTCCATATAAAATCATCCAAGGAATATGTTTTTCTTCCCCAGTACCCATTTACTGATTAAATAAGCATTTGCCCTTGACCAAATGATTACCTCTTCAATTTCCTGGAATTCTAGGCAAAGTAATAAATTTTAAGATTTTCTGTTTGGAAAATTTTAAACATATACAAAAGTAAACACAAATTATTAGTGTAGGATAGAGTCTCTGATAAGAAAACTTCCATTGATTTCAAAGCCTTGCTTGATAGAACTGCAAGTCAATCCTTAACTCAGCCTCCCATTGTCTTTTGACCCCAACCCTGTTCTTTATTAGAATTCCAAGGCATAAAGAAATGATGCTCCCCAACTCCAATCTGGAATATTTCTGAACCATTCCTCACCCATTCTCACACTCAACTCAGTCGCTCTTAATTTCAAAAAGAATTTTAGAAAATGAAAAGCAGCTCATTTCATTCATTCATTCATTCACCAGCCATTTATTCCAGGAACTGCAATAGGTAGTGGGGATTCTACACAGAAGTTGGACATGATTTCCATCCCACATGGGGCTAATAGGCTAATAAGGGAAAACAAAAGATAGACTATAAGGTGTGGCAAGGGCTCTAATGAGGACATACATCTTACTCTTGGAGTGGAGAGGAGGAGTCTATCCAGACAGGTGGAGGGACTAGGTGGTCAGAGAGAATTGTCTGGAAGAAGTGTTATCTAAGCAAAGATCTAAAAGATGATTAGAAATTAACCAGGCAAAGGCATAAAAAGAAAGTATCCAAGGCAGAGAGGATAGCACATATAAAGGCCCAGATGTATGAGAGCCTGGCACATTTGAAAAAAAATCAAGTTCAACATGGGGAAGAGGATTTCAGGAGAGAATAAAGGAATAAATGAGTCTGGGAAGATAATTAGGGGCCAGTTTCTGCAGCACGTTGTGTTTCAGGTGAAGGGAGTTTGGATTTTATCTTGAGGGCAATGGCTACCACTGATGAAAAACAGGACCACAACATAACTAGATTTTATTTTAGTGATCACTATTGCCACATGTGAAGAATAGACTGAGCAGGAAGGTGGGAGGAGACGAAGAGAGGAGAGGGGGGACTTGTTGGAGGCTCTGGCAATATTACAGGTGAGAGATGAGGTAGAGGGAATAGAGATGGAGAGATGTGGAAGGATTCAAGGAGTACTGTGGAAGGGGAGGACAATGAAATGTATTAAATAATCGGTTCTGGAGGAGAAAGAGAAATCATTAAGAGGCTCAAGTTCCTGCTTAGCCAAGAGGTAGATGGTAATGCCAATTGCTGAGATAGAGTCCATGTTGAGTATAGTGTCCCTGGGATATGTCAGTAGCTATATTGGGATTTGGATGAACGAGACTAGATTAGATAAATGCAGATCACAGGAATCATCATGGAAGTTCAATGGTTGGTAGTCATTTGCCCTATTATTTTAATGTGTCCCCTATTTGGACTTTTCCCCTTTAGCGTAGGTCACCAACCTCATGGAGGGTAAGGGATCTGGGTTAAGAATCAGGAGACTTGGGTTCTAGCCCAATCTCTGTCATCCACAGGCTGTGTGGCCCTGAGGAAATTCTTTTCAGTCTCAGGGTTTCTTGGTCTTCAGAATAACAAGATTAAAATGATCCCCAATTTCCTTTTCAGTCCCAACATTCTACTGTTGTGGTTCCAGTTAATCTATTCCCTGCACATTAAAGTTTACACTTTTAAAAATAAACTATTAGTAAGACATTGAACAAGAAATGTCATAGGCAGGGAAACCCCTTTTTCTTTGATATCAGAAATACTTTTAAAAATCTTTTTTATAATAAAAAAGTACCCTGGATTATTATCAAGCTTTTGTTTTGGTTATTCTACCAGATATATGGAGCTTTATTTAGTTTTTCCCGCTGTCTAGCACAGCTACCCATAACACAGTACCTGCATAACGCAGTACCTGAGATTTAAATATCCAAATTGCTTATAAACAAGCAAATATCAATAAGCACTTGACTTGGAAATTATCTTACCATCTATTTTGTTGCATTATTTTGAGCTATATAAAATGAACAAAGGAAAAGAAAAGCTGTTCCCAACTTGTTTCATTATTCCTTCTAGAAGAACTACATTCCAGGTCTCATTTCTAGTAATTTCCTTTGTTATCGTGAGTCCCGTGCAGAAAATATATCTGAAATAGCTTTGGAGACTGTTCCTTTCCACTGTTACATGGCCAACAGTAGCAACCCAATTCAACAGGGGATGAAGGCAAAGCAAATTTGCTCTCATGTCTCATTTAAACACCAGGCCTATATATCTGATAACTTGTAGAGTATTTCCATTGCCTTGTCTCACTGCTACCTCAACACAGTGGCACAATGCCTGGCACATGATAGTAACAAGAGCTGCCATTATTGAGTTCTTGGTAATGCCAACCACTGTACTATGAGCTCACCACACATACCTCAGTTTTCACATCAATCCTACGAGACAGGTTTTATTATTATCCCCATTGTACAGATAAGAAAATTAAGACTCAAAGCATAGCTTGCCTGAAGTTCCTTCAAAGGTGAAATATAATGGAGACTGGGGCCCAAACCCAAGCCATCCAATGTCAGAGTGTAGGCCCTAACAACCGGTCTGCATGGCTACCACATAAGCACTCGATGATTATTATAGTTGAAAAGATGGGTAGATGCAGGCATGCTGTCATTATTTCTTCTCAAATCAGCGTGTTGCAACTTCCCCATTTTGTTATTCCATACTATAGTCCTATACAACCTACAGCTTAAAAGTGCTTCCTGCCCTATATCCCTTTGACACAGCTTACACAACAGGCCATATTCCAGGAGCAGTAAGTTCTCTGCTCTCTAGAGCTTCCATTCTAGAGGAGGAGATGGATAATGAGCAAGTAAACACATAAAACAAAGGACTTGCAGATTGTACAAAGTGTTTGGAAGGCGATAAAACATGACAAGGAGATAGAAAGTGATTGGGGAAAGAGCTGTTTTCATTTGTCTTATTAATATTCTCTCCTTCAGCTATTCCCACTGCCAAATCCCTCCAGAAGTTCAGATCTTAGAATTTATTATCACCATAGCCTCATAACTGGTCTCTCTGCTTCCAGGTTTTTTCTTCAGTTTACCATGATGACCTCTTTAGAACAGTTTTCCTAAAATGTCACTATCTTATCTTGCCTTTTGCTGTACAATGGGTTCCAACATCTCATCTTATACCCAAGTTCCTCTGTCATTGGTCTCATTTTACACATTCCAAAACATCTTTTTTCCTTCATCTACAAGTGGATTTGAAACATCTACCACGTTAGCCATGATACATTCCCCAACACAAGCCATCTGGTTCTTTTTGGTTAAGTTTCCTGGGTCCCCTACATATTCTATGCTCATTCCCACATGCCTGCAGCCAGAATGGTCTTTTCTGCTCTGTCCACCTATCAAACTTTCATTGTCATTTAGAAGCCAGCTCAAGTTCCAGTTTTGCAACCAAGTTTTCTCTATTTATGCCATTCTACACTAATATCTTTTTTTAAAATCACATTGGTTTCCATAGCTTCCTATTCCATCACGTGGCTTTGCATTGCTCCCTAATTGTCACATAAATGTGTGTATTTACATGCCTGTGTGTGACTAAAGACTGTACATTCGTTCAGGACAACAACCAGGTCACAATCCTCTGTTATACCCTAGTGTCAATCATTACAATGGCAGCAAAAGTATATTTAGAACTTAACATGTACAAAGCACTGTGCTAAGGGTTTTACACACCTTGTTACCCCTCTCACATCTTTGTGAAGAGGTCACTCTTATTGATAGATTCGAGGGAACAAAGGCTTGGAGAGATGAAGTGACCTGTGTGGGGTCACACTGTTAGCAAATGGCAGACCTGGAATTTAAACCTAGAGTGCGTGAGAGTTTTAAAGTCTGCACCCTAACCTCTAAGCCATGCTGCCTGAACACGACCTTCCACATTGTTTCATAATTCCTATTTGTAGCTACTTCCTAAAAAGACTCAAGGAAAAGACACTGTGCTAGGGGAGGTGTGGAAGGGACAAGAGAGGATGTGTAACTCCTGTGCAGGATTCTGTCTTCTAGGCGTCATTACTGTGAGGACTTAGTGGAGAGAAGCCACAGACTCAACATCTCACCAGGAAGCAAAACTTAAGCTGAGGAATTGGTGGATAAGAAAGGAAAATACCAGAGGGTAAGGGGGGTGGGAGGTGGGAGATGAGGGTAAGGGGGATCAAATATATGGTGATGGAAGGAGAACTGACTCTGGGTGGTGAACACACAATGGGTTTTATAGATAATGTAATACAGAATTGTACACCTGAAATCTATGTAATTTTACTAACAATTGCCACCCCAATAAATTTAAAACATAAAAAATAAAGAAAGGAAAATACGTTAAACTCAAATTCATTGCATAGGACAGCTACAAGAGTCACTTCAAGGTAAAGATGACAAACATATCAAGAAACTCAAAGACTCAAACTATCAACATCATGGGATTCCAGTGAACTTACTCAGGTTTCTTGAAGGTCAGAGGATTTCTGATGATCGCGCTCTGAAAGAACTGGGAATAAAGGAGATGTGATTCACATTTACCAAGAACAAACAGCAAGCCATGCTACAGTTCAGACATTCTTTTAATTTGTTTCCCCTTTCCCTAATCCTTTTCTATTTTTAAAAATAGTTCTTTTATAATGTTATCCTCGATGCTGAATTGAAACACATCCCCTTTCTCCAAGAGTCTCCCTTCAAAATATCTGATATTTTGAATCTCGGTGCTTATTCGTTCTCATTGGTTCTCCCCTTGCTGGGTTCTTATGACCCAACTCCAGCCTTCTTCTCATTGACCTCTCCTTTTTATAAAGTTAATGTGAACACTGTGGGCAGAAGGCCACCTTCTAGAACTGAGTGGGCATTTTCATACTTTTGGGTGGTGGGACTGACGGAAGGGAGTGTACCCAGTGACTTCTCCACGGACCTAAAGTTCTGACCAGTGATTGCATCACTGTAGGACCTTCTGTGTGTGTCTCAGTTAATTCAGGATGTTATAACAAAATATCACAGACTGGGTTGCTTATAAATAAACATTTTTTCCTAGTTCTGGAGTCTGGAAGGCTGAGATCAGAGTGCCAGCATGGTTGGATGGAGGCCCTCTTCCCAGTTGCAGACTTTGTGTGTCCTCACATGATGGAATGAGAGAGGGATCTTTCTGGAGCCTCTTTTCTAAGGACACTAATCCCATTCATGAGGGCTCTACCTTCATGACTTAATCACCTCCCAGAGGCCTTATCTCCAAATACCATCACATTGGGGGTTAGGGTTTCAACATATGAATTTTAGGGGGACACACCCCGATCATAGCATTTGGGAGTGGAACTTTTCAGAGGACTACAGGGGAGGAAAAAAGGTGTTGTGTGTTTTTGTTTGTTTGTTTTTTTAACTGGAACATACTATAAAATCTGATGATCTGGACTAAAAGAAGAAACATGAGGTTGGAAGTAAGGAAGATAGGTCAGGGGTAATAATAATAACCAGCTCCAAAGACAGATTTACCAAAGAGACAATGCATGTTAAGAGTTTTAAACATCTTGTCAGAAGATCCCAGATAATAAACGAAATGATACAGAATTATCTGCAACAGAACATTGCTATCTTTTGATTTTGTTTGTATTTTTCGCCTGGGGATGAATTTTTAATGGTAATTGTCTACTTAAAATAAGCAAAATATTTGTAAAATCTGTTAAATTTGTTTAAAGCACCAAGCAATAAAAGTGTGAAATACAAATAAAAACCTAAAAATGATATACAAAAAATATGGCAATCAACACACCAAACATTTAAATACATATCAGGTTTAGGATAAATCTCTTAGTAACTAAAGCAAAAAAAAAAAGAAAAACTTAATCATTTGTAAAGTTTCGAGTTTCATGACATCATCTGCCATAGGAAGAAAATTATTTCTGCTTTGTTTTTCATGAAAATGTCTTTATCGCCCTGTGTTTCCCCAAGTATATACCCAATGCAAATACTTATGGAGACTAGGGGTTTCCCCCCTTACTTCTTAACATGCAAACTCAAGTATCAACCCTGGGCATACTGCCCAGTATCCAGTAGTCTATTGAGTTTCACATGTTGAGACTTTCTGATTTTGATTAAAACACACACCTGAGAAATTCATGAATGTACTGTTTCCTTCAAGTCATTCTGAAAAGCATCACACAGCCATTACCAACACGCACTAAGTTATTTAATTATGTCCTGAGGAGATGAGGCCGACAGGGTGTAAGGTGATAGCCTTGAAGAATAGGGTTCAAAGACAGCATCTCCCCTGGCTAGGGAGCCACGTCCTCACATAGACTGAATCCTAAGCTAACCCCATTTAGCAATCTGAGAGTCAGCCTCTTCAAGTATATGCCCGGCAATAGCAGACCTTGAAAGAAGACAAAACCACTGCTTTGGCTCTTTCTTTCACGCAATATCAAGCTTCTATGAATGGCATCCTTTTGGTCTTTCCTTGGTTGCTTTTAAAGGTTAAAACCCTGAGGCTGTTAATATGTGATTATATAAACATACATATTTTTTCAAGATATACATTTTTCTCAAGTCTAAATAAACAGAATGTATTCAGTTTGTAATTGGCTTTTGTCAGGAGTCACTCCTCTCACTTAAAAACAGTCTGGGCTTTATTCTCATTCAAAGTCCTCTTTAAAGAAAAAAAAAATGTATTAAAGGTACCGTAAGATTTAGTGCCTTACGTCAATTGTTCTCTGCCAAGAAACCCATTTTAAATGTTTTATTCCCCCCCTCCAAAGCTATGTAAAGGAACAAAGTGGATACTATTCTTTAAATCTAAGTTTAAACAGCTTAATGAGTGGAGCCAATTGAAGTAAATCAAAATTGCTAAACAGGATTAAGTTTACAACAGCTTATGAAAGTCGGCAGAAAAGCACAACACTAAAATAGAACCAGGCAACGGAAAAGCATTTGTATGGAGCTGCTGTCCCAAGACTCCTTTTTCTAAAACGCCGGTATTATGAATTAAGGTGTGTAAACCAGTAACCTTCGTGGTCCTGCGTTCTCACTTGATCCGTGT
Organism: Rhinolophus sinicus; assembly: GCF_036562045.2. Lineage (NCBI taxonomy): Eukaryota > Metazoa > Chordata > Mammalia > Chiroptera > Rhinolophidae > Rhinolophus > Rhinolophus sinicus. The sequence goes on from NC_133759.1 coordinate 28,516,915, forward strand.
TATGTATGTTCCACACTCTCTTATGTAACTGGCAAACACTTTCAAACAGGAAGACTCACATGCTACCAAGGGTGATGTACAATCAGGCTGAATTAGTTTCTGCTGCATTAGGAAATGAGGGCGCTCCCACCCCGTCATCCTCACTTGTACAGCCTTTGTACCACACAATTTATCTTCAGACTAATGAATTCTATGCAGGTGATCAAAAGTTGTGGGCTTCCTTTTCAATTCAATTAGCTAAATTATTTCTTACCACTTCAAGCATAGCCTAAGGCTCCAAGGCAGCAATTTAGAAAGATTTAAAAGTGGAACCATTCACACTCAGACATCAGACCTGTAGTAAGAAAAGACCAAGCCCTTATGAGATCGAAAGGAAAAAATGGACAATAAGTATCTGGAACGGGAACTGCTGCCAGCCCACCTGCTCAGTGTTGTAAGCCCTTGACCCCTAACTATGGATTTGTACTTATGCTTGGGTTTTTAATAAAGCCCCGAGTTAGAGCAAACACTTAGGAACAATGTTTCTCAACAAGCCTTCGTCGGAACACTATTCCTGCCAGATGCTCAGAAAAAGGGGGTCCTGTGGTCGAATAAGTTTGGGAAATGTGAATTTCATAATGATTATTAGCATATTTAAAGCTCCCAGAAGTCCTATATAACCTTTGAATTTAACTGAATTAACTTAGCTGAGCCCCCTTGTCACTCAGGGTATCATGTGGGGTCTCTGGTCCTGTTTCCCACATAAGAACGCAGGATATGGTGAGGCCAAAAAGGAACACCCACAGAGCCATAGGTAGGGGAGTCATACCACTATAGTCTCGCTGGCGGCTGGGTTGGAGACACAGGAAGCAGGAGCAAAAACCATCCACAATCCACACTCTGCCTTGGCTAGCTCAGCCACCATCTTCTTGCTAGCCCCATTTTGCTGCTAGCATAGCCAAGGCAGTTATATTAGTGGCCAATGGCTCACTCGTTACAGCTGACGGCCAACTAGCCACAGCTGATGGCCGTGCAATCATAGTTGATGGCCATTTACTACCTGAACCAGCACCTTTCCACGTGAGACCGAGAGTCTGGAAACTGCACTCCTGGATCTGTCCCCGCATTCCACCCCTACAGGGTCTCATCTCACAATCTACGTGACAAGCATCTTCCACAAGGGGCCCTGTGTGAGGAGCCTGGGGGTGAATATAATATCCTGGACACAGCCAGGGTTTCTCAGGGTACCACCAGTCCTTCTGGGCACAGCCAGACTTCCTGGGCTTCTTAGGGTACCAGCAGTCTCCCTGGGCACAGCCAGGGCCTCTCAGGGCACTACCACTCTCTCTAGGCACAGCCAGACCTCCTGGACTCAGCCAGGGCTCTCAGGGCACTGCCACTCTCTCTAGGCACAGCCAGACCTCCTGGACTCAGCCAGGGCTCTCAGGGCACTGCCACTCTCTCTAGGCACAGCCAGACCTCCTGGACTCAGCCAGGGTTTCTCAGGGCACTGCCACTCTCTCTGGGCCCCTCAGGGCACCGTGCTGGAACAACAGCGGCTCACAGTCAAGGTACTTACATATTCTCGATGGCGGCTGGTCAAGACACAGGAAGCAAACATCCATCGGTTCCACTACATGGTGGTACGTTCCCAAGCAAACAGTCAAGTGGTCCATCAAATCAGGCATGGAAGGCAATTCCCCATAGGCCACAGTCATTTGCCAGGGCTGCACATTGACCTCACAACGTGTGCCCTCTCTGCAGGGCGAGGTCGCCAAGTCCTCCTCAGCCTGGGGGTGAGGGACGACCTTGACCTCACCTGCATCTCCCACCAAGAACTCAGCAAGCGTTTCCTCCTGGGACTACAAGTCCCGCATCCAGGCTGCCTCAGCAAGCACTGCCCAGCCCACACGGCTGCAACGACCTTCGCTTTCTCTGGCCGATGCTGATTGGAGAACCGCCCACATCTTCCCACCCCTCCACGGGGTTCCAGCTCTCCAGCAGCTGCTCCACCTGGTCTTCCTGAGACTGAGCTTTCATACACACAAACTGCTCCACCGACCTTCAGAGACCTTTGGCCAGCACCGTACCCTGCTCCCTGTGTCATTTGTCATGCAGGGTATCATGCGGGGTCTTTGGTCCCGCTCCCCACATAAGAACGCAGGACATGGAGGCCAAAAAGAACACCCACAGAGCCATAGATAGGGGAGTCATACCACTATAGTCTCGCTGGCGGCTGGGTTGGAGACACAGGAAGCAGGAGCCACACCATTCCCAATCCACACTTCGCCCTGGTTAGCTCAGCCACCATCTTCTTGCTAGCCCCCAATTTCCGCTAGCATAGCCACGGCAGTTATATTAGTGGCCAATGGCTCACTGGTTACAGCTGACGGCCAACTAGCCACAGCTGATGGCCATCCAATCATAGTTGATGGCCATTTAGTACCTGAGTCAGCACCTTTCCACGTGAGGCTGAGAGCCTGGAAACTGCACTCCTGGCTCTGTCCTCACACCCGTTTCCCAAAAACTAAGAGACCACTGAATTTCATTTTCAACCTAACATTCCACAGAACAAGTGTTCTACCAGGATTTACTTTGGGAAACCCAATTTTAGAGTGCCAAGTTGGCTTTCTGCTGACGTTATCTTTACTAATTCAACTTGGACAATATGTTGTAAATAATCTGCTGTGACAAGCACCATAATCTCTAGAGTTTTGTGGATGTTGTGAGTTTTTATGTAAACTGGAATTTCTTTTGGTGCCTAAACAACTTGCTAATTTTTTGTTTGAAGCATTGTCAGTTACATTTTACCTTGGTACACAGAGTAAAAGGTTTTCAGAGTGTGTTCTGTTACCTGTAACTTTTACAGCTGCTTCATTTTTGCCTAACACTGAGCCTCGCTTTACAGTCTTTACAATATTAAAGGAGCCAAAGTGAACTGTATAATACTCACTCACACCCTATTGAATCCAGTTCCAGGTGTCGTGCGGGACTCCCCCACGACACAGGCCCTCCACAGCAATGACCCACACTTGATTAATTACGCTAAACCTCATTAATCTGATTTCCCACTCTACAGTCAAGTAACATCCTCAAAACACAGCATCCCATGTGATCAAGCTGCTTCAATGCCATAGACCCTCAACTCCCCAAATTTAGAAAGCTGCAAACAGTGTCTCCATCATCAGTGTGATTCAGTGAGGCCCTAGCATAATCAAGTCTTAGCTCCTAAATGCTAAGTTTTGCCAGAGCATATGGGATTATAAAAGCAAATGTGTATCCTGCATACTATTATGTCACATTATCGGGCACATTTTTTAAAAAGGCAACACCCACAGGCCTGAACAATTTCAGTTTTATGCAAATTCTTCAAGCACTACGGCGTGCTTACTTGTCACTTTTTTGTTGTACCAGCACCGCGCCCTGGGAAGGAATCATGTCTCACTTTGTTTGGCCATTATTAGCTTCTACCTTTGCAAACACTGAACTCCCCCCACATGCTAACGGACTTCTGGCTCTGCACAAGAGTTCTCAGTTCACATCTCTCTTTTGTGACTGGCAGAGAGGAGCTTCTGTGAGTACAACGATGCAACTCAATTCTCCTTGGGAATTCAATATGCTGTACCACTGATGCCCAACCCCGCACGCTTTTTATAATCATAGCCATCATCTTTTTATTATGTCTTGGACTTGAGGAGGCCTGAAAGCAGATGTAACTCATGATGACCTGACTTCAATGGGAAAATGAACCAGGTGGCTAATTGTCTCTAAAACAAATACACTGATAATTAGCAGGAGAGCACAATGCAACAGAAGCCTAACCACCAACCTTTATTTAAGTTAAGCAAATGGGTGAGTAAATGATGCAGCTGCACCGCACTTTGACAAGTTAATAAGGGAGCCATACTTCATCTCGTCAGCCACAGTAGCCAAAGCATGCCCTCAGGACTTGGTATCAATGATGCTAAAACTGTGAACTTGGGAAATTGTCAATGCTCACAGTGAAATACCCTTGTCTGAGTATTTTGTGGAGCCAGGGTTTAAGGTGCTAGATATTCTCACCTAGGGAATGCCAGGGTCAAAGCTGAGACAATAGAAAGATGGTGAGATCTCACCCAGACATACTGGAAGTGCTAATAATTACAGCTCTCTACGAGTGCTAACTAACATCATTGGTGAAAACATCACTGCAAATTTCATTTTTCTAAGGTTTAGATGACCCAGCTTGGATTGGCTAATGTCTAGATAAAGTTTCAGCAAACTTTTTCTGTAGAGGGACAAATAGTAAATATATAGGCACTGCAGGTCTATGGTCTCTATTGGAATTACTTAGCTCTACCATTTTAGCACTAAAGCAGCCATAGAAGATTTGTAAATAAATGAGTCTAGCTCTATTCCGGTAAAACTTTATTTGTGGACACTGAAATTAAAATTCATATGATTCAAGAAATGTTATTTTTCTTTTGAATTTTTTCAAGCATTTACAAATGTAGGAACAATTCTTAGCTTACGGGCCATACAAATATAGGCTAGATTTGACCCATGGACAATAATTAACTGAGTTGGAGTTAAGGTTTTAGAAATAACACCAGGTTATTCTCTCTCTGGTTTCCTGCTTATCTGTTTCTTGACTGTACAAGGGGAATCATTTCATGAGATAGCTAAAATTGAGGCCATGGGAAAGGGATATTTAAATCACTTGATTCAGCAATTGTATATTGATCATCTGCTGTACCACTCATTGGTCCTGAAGGACATAGACTCTGAAGGAGTTACAATTCAGAGTTCCAGTTGGAAATGGATCAGCGTCAGGACCCAGGCAAAGAGATACTTCTTCCCTGGATGACTTGTCAATAGGTATTAAAATCACACAGATTCTTTAGTGTGAATATTTCATCCTTAGGAATTTACCCTGAAGAAATCATTAAAATTGCATGCAAAAATTGAAAAATAACATGAAGAATGTTTAATACAGTGTTGTTTACAAAAGCCAAAAAAAGAAAAGAAGCAACCTAAATGTCAAACAATGGGAACCTAAACAATTCATAGCAATATTCTACAAATTGATTATAATGTGGCAATGAAAAGTATGATGCATTAGGCTATGTATTGTCATGGGAGGATGTTCATCTTGAGGGAGGTGGCAAAGCAAGTAACAATAAAGACCTAAAAACGACCTAATTTTTGTTTTTAGAATTGCAGAAAATATCTAGAAGCATTTAACTAAGATGTGGTGTTACTGTTCACCTCTGGAGGGTGAGTTTATGACTAGTTCTTAATTTTTCATCCTAGGTTAATGTTTTCTAGTTATTTTCAATTCATTCATTCAATGCATATTTATTAAGCACTTACTATAGTCTAGGCTCTAGTTTTCGACATGGGAAATGTTCTGTCATGCCGGGTCTCAGCTCCGGCTCCCCGCACAAGAACACAGGATATGGTGAGGCCAAAAAGGAACACCAATGGATTCATAGATAGGGGAGTCACACCACTATATTCTCACTGGCGGCTGGGTTGGAGACACAGGAAGCAGGATCCACATGATATGCAATCCGCCCTCCGCTTGTCTGCCAACCAACCAACCAATCAACCCCCTTGCCAGTGTAGCCACGGCAGTTATCTTAGCAGCTAATGGCTAACTGGTAACGGCTCATGACTACCCAGCCACAGTGGATGGCCACCTAATAACCGAGCCAGCACTTTTCCATGTGAGGCCGAGAGCCTGGAAACTGCTCTCTGGGACTCTGTCCCCACCGTTCTATTCTGTAATTTTGAAAAAACTAAAAATTTAAAAGAAGAAGCAGTCCTGCAAAGTTAGTGCAAGAATGCCTTCAAGCAGTTGGGTGAGTCACATGGGACCCCACATCAAAGAAGAGACACTGGGGAAAATGAGGACCAGAGAGAATGAGGCAGAGGCTGCAGGGAAGTGGGTCTCAGAAATATCTAAAGCTGCATGAGTAGCCATTGTTAGAAAAACTGCGTGGAACTCTGTCACTCTTTTTGCCATTTTTCAAAACAAACCCTTGAAACCATCCCCCAACCTTATCAAGGAGCCAAAGGATGAGATGCTAAGACACGGCAAAGATTTAGCTTAATAACACAGATTGGTGAATGCCCCTTTCTTCTGAGACAGAGGGAAAAAATGAGACAAAGAGAAATTTGGGGAGTCAACTTACTGAATTTGGGAATCTTCCTGAAAAAAAAAAAAAAGTTAACAGAGTATCCTCATCATAGTAGAGTCCAGACTGCATTGCATTGTTCGGGCTGATTTTGACACTTTTGTCAAGCAGAGTATATTTTAAAGCACATACAGCAAAGTACCAGAATGGTGTTGACAGAGAAGTAGAAAAGCAAACACTTTTCAATTTTCCTACAGACCACTCTGATTTGTTGGTCTTACTGAGGTATGTAATCTCTTCATGTGCTGAGCCTAAGTATTACTTGTTCTTCTGACATTCAAGTACATCAGTCATTTTTTACTACATTTGAGGTTATATCTGTAGTGTGGTTCAAACAACCACTGAGATAAGAAGTATTTATGGGATTATTTGAAAACGTGGATGTACAACCCTATACATCACATATTTATTTCAGCAGTGAGATTTTTATTATGAAAACTCAGGTACAGTAACAATTGAAACTGAATACCAGAATGCATTGCTGTTGGTGAGTTCTGTAAATTCAGACAGTTGGTTGAAGCTTCAACTACACTGATGCTTTCTTTACTGAAAGCATTTCTACAAAAGACATAATGATGGTCTTTCTGTGGAAAAGAATGAGAGGTCAGAGAGAACTGGGAAACTTCTTACGTAGACCTGATACTGCACGTTCCACTTTGTCTGTACCTCTCCCCACACCACACACAGTGTCTGTTTCATTCCCTGAACCTCTCCCTTCCCATTGACATTGGATAATTCTTTCCCAGCCTCCTAAAATGATAGTTCTGGTGTGTGGCTGGCTGACGACCCAACATACAATCAAAACCATGCTGGCCAGATATGTGTAACTGCTTCTCAGCCATTGCTGATCCATCTGTCACTTTCCGTACATTGGGTTGAAAAAAGCTTTCAGTGAGCAGAGAGAGTCTACGAAGTATGCATACATGTACATATCACACACATCACACACAGAGACACACACTCACTCACTTGCTCTGTAGGGAGACTGTGTGTGTGTGTGTCTATGTGTATTTATCCAGAGCATAAGCCAATATTTTTCAACCACAGTTTTAGCTACATTTATACAACAGTTTTTGTTTGTTTCTTTGTTTCTTTGTTTGTTTTTCAAAATAAGCCATCCCTTCCCCTCAAAGAAAAACACCTGGAATGTTGCTTTCATCACTGCCCTTTTTCTGAAGACCCTCATCTGTACTCCAGGAGGAACCAGGCTGGGGCACAAATATTTGCATCAGCTATTTTGCTTCTACCACACTCAAAGAAGCAACAATAGCAGAAACAAAAGAGAAACCTAGAAAGAGTTGCTTTAGTCTTTAATATAACACTTAATTTTCCCATTAATGTAAAAATTCTCCAGAAGCTGGTTATGGGCTAGCATTGCTAATTTTATTTTTTATCAATAATCATATAGTTTTTATTGGGCGATTATTTTCCAGGGAGCTCTAAGAAGTTTATGCAAATCATCTTTTCATCCTCATACCATCTTTGAGGCATAGCCAAAGAGTAGATCGTTTTACCCCAATTGAAAAGATAAAAGGAAATTGATAGAGATGTCAGCACAGGGGAGGATAACTGGCTCTGAATTTGATTTGCCGTTTTACTCTTGCCCTCCTCCAACCAATTCTCTCTCCAGCCATTGCCACTCTGGCAAACAGTGATGTTTTTAAAAATTAAATTAGGTTACTTCATTCTCCTGCTTGTAGTGTGGCTACAACACCTTGCCTGATAGGTCTATCTCTGGATCCTTAGCTCATGCCTCCTTCTTCACTCACTGTGCTCCAGTATTACTGGCTGCCTAGGACCGGGTACATCAGAATCATCTCCAGAGACCAGAATTCATGGGAGAGCCACTTATTAGAAAGTGTTTCAGGAAAAAAACCAGTAAGAGAGTGAAGAAGTGGCACCAGGAAAAGTAGAAAAAGCAATTGAGGGTAAAAAATCAAGTAAAGTTCCAGTGAGTAGAGCTCCAGCTCCTTTCTGCAGTGTGTGTGAGGGGGCGGGGGTGTGCCTGGGGAGATGCTCCCATTGGGGCAAAGGCTTTGGGGAATTCATAGCCCTACACCCATCAATCACTGGTAGAGAGCTGCCCCAAGCCTGTACATTCCCAGAACTTCCAACTCTTGGGACTTTCAGGCAAAGTGAATCCTGGCAGCCTGAAGGCAGGCAGCCCTCCAGTAGAGATGCAAGTGCTGCTACTGGGAGAGGAAGAACACTAGAGGTGAGGGAATCTAAATGGGAGTTATGGGCAGAGTGGTGGCAGTGTCTGCTACGCTGGGTTTCTCTGCATAGACGCATCATGAGGCCTCATCAAGGTCTGCTCTGCTCTGGACCTCTCTGCCCCTGGCCCTTTGCATGGACGCCTGCTTTTTCTGAAGATAGTCTCTGCTTCATTTCACCTCCTCCATCTTCTATAAATAGAGGTGGAACTGTCTGTGTTTCAACCAAGTTCTCCAATGCCCTGCTTTATCCTTGTAACACTTATCACAATCAGTCATGTTTTGCTTACTTCCTGTCATCCCAGTAAAATGTAAGCTCCACGAGGGCAGGGATCATGTTTGTCTTGCTCTCCACATATCCTGAGCACCGAGCCCAGCTTCTCAGACCCAGGACGCATTCACTCATCCAGGATGTATTAAAGAAGTGAATAATTGAATCACATCTTTCCTTTTCACACTATAATTTCAAGTATTCTACTATGGGTAGTAGTTCATTTTAAGATAGCTAAAAACTAACTCAGAAGAATAGAAAATATTCCCATGATATTAAAAACCTAAACTCTATAGTTATATATTAATAAACAGAACCAAAAATAATTCAAGTATAATCAAACCCAAAAAGGTAAGTTAATACGAAAGTTTCTCTACATTGAGTGGAAAAGTCAACAAATGGTAGAAATGAGAAAACTAAAAAGAGGATTTTGCGGGGGAGATGCTTCTATTTTAATAAACTAGACTGTTTCTAAATAGGGCATGGGAACTTCTTTCACACATAATGTTTATTTTTATATTACTCTCCCCCCTACAAATAAGGTGTTTACCATGTGAGCTGAGCATACTCAAGTTTTCTGTGGTACATGGATACAAATAGGGCCCCAATTCTTTCCCTCTGCATCCAGTGGGAGTTTCTAGCCCTTCCCAGCAAAAGGCATGATCTATCTATCTCCCCTCCTCTTGAATTTGAGCTCGCTTTTGCCCACAGAGTGAGGTCAAGGTGATAATGTTCCAGTTTAGTTCCTAGGACTCAAGAGACCTTCCACACTTCTACTCTCTATTGGAACTCTGCCACTGCCAGGCAAACAAATCCAGACTGGCCTGCTAGGGACGTAAGAGACCTCATGGAGCCCCGAGTCGTGCCAGCCATGATCCTCCTAGACCAACCCAGCCGCAACCAACCTCCAGCTGACCACAGGGCCATGAGTGAGTCTAGCTCAGATCAGTGGATCCATCCAGGAGTTGCACTGACTTGTCAGGAATAATAAACGGTTGTTCTTTTTAGCCACTAAGTTGTGAGAGGGTTGTTACACAACAGCAAACTGAAACATTTCCCCAATCATGATGTTCGAGAACCAGTTGAACCTGAATCTCACAACAGCTTTGGCAGATCTAGGATCTCTGTTTTATTGTTACTGCTGTCATATCTCAGAATCACTTAGTGTAAGTGATTAACAGAGAAAACAACCTCAACAGGTAAGCTCTGTCAGAACATTAGCTCCTTCAAACCACCAGTAGTTTACTGAGGCTTAAGAAGTGTTCACTTGGGCAAAAAAGACAACAAACACACATGCCGAAATAAAAATGTAATAAAGAATCCTGTCTAGTCCCACTCCCTAGTTACCAATCAACCATATTCACTAAGACTTATGTACTTTCTTCTTATTTTACAAATAATTAGCTATGTTTTAATAGTAAGAATAAGATTAAGTGAATTACTGTTCACTTCACTTTTTTTTAAGTTACAATTGTATGTGGGATTCTGTTCTCTTTGTTGCTTTTACCAGATCATTTGCCGTTTCACTGTCCTGTGCAAAGATAAAAACCTAGGCACCTGCCAAACCAAAAGGAAAAAAGAGAAAATGGAAGAAGGAGGGGGCTCAGAAAAGCTTTGTTCAATTTAACTGCTCATTGGCCTACATGAAAAGGAATAACAAATAAACAACCTGCCACAAACTGAGATGTAAACTGGGGTGTAGACCTTTCTAGTATATTTCAGCACTTACTATATTCCAAATATATTGCCAAAGTGACCATTTTGCAAAATGAAGCGATGGAATTATCAAATGAAATTTTGGCTGCATTTCTCATGGGGGTTCAATACATTTTTTTGATATTGATAGCCTTTTCCTCCACATTTGGTGTGGTAGTTTCAGTTTTAATTGTGCATTGTTTTAGGGAATGGCTCATTTTCTGATGTATTTTTACTATGTCAAAAGCTGAGATTTTTAAAAATCATCCTTTCTTTTTGTTTCTCTTTGTCTTCTCCTTCCAAACACACATGCCTATATATGTCGTTTGTTACTTATAAAATGGAATAAAGAATAGTTTTATTACTGCATAAGTTTTGGAAATTCAGAGTTTACCTCCTTATGATATATATATATATATATATATATATATATATATATATATATATATATATATATATATAATCTATTATTTTACTTACCAAATTTTGGAGCTGTGGCCCCTGTGATTTGTTAATATACCCTGTGAACCTTGATTTGTCCAATGTAAACCCTTCAAGATATTTTACCTACATGGATGAAATAATGGCAGACACTCAAATGAATCTCTTTGTTTTTGCCCTCCACAATAGACACTTTTCTTTTTCTTTCTTTCTTTCTTTCTTTCTTTCTTTCTTTCTTTCTTTCTTTCCTTCTTTCCTTCTTTCCTTCTTTCCTTCTTTCCTTCTTTCCTTCTTTCCTTCTTTCCTTCTTTCCTTCTTTCCTTCCTTCCTTCCTTCCTTCCTTCCTTCCTTCCTTCCTTTCTCTTTCTTTACTTCCTCTTTTTTTTCCCCCCCAGGAATCCCTAGAACCCATTTCCCCCTTCTCCCTTTGTAACTTCATTCTGAATTTTTCAGACATACTGGTTTGGGTGGGATTGGCCCCATGACAGTTCTATCCAGTCATGTGTTTGCTTAAGCTGATCAGTATATCCCAAGTACTGTGTATTTTCTGAGGCTTATCAATGCACCCCATTTACCTAGCCACAGGAATTAGTTCAGGGATGGGAGCATGACCCAAGGCAAGCCAATAAGGGGTGAGAACATGACCTAAGCAAACCAATGAAAGCTGGAACATGAGCCAATCAGAGCCAGAGAGACTCCATTCCAGGATTTGTTTGAGCTTTTATGAGCTGCTGAGAGCCAACTTTAGACCGTAGGGGGAGCCTACTATCTAAAGGTAAGATGGCAAACCTTGGAAATTAATGAGTTTCTCATGAAGAGTGTCTAAGCAGGGTGAGGACAGCAGAGAAGAAATTCTAGTGTTGGAGGAATGGTTTTGTTTTAAGATTATTGTCAACCCTTTTGGTCCTGAGTAATAGATCAAAGTACATGAGGGTCAGATCAATACTAAACCCACAGCTCATCTCACCCAGATGGATAATCAGGTCACAAACAAGCCAAGTCTAGAGGATAAGCTCAAATCAGGTACCTTGAAATAAGTGATACATCAAATAATGACCCCCAGATCCCCTCTTTGTTTCACTATAGGAATTTTAATCTGTGGGAGCCAACCAGGAAAACAGCAATCGCTCTGGACATGAAACAGATGCCAAACAGGGATAAGATAACAACCCAGAGATCAGCAGCTGCAACAAGTCGGAGACTCCCCTATGCTGGAGGTTCAAAGGTAGAGGTAGTTTCAACAGAGCCCAACAGGAGGAGAGAGGCCAGAACTAGAAAGGGCCTATCCAGTGGGAGCTGATGTGACAAAGGGTGTCCAGCCACTGCTAGTGATGCTGCACGAGTCAGACAGAGAAGAAATCTTTGGTTTCTCCTTCCTCCCATGTTCTAATCTCTTGTGAGGACCTCCCAGTATGACCAGAGCCAAAAGCCCCCTGAGCAGGAAATACAGCCTGCAGGTATGAGCTCTTCTGTGATACAGAGCAGAGCAGGAGAAGGGCAAGAAATAAATCTGAGCCAAGGCCCAGCACGGACTCTGATCCATACTGGGCCATGATCTCCCACAAACGGAAGCACGTCTACCTCAGTTAGCACATCCTGATAGGAAATAAAATCATAGAATGTTCTTTGCCTCCATCCGTAGTCATATTGAAGCCAACATTCAAAATGGTTTGTAAAATTCCCAAGGTATTTGTTAAAGTTATTGTTCTTTATTCAATTGGATCCTGTGGATGATTTACAATAGAAATATTCCATACCCCTCATCCCCCTGCCCAGCACCTACTTCTTTCACAGCTTTCCTTGTCTCACTGAATAGCAACCCCATCCTACCAGTTGCATAGGCCAAAAACCTTGATTTCTTTTTATCTGTCTCCCCACAGATCACATCTGTCAGCAAAGTCTCACAGCTCCACCTTCAAAATATATCAAGAAGTGGAATGTACTTCCATTTGTGGTGCTACCACTCTGATCACAACCACCATCCTCTCTACCTGTATCACTGTAATCGCCTCATAACTGCCTTGCCTCTACTCTTGTCCCTTCTCACTCTATACCACAAAGTAGCCAGGGCAATCCTTTTAAAATGTAAGTTTGCTCCTGTCACACCCCTGCTCAAACCTCCACTGGCTCCCATCTACTTCTATGTGTTGTAAGTCCAAGGAGATCTTTCAGGAACAAGACCACTTCAAGTCCAGCAAATTCATCTTGCATAATTACCCCACTGTCATTAAATTCGTGAGTTAGGCTGCAGTTTTGTGGGTTTAAAAACAACAACAGCTCTAACCATTTGTACCTGCAATGGCCTATACTACTACTCCACGTTCAAAGCACGTTTCCTGACACAGAGTGAATTTTGTTGCAAGGTGTAAATGTTGAATGGATGGATGGATAAATATACCAAAAATATGGGATTAATATAGAACTGACTAAATGGTTTGAGCAAACAACAGAATACAAGGTCTTTGGTCAGATATTTAGATAGGACTTTGGAAGTAATTCATCCAAATTATAATCTAAACTATTTATAAAGTAAACTATGTTATGTAACATATTTTTGCAAATCTACAACTGTGTGAGCTTGGCTAAAAATTGTTGGAAAGGATGAAAATTAACCCATGCAATATAGATTCTTCCAAACAAGAACTTTGGAAACTTCTACCCAGAGACAAACTCTACAACTTAACCAGTCTACTTTGAGCAAAGTTGATCATTGAATGCACAAGCCAACCAATCATCTTCTCATAAATGAGTAGTAAGTTGAGGCCCAAACGGTCTATCCAATCAATTCATTTAAGAACTAATCATTGCTAATCCAGTATAAATCAGGCACCAGATAGGACATGAATAATTAAAACACAAACAAAGAGAATATAGATAGTAGGTTCATAGGATCCTGGGAAAGACCAAATGTGAACAAATAAATGATATGCATAGTAGAAGTACAGAGAAAGAAGCTGCTGTGGGAAATGTAACAAACAGAAAAAGCTAAGTCTAAGCGTTTAAGTTGGGACTTGAGAAGCAGATAATAGAACAAGCTAGTTCAGTGGTTCCCAAACTTTAGCATGCCTCAGAATCGCCTAAAGGGCTTGTTAAAATACAGAGTTTCATACAGAGGATCAACAGAAAATGCAGAGGGTCTATCAAATGTCACCGAGTTGGTGGCTGAGCCAGGGCTATAGTTATCGAGGAATTACCGCGCTTCGGAAATATCACAGTCCCCTTCTCTTCCATGACGCCATATTTCTCTGCATATACAAGATAATTAACTGTCATATTTAATAGCATTGCATCAATATGAAAGATAGAGAAGTAACAGAGCGACTATTTTGGTTCACAAATATTTAGACTTAGTCTTACATAAAATCTAAAACAAATTCTGAGTTTAGTTTTTCCCCCTTTTACAAGAATAGTTCTTTAGGAAAAAAAAAAAAAGGTATTTCTCCTACATTTCATCTGGCACTTATTCCTTCGGGTGAAATAACTCTGAGTTTACTTACCTTCACCCCAGCTACTGGTCAACCTGAGGCTGCCAGACCCGAAGCAGGTCTAAGCAGGACATCTCACATGCTGCTGGGAAGGAACATAATTCTGTGTGAACTTTTTGGAGAGAAACAGCAAAATACATATCTAGAGATGTGCACTGGTGCACTGGCTCACAAGAACCAATTGTTAAATTTTCAAGAACTTTTTTTTTTTTTTTAATTTTCAAGAATTTTTATGAGGTAGGTGTTAAATCATTGGTAGCTTGAAATCAAGTATGGTGGGAGTATTTGCACCACAGAAATTAACAATGTTACAAATCAGGGCTTTTTCCCCCCCTGCAATTCAGTTCTTAAACATTTACCAGCCCAGCCCTGCTTTAAGATGTTCAAACTCTCAACTCCAACGACTCTAAGACATAGTCAGAGATGCACACAAATATTTACATGTAGGGAAAGTCTTTGTAGGAAAAAAAACGTTGGAAATAACCTAAATATCAAAGAGAAAGTAGCAGGTTAAACAAAATGCTATGCAGCCACTGATTACATGAAAAACGATTCCGGATAGGAAAAGGGGAAATCAGAATATAATGTCCCATATACAGTATCAGAGGAATTCTGTGGGAAAGTAGTAGGTATATATAAATACAACTGTATCTTATTATTTATCTTTTTGTGTTTTATTGAGATGTAATTGACATATAACATTCTATAGGTTTAAGTTGTACAATACGGTTTGATATATGGATATATTGTGAAATGATTACCACAATAAGTTTAGTTAACATCTATAAACGTATACATAGAATTAAAAAAAGACACCTGAATGGTTTCAATGATATCTTTCAATGGTAGGATAAAAAGGTACTTTTATTTTCTTCTTTATATGGTTGTGTATTTTCTAAATATTCTATGATAAACATGTATTGCATTTGTATTCATGCACCAAAAAAAATACTCTCAAGGAAAACAATAAGTCAGAAGAAAATATAGGCTTAAATTCAGCCACCATTTCCTGCTCACGAGACATTTGCTGTGCCAAACTGACACCGACCCATCAGGGATAAACTACACACTTTCTGCATCCAGGCATAATAGGGGAGCGATTCTGCATTGTGGGTGGTTCTGTGCATTTTCAGTTCTCTGAGCTCCTCAGGATGTAGCCTGGTTTCAGAACATTGCATACAATTGCACTTCTAACCTCAAGCCAGTAAAAGCAGTGAATTAAGTACGTAATGTACCACTTACTCATACACATTTAGTCTCCATTTAACATCCCTTCCCAGGCCTCTGTTACGGAACAGCCTCATGTTTCCATGTTGAAGAACTTTAGCTAGAGTGGCCTCTGGGCTCTGCCTCCAGCTCACGCCTCTCTGGCAGCTGTGATTTCCTGATTGGAGAGTTAGGGAAAGCCTCTTTTGGGTCCAGCCTGTCCAGAGGATGTATGTACTCTAATCTGCTCTCTGCCAAGAGGCTTGCCTCCCACGCTGTCATAATGGGGCACGCCTGCAGTTGACCAGCTCTGCCAAGTATCCAGAGATAAGTGCAGACTTCACTGGTAAATAGGAAAACCTGCTTGGTCAGAGAGCTACCCACATTCTTCAGTCAACCTTATTAGTAATCGAGGTGATCGGATTCCCCCACTCTTCAGCATCTATCAATCAATTCGTCCCACATGGAGAATCAAGAGGTGTTTATGACTAGCATCCTTTAAACTTCAACACCATTCATCAGTGTCTTTCTAGAGTGGGTACTTCTGAAGACAATGGTCATGTCTTATATTCCCATTTTTGCATCCATAGCAGTTAGTGTAGACATTTGCGTACATAGAAGTGCTCTGTAGAAGACTGAGGTATAGAGGATGAGGGGGGCTAGTCAAAGAAAAAGGTACAGAATGGACTCTCTTTACCTCCTACTCTTATTTCCTACTGAATTCAGTGTGAGTGAGACCCTTCTTTCAGGCAGATTTTGGCCCATTATCCCCATTCTTGGTTTAATGGATGGCATGGCATTTGTGGCTTAAATAATTTATAGTGATCAATGGGAACTAACACAAGGTGAAATTGGGTCTCATCTGAGAAAAATCCTTAGTAATGACAGACAGGGGAGTGGTATGGCCATCAGCTCTTAATTACATTCTGTCTCCTCTTGGCTGTCTCCTGCTTTCTCTTCTCTCCCTCCTCTAATACATATTTTAAATAAAGTGAAATTTTTAAATGGGAGCGACTCTTAGTACTCAATGCAACTTTCTGTTGCTTTGGCTGGAGCCCCCTGCCTAACTCACTCCTGAAAGTCATAACACCGTTTCTTCCTTCTCATCAATTGGTACCAATTAGACATCTTCTAGGTAGAGACATAATTTGCTTAACTGCATAAGAAAATGGCCACTTCAAGCCCTTTAAGAATTTTGGTTCTCAATTACCCAGCCTTACTTCTCCTGTGAAGTGATAATTAGAGTCTAGATGATAACTGGATTACCAAGGACATCTCTCCGGATAGTCGTTTAACACCTAATCAAGTGTTAAGGTCATAAATTATGCATTTCTCAACAGCATTCAGACCCATTTGAAAACAATTTGAAACAGTTCAAGAGTTCCTGGATGGTCTTCAGTTTTACAGGGCTGTGAAGGGTCCTGCTTAAAGGAATTACCTGCTTAGAAGAATTACCTGGTTAAAGGATTCACCCACTTAAAGGACTCAAAGTGTAAGGCTCTCTCAGTTTTTTAATCAGCTACAGATCATTATTTTTTTAACTGACAATTAAATGTCCTCCTACCACGTAGGAGAAAATGGAGTGTTTCCCACAGTGTCAATGCACCTCCCCGGGGAGCTTGGATAAAAAGATTCTAGAGAGAATTTGAAATGGAGAGAAGAGAAAGCCTTACAACTTTGATTTTCTTGTGACCTATTCAAAACGAGATCGGAAAATTCAAAGTTCAAGACGGAAAACTACAGACTATGTTTCTCATTTGGGATTCAGAGGAAGAAAAGTGTTCTAAATGGGTGGGGGTGGGGGAAGTGTGGGGAAAGATGGAACAAGAGGGTACCAGGCCTTTCTCTGTCTATCCTGAAAGACAACCAAGCTTCCATAAGGCAGGGCTTTTCAGATGACACTGGCTGTGCTAGAATAGAATTCCACCTCCTATCTCACCATCACCCCCAAGTCTGCGACTCCACCAGTGACCTGAGCTAGAGTATATGTCTCAAAAAGCAGCCATCACCATCGTCTTATATTTTACAATAAAATATCACCCACCAATTGATTAGAACCTCTGCCTTCCCTCCATGGTCAGGAATGCAGATGACTTTAAAGGCACTGGGTAGCATACACATTTATGATACTACATCTGTTACCCCCCTTTAATAACAGCAGCCACACTTCTTTCCAAGCCTGATGAGAATTTGTTTACAAACTCAGTCTCCTCCTCTTGGAAGAAGGAATGATATCATTGGAAGCATAGATTACACCATGTAATTGTACTATGAGAAAGATCCATCTTCAGTCCAGCCCAACTCAATTAGAATATTTTCACTGCTTAATTTGATCTGAAGAGCCTCACAAAAAAAAAAAGAAAAAAAAAGCTGCCTTCCTGGAGGAACAGGCAAAGTATGACACGTAAGGTTTTCTTCCCTCTTTTCTATTTCCCCTACATCCATCGCAATAATGTCCCACATATTAAAAAAATGAGAACCAGAAATCTAAAGTGAAGACAGCCTTTTCTCACCCCTTCTGCTATGTGTTAGGACTTCATTCACTGGAACATCCTAAGTTGTTTGTGTGACAAAACATTGAGTCTCTCAAAAAAAAGTCCTTTATTTCAGTATATGTATTAGATGAAAAAAAAGAGAGAATTGGCGTAATATACTTGAAAGGTATTTTACCTGGGCCAATCTAAAATGCCTCTTGCCTGATCTCTTTCCTAGCTATTTTAATTCAAAATATCCCGTCACCATCACTCTCTTGCTTAAGAATGTATGAAGGCTGCCCATGACTAGCTCGACGAAATCTAAGCACCACTCAGAGACCTTCACAATTGCGCTCTTACCCATCTTTCCACCATTACACTCTTATTTTCCCTCAAACAGGTACGATAATGCCATCATCACTCCCATATGTCAACCACATATGCATATTTCTGTCTCTGTCTCAGCTCCCACTGTTCCCTCTGCCTCTAATCTCCTTTCCCCAACTCTTGCAAAATCCTATCCACCCATCAAGAACTAACTCAAATGCCATGTCCTCTATAGCCCTTTCCTCTGCCCGCTGGTATAAAATTAATTGGCCAGCCCCTGGGTTCACCTGTCAATTTTCAATTCTTTTAGTCTACTTCTGTCATCATTTTTATGTCTGTTTCCCTTGGGAGTTCATAAATTCCCTGAAAGTTGTAATTATGTCATAGAATTTATGTATACGCAGTATCTCTAGTACATTGTCTGAAACAAATGTGTATTTTCTAGAAAGTAATTCTAGAAATCAAGTATTTCTCTTTTATTTTAAGTAAAATTTTTGTTGTTTTGTTTTGGTTTTCATATGTATATCCAAATTGACCTAGTGGTACTTATGGAAAAGACTGCTCTTGCTTTACACTACTGCAATGCCAGCTGGGCATAAATCAAATGTTTATGTACACATGGATAATTTTCATTGATTTGGTCTATCCTTGTACAAATACCATACTATTTTAATTACTATCTAAAGCTACAGTCATCTAGAACCAGTCTTTTTCGTCTTCTTCGACATTGGGCTATTTTTGTCCTTTTGCAATTTCATATAAAATTTACATTCAATCTCTCTCTCTCTCTCTCTCTCTCTCTCTCTCTCTCTCTCTCTCTCCTGTCTTCCCTCTCTCCCTCCCCTCATGCAAAGAACCTAGGATTTTGATTGATTTGATATGTTTAATGCTATCAGATGATACATATTTTTTAATTCCATGTAATTTTAGTAATTTACCCTATATTCTCTTGGATTTTTCTATATACATACATAGTCATGTCATCTCCAATTCATAACTTTGATTTCATTCTCTCTAATCCTTAAGTATTTTTAAATCATTCTTTGTCTTATTGCACTACCGTATTTCCCCTAAAATAAGACCGGGTCTTACATTGATTTTTGCTCCAAACGATGCCTTAGGTCTTATGTTCAGGGGATGTCCTCGTGAAAAATCATGCTAGGGCTTATTTTCCGGTTAGGTCTTATTTTCAGAGAAACACGGTACAATATTTAGTACCTTTAATTAAAGGTTGAATAGACGTAGTAACAACTTGTAGCCTTTAAGACAGTCTTTAAAAATACTTATTTTATTAGTAAGTGTGATGTTTGTTACAGGTGTTCTGAAAATACTTTTTGTGAGACCAAGAAAGGTTCCTTTAATTCTAGTTTGCTGGATTATTTCTAGGTTTCTTTTTTAAAGACTGGATGTTGCATTTTATCTGTGCCTTTTCTTCATCTACCAAGACGATGATAGAATTTTATTCCTTTGGAGTATTAATGTGGTGAATTCCAATGATTGATTTTTGAATGCCAAACAAGCCCTTGCTTTCATATAATAAATCCAACTTAGTTATTTATTTATTTACTTATTTATTTATTGCAATTTTTACTTTGCTAATTTATTTAAGTCTTCTGTACCTACAATCATATGGAAGATTGCCTATATTAAATGAGATTTTGATATCTGTTTTCAAAAAGTTTCTAGATGCCCTTTTATTTTTGTTGAAACCCAAATTTTGAAGATCGGACCTCATGGAAAGCCATTACACTAAAACTCAGAGCAATTCAAGACTTGGTCTTACAATTTTCTTCTTCCTTTGCTCTTTCATATGGAGTTGGGTGTGTTTAGATATGCTTTAACTTGTAGTCATGTTTGACGGGATCTTTTGCACTTTGTAAATAAATCTCCAGTGTGTGTCACATAAACAAAATGTCCCCCTCTCACTGGAATACTGACAGAAATAAATCACTTGCAAAGCAGACCCAGGTGATAGTCTCCTGAATTTTGAAAGGGTTTCTTTTATCAAGATGCTAAGAAGTATATGATAAATCATGATAATCATGATCATTAAAGTAGAGTAGTTAACAACCAAAAAAAATCATTTCACTCAAATAAAAGCCATGTTCTAGCTGATGTACAAATTAGGGATATACAGAGCTGGGTCAACGAATACACAGTGGGGTGGGTGACATTTCTCAGACGGTCCAGTCCCCGTTCTTGTAGTCTCAAGTCAGGGAGAATGGTCAGTGTAGAGGCTCACTCACAAAGAGCTGAGGGTCCCCCACAGGCACGTGACATCTAAATACAGTGTGGATGGTTTCCTCAGCCCAGCTCCTTTGGAGTGGGGATTTGCACTGGGGCTTTTCATGCAGCTTGAAATCCTGTGCTAGGACTGTTCTCCAGCCTCCTCCTTTGATCATCCCACATGGCCAGTACTCCCATTTCTAGATGTCTCTGTGGACATCTATATAAGGGTAAGGTGATACCCTTCCCTCTCCACCAGCATTCACACCGTGGGCTCAAGGCCATGTTGAGGCATCTCCAAAGTCTCTTGCTTTCTCACTGTACCATAAAAGTTACCATGTTGGGTAATAATATAAAAATATCATTAAACATTAACAAAGTAAGGGAAGGTCCATGAAGACTGAGGGACAGAAACATAAGATTGAGGCTGAAGTGACCCACAAAAAGAGAAAAAGAAAAGTAGGTGCTGAGGGCGAAGCAAAACCTAATCCCTGCCAGTTACCACATGAGGATTGTCACCATGTATCACAATAGTATTTCCCCAGGACTAAAACCCAAATGGCTACCTCCACACCCTAGGACCGTGCCCAAAGGTTCACTCTCCTTTGCTCTCCTACAAGGAACGCCCCAGTGACTCCTTTGGGTGGGGAGTTGTGGCAAGGAAGACAGTTGTATTATAAAAAGGAAAGAGGGGAGAAAAGCAAAAGAAAAAATGGGACACTTCACAATGCCTGCCCGTGGACACTGTGCAATGATTTCACGTGGTCGATGGGTACCATTAAATAAAATTAAATCTTACAGTAAGAAAGTTATTCCCAAAAGTCTCAATTATCTTGAAAGCCTTATGGTGAATCCAAGCTAAGTGTCAGGTTGATACTACAAAATCTTTTACACCTCTTAACACTTGCAAGTTTCCCTTTTTAACAATGACAGAGCAGACCTCAGGCTCAGAGACTTGGCCAGGCTACTATATGTAACTAGATTTTTAATACCATTGGTATGTGTCTAACATATTTAATTTTACAGTTATTTCCTATTTGAGGGAAGTCAAACTGACTTTCTATTCATTATATTCATATAATGTTCTTTTTTAGAACAAATTATTTAACATGAAAAAAATGAGTCCGTTTAATATACTATATAAAGTAAATAGTGCAGGCTTACACAATTATGGTAAAAATCAGAAAGGATGACTGAAGTTTGGGAAGCATCACTATAATCATCAGAATATGGGATAATGAGACGATTGGCCCTGGAGTAAAAATCCCATTTCTGCTCCTTTGCCAGTCCTGTAACTTGGAGCAAATGACATAACCTCTCTGAACCTCAGTTTTCTCATCTATGAAATGGGAATAAACATAATACTGCCACACAAGACTGGTTGGCCCAGATGAGCCAAGCACTGGGGATGTGGCCAGGTCTCTCAGTGGACTAGTGCTCATTACAGTAAGAGGGCATGGCCAGTGAGGCCAGTAAATTTATTTGTCCATGACAGTGATTATACTCTATACCAGATATGGTATTTTGTCCTATCTGCCTCCTCCAGGAACCTGGAAGCTCCTTGATGGCAGCCACCGTGTCTTACTGATGTCATTGTATGTCTCTGTCCCTTAGGACACTGTCTCCCTCTCTGCAGTGCAGGTTTTATGAACATTTTTTGAGTTGAATTGACTGGTTGAATCAGATGATCTATTTTTCTTGACAATCTGACAAATAGCCCTGAGGTCAAAAATTGTCTACTGTGTCACATACAATTATTAACGTAGTAGTTTCTCAGTAAAAACTCACTGACTGATAATACATGCATCCCTTGTCTGAACTACTGTGACCATCTTCTAACTGTTCTCCCTGCCTCCACTAGTGCCCCCCACCGAAACTAGTCTTTACATAGCAACCAAAATGATCTTTCTCATACTTTCCCACTAAAACCTACCTGCGGATAGGATAAAAACTCCTTCGCACAACACACAAGGTCCATCAGTGTCTATCTCCTACTTAGAGCTTTAGTTTTCCCCCTCAGCACCCTCCTTTTCCAGCCAAACTGAAGCATTTTCAGGTGCTCAAATGAGCTGTGGCCTTACATCAGGGCCACTGTACCTACTGTTCCTTTTCGTGGAACGTTCTTTTCTTTCCCATCTCTGCCTGGCTAGATTTCACTCATCCCTCTAGATGTCACCTCCCACAGGCCTTTCTGTCCTCTTCTGCCCAAGGCTGGATGTCCTGCACAGGAAAATGTGGGCTTGCCCTGGCTGAACTGTCATCCCACTGCACAGAAATGGCCTTTTTTTCCTGTCTGTCTTCACCATAGAGTGTGACCCTTTCGGGCAGTGGTTCTCAAAGTTGAGCATGCATCAGAATCCTACCCACAGGGCTTGTGAAAACACAGATTCTGATTCATTAGGTCTGAGGTAGGGCCCAAAGATTTGCATTTCTAACAAGCAGTAGTTTGCAAACCTGGCTATACATCAGAAACACCAGGAGAAGGATTAAAAAATGTCTACTGCCCAGACACCACACTAGACTGATCAAATCCGAGCCTTCTGGTTGGGGGAGGGGGAAGTTGTGGTGGTCCCAGCATTAGCGTTTTTGTAAAGATCCCAGATAAGTCCAGGTTTGAGAACTCCTGCTTTCGAACAGTGCTGCTCAAACTTGAATGTGCATGTATGGAGATATTGTTAAAAGGCAGTTGGTCTGTGGAAGAGCTAAGAGCCTGCCTTTCTAATGTGGTCCCAGGTGATGCTGACACTGCTGGCCCACGGACCACACTTGGAGTCAAGTTTTAGAATAAGAGCTGACCCAGGCAACCCTAGAAGACTCCCCAGTATTGCTGGAAGAAGTCGTTAACATCATTACATGAACACCTGTTGTTGATACTACCCAGGGGCACCTAGGTAGAGTCAACCACGTCAAACACAGATATTTCCCTTGTGACTTTCACGTACAGATGTGAATCTACTGTTTGTCATCTCTGCCCACAATATCTCTGGCATCTGGTGGGTCTTGCATCACTAACAGCCATTAGGCTTCTTGTTATTGTTCAGGTTCTGCTGCTCTGGAGGTTGACCGTGTGTCGCACTGAGGTGATTCCCTCAAACAAAAGTTTACACAGCTTGTATAATGCCCAACCTTGTCAAACTCACCTCTAAATTTGGTAAAAATCCATTTAGCTCTTTACACATGATAGGTTTAAAAAAAAGTTAGAAACATAATTTTATGCATAGATTGTATTTCCATAGCTTAGTAAAGCACCTGACACAATGTAAGTGGGCAGTGAATTTGTTGGAAGGAAGGAAGGAAGGGAGGGAGGGAGGGAGGGAGGGAGGGAGGGAGGGAGGGAGGGAGGGAGGAAAGATAAAAGGAAGGAAGAGGGAAAAGGAGGGCAGGAGAGGGGAGGGGAAAGCCTGGGTGGTAGGGCAGTAGAGAGAAGGAGGATGGAAGATGGAAGAGACAGTATTTTGCCCTAGTTGCCATTGCTCTCTGGTAGCCCGCCTGGATCTCCCTGACAAGCCTCTCCGTCCTTCCACCATGTTCCTTTTTGTTGTTCTCACCTGACCACACTCATGGCCACACCTGGGCAACCCCATCCAGCCCACATTCCATGCAGTGTCTAGACCAGCGGTGTCCAAACTGCAGCCAACTGCGGCCTGCAATCCATTTTTAATTGGGCCATAGCAAATTCCAAAAATATATTTAGTTTACTTAAATAACCAGGTGAGGCAATACATACTTCACCTCGAGTGAGTGGCCCGGCTGTTTGTGTATTTTACCGCATATGGCCCTTGGTAAAAAACATTGAAAAAAGTTTGGACACACTGGTCTAGACACACATGAACCTGGAATATCCCCCCTCCTTCCCACTGGCTTTCGTTATAACCTTGGGGACACAGACTGGGTTTGGGGTGGGGGGTGCACAGTGGGTCAGCTCTGCCTCACCCAACTCCATATGTATAATGAGACTAAACTTTTTAAATTTTTGAAATAATTGAAGGGTTATCTTCCAAAAGAGACCCCAAGCAAGCAGGCCATAGGCCAAGAGCATTTGAAAATGTTCATGTTAATTACTAGTATTTCAAATTCAAGAGATTTTCCACAAAAATTTGGATTTTCAGCTTCTTTCCAAAATGGGAAGATCTGGCAACTTGGGGTCAGCTTTAGCTGGATGTGAGTGGAGCTGCCCCCCTCAGCTGGGACATACATGTGTTCTCTCTTTAGCTTGCCACAGTCACTACCCCTCCTCATCTTTCTCCAATACTGAAGCCAAGCATAGGTTGCCATTTGTCCTCTTTGTCTTGATCTCATTGTACTTGAACTTTGTTTGCTGCTTCTTGACCATTTTTATTCACTACCATTACCTGCCAGCCCCCAGAGATCCATGAGTGAGCAGTCTGCAGACCCCATGTGCAGACCACAAGGACCCCATACAGCTCTTATCTCTTTATCTTACAACCTGAGCTCATTTGCTGCTGCTAAGTCCTGTCCAGAGAGAGAGAAGAAAAGTGCTCCTTGAACTAACCCTGATTCTCCACACATGGCTTTCTGCCTGTCTCTTTTCCTGGCTATAGGTATTAGCATTTGCTATTATTATCATTACCTGCTCTTATAATCTTTCAGGCTCTTTACCTCCTCATATAGAATTTGCCCACAAGGTAAACCTGTTGCCCTCCCAAGAGATAATAATACTTATCAGGACCTTTTGTCGAGTTCCTGGACCTCTGGGGTTTGAACCACACTTTGCGCACATAAAGCCCTCTATTATCACCACTATTGTTGTCATTATTATTATTTGGGATTAGGCAGCTCTCTCAGAAGTCTTGCCAACCACAGCCAGGTGCCACCTCAGAGCCTCACCTGGCCCGGCGCAATGACTCAGGCCGGACGCACCTGGCTGTAGGACTCTGGTTCAGCCTGCTGAGTTCTGGGCTTTTGCCAGAGCAGAGAGCTGCTCTAAAACACTCACTCCTCTCCTTACTCAAGGGACAGAGGCTATGCTCCAGGGAGGGCCAGGGGATGAGCAGTCTCTGGACCACAGTACTAGAGACAGAAAGCCAGTGCCACAGCAAGCCTCAAACCAGGCAGAGCCTCAAGGGGCCAGATTCTCTCTAGGAAGAAAGGGGCGTACAGTACATTTTGGGGTAAGAAGCTGGTTTCCCATCCTAACTGTCACTCTATAGCTGTGTGAGCCTCAGACAACTTATTAACCTTTGCAATATCTGGTCCTCACCTGTAAAATGTGGATAATAATTTCCATCTTTATGATAATACCATGAGATTTATATGTAAATAGATTTGAAAGTACATATGTCATATACATAAATATATATTTATTTATAAGTGTCAGGCATACAGTAAGCCCTCTGTTAACAGACAAAGACAGGGCTCCATCCCTATGGAGGCTTACAGAACCACCCAGAAGTGAACAGCTTTAGCAGCAGACCCCGAGTAAACAGACAAGATGCCCCCAGGACTGGGAGGCATCTCACCAAGAGATCAGTTTCCACTCAACAGCATACCTGTCCCCACCTGAATTCCTGTCTTACATTCTCCACCTTTCACTGACCCCCAACCAATGTCTTCCAAGGAAATATGAGTTTTTTCTTCTTTTTGATACTCAGCCTGTCTCTCTGCTATGTCCACATGACCAGTTTGTCCCCAGCAAAGAGGATTTGGAGCATCAATGTTGTTTTCTAATCCTTTTATTTAGCCTTCCCCACCCATCAACCCACACCCCACCAAAAACACAGAAACCAAACTCAAACCAGCTCACACCAATGCTTGCCTGTTTACAGACAGAAATGTGCCCGATTTGGACTCTCGTAATGCTTATTTTGTCCCAAGATACATGATTTAACTACATCTAGTGTACAATAAATAAATTAAAACTGTATTTGGGCATTCTCTTTTTTTGCCATAAAGTTTTATGTATTTGTCTGTTTTTATTTTGGTGAGAACATTGAAGCTCTACTAGGAAATTTTAATTGTACAGCACAGTGTTATCAACTATAGTCACCATTAGCTCCTCAGACTTCATTCATCTTATAGCTGAAAGTTTGTACCTTTTACCAATATCTCCCTATCCCTCCATCCCTCAGCCCCCGGCAACCACTTCTCCACTCTCTATTTCTATGAGGAGGAATTTTTTTTTTTCCTTTTTAGATTCCACATATAAGTTATATCATGCAGTAGTTGTCTTGCTCTCTCTGTCTTACTTCACTTAGCTTAATACCCTCAAGGTCCATCCATGTTGTCTCAAATGAGAAGATTTCCTTCTTTCTTATGGCTGAATAATATTCCATTATATATTCCATTATTTACTCACCCATTGATAGACATTTAGATTGTTTCCATATCTTGGCTATTGTAAATAATGCTGCAATAAATGTGGAAGTGGAAGTATTTCTTTGCTGTCTTGTTTTCTTTTTTTCTTCGTTTTTTTTTTTTTTTTTTTTTTGGTTGTATACCCAGAAGTCAAATTGCTGAATCATTTTTAGTTTCTTGAAGAACCTCCATAAGTTTTCCATAGTGGTTGCACCAATTTACATTCCCACCAACAGTGCACAACTGTTCACTTTTCTCTATATCCTTGCCAACACTTGTTATTTCTTGTCTTTTTAATAACAGCCATCCTAACCGATGTGAGGTGATATTTTGTTGTGGTTTTGATTTGTACTTCCCTGATAATTAGTGATTTTTGAGCACCTTTTCATGTACCTATTGGTCATGTGTATGTCTTCTTCTGAAAAATGTCTATTCAGTCCTTTGCCCCTTTTTAAATTGAGTTATTTGTTTTTTGTTTTGCAATTGAGTGATAGGAGTAGTTTGGGCATTATTTCTAATGTTTTTCATCTGAGATCTCCCTGATAAATTGTCATCTTTGACTTGTAAAAGCATTTTCACTACCTTCTTTTCTTCACACAAAGTTTTGCACATTTCCTTAAAAGGGGCTTTCCTTAATTACTCACCAGCCACTGTAAAGGGAAATTAGATAAATGGGACCAGATCATCCCCATGAGATCATCCCCATGACGAAAGCCCACCTGGGAAATCCTGGGCAGGTACAGAAAGAAAAGGTACCTTGGATATCTTTCACCAGAGGCTGGGGCCATCAGTTCTCAGAGAAAAACAGTGACGGCAAGCTGGAGCCAGATCATACTGGCTTATGAAACCCGGTTGTTAAATTTTCAGGAATTTTGTGAGCCCATTGTTAAAGTATTGGTATCTTGAAATCAGTCTTGGTGAGGGAATTTTCACCTCAGAAGTTGACAAATTCCACAAATCAGGCTTCCCAGACCCACGCTCTACCCTCACCGTTAGATTACCAGCATACCACTGGTTAGCTGCAAACAATCGACTCTAGTTACTGACTCTTTGCCAAGTGGCAGGACTAACTCTGGCACCAATACTTAGCTAAACCATTTAACTCTTCTCATGGTTCCACCAGGGAGCCAACGGTTGTCTTCTCCTGGCAATATTAATATTAATATTTATGTCAGGTTTCTTCTATAGTTTCTATTGATGCATTATTGTGGACACAAATAAGTACTGCCATGTCCCAGCTGTCTTAAACACATTCTCTTATGTTCTTCCTAGGACTTTTATACCATCTTCTTAATGGTGCTAATGAGAAAGAAAACATGAGAAAAAGAGCCACGTATTTTAAGGCTATAATAATTTCGCTTTTGAACCCCCTTGTGCACTGTTGGTGGGAATGTAAATTGGGATACCATTATGGAAAACAGCATAGAGGTTCCTCAAAAAATTTAAAAAAGAACTAGCATATGATACAGCAATTCCATTGTTGGGTATATAGCCAAAACAAACAAACAAACAAAAAACACCAAACAGACAGATTATTGAAAAGATATCTGCACTCCCATGTTTATTATTCATAAAGCCAAGATATAGAAATAACCTAATAACCTAAGTGTCTGTCAATGGATAAATAAAGATGTTTTACACCCAGACGCGCACAATGGAATATCATTCAGCCATAAGAAGTAAATCCTGCCTTTTGTGACAACATGGATAAACTTTGAGGGCATTATGCTAAGTCAGAGAAATACAAATACTATATGATATCACTTATATGTGGAATCTAAAAAAGCTGAATTCATAGGAAAGGGAGTAGAATGGTGTGGTTACCAGAGGCTGGGCGGGGGGGGGGGGGGCGGGTGGAGAAAATGGGAAGAAGTTGGTCAAAGAGTAAAAGAGTACAAATTTCCAGTTAGAAGATGAATAAGTTTGGGGGATCTAATGTACAGCATTGCAATTATAGTAAACAATACTGTATTATATACTTTAAAGTTGGTAAGACAGTAGATCTTAAATGTTCTTACCACACACACAAAAATGGTCATAATGTAATGTGTTGGCAGTGTTAGCTAGCACTACTTGTAGTTATGGTGGTAATCATATTGCAATATGTGTGTATCAAATGGACATGTTGTACACCTTAAACTTACACAGTATTATGTCAGTTATATTTCAATAAAGCTGGAAACATTTATGAATAAAGCAATTTTTCTTTTCACATAAAGTATCCTCACAGTGTCTAAAGTTTGTGAGATTTGTTGAAAACAACTTAAAAGCAGCAAAATGTCACTGGAGAGTCCATGAGAGGCTCATATATGAAGCTGGACATGTTATTCTACTCATCTGAGCTTCAATTACTCAAAGTAGAGCTATTAATGTTGGTCATTCAAGGTTAAGAAGGAAAAGAAATGTATGAACAGTGTCACATAGCATTCAACCAATATTTGGACTCTATCATGAGTTTTGAAACTATAACTTTTGGGGTGCTTCTTCTTCCATGTCAACAGATGAATACTTAGGGTATCTCCCTGCATTTTAGTAGGAATGACAAAAACAAAAGGAAGAGTTTCATAAGTAACTACATGATCTACTTTGACACAAACTTATGTAGCTTCTCTATCCCCAATAAAACAAATAATAATAATTCTGAGCACACTTCACAAATTCTATTCCTGAAACATTCTGTTGTTTCGGGAAAGTCAGGTTAAATGAACCTACCAGTAGTCTTGACTTAAAGGTGTTTGGAGAATTAACCCTCTGAGCCTGTGCTGACACTTCAAAGATGGAGAGTAATCAGGAGTTCTTGGTAGTTTTTGTAGCTATGAAGATAGAAAGCTAGAATTCAGTGGAAATCCAAGTCAACTCTTGAGAGAATCCTCTCTCTTTCTCAGTCACACAAAGACTGTAATCTGAGAAACCTCAAAGATAGTGGGATTTTTAAGCCCACCTGGTAAATAAGCTGCAGATGCAGGAGGGACATATTGAGACTATTGTTAGAGGACTTTTCTACTCTTTAAAATTCATCGGGGTGATAGGAAGCCTTTGGGGGACTCATGGAATGGGGCATTCTAATATCCCAGGATGTTACTTCAGATTCCCTTCTGGTCACAGCATTGTCAAATTTCCAAAACACGTGGAAGCCTTGTATTAAAGCTCTCTGGATGGCTGTAATGCAGGGACTCAGCTCCCACTCCCCGCACAAGAACGCAGGGCACGGTGAGGCCAAAAAGGAACAACAACGGAGCCATGGATAGGGGGTTCATACCACTATATTCCTACTAGCAGCTGGGTTGGAGATATAGGAAGCAGGATCCACATGATCCGCTATCCACTGGCTGCTTCTCTGCCAACCACCCAACCAACCACCTAGCGTAGCCATGGCAGTTATATTAGTGGCTAATGGCTAACCGGTTACAGCTGATGGCGACCCAGCCACAGCAAATGGCCATCTGATTACAGCTGATAGCCATCTAATAACCAAGCCAGCACCTTTCCACGTGAGGCCGAGAGCCTGGACACCGCTCTCTGGGATTCTGTCCCCACAATGGCTTTAGGAACATGTAATTACAAATCTGGGGTAGTGATGTAGTGGCATGAATGGTCATCCATATAAACCCAAGCCTGTGCAAGAGGTTACCTGGAACTTGCACATGCACTGGCAGAAAAAGATAAAGCAAAGTCAAAGCCAAATACAGTTCAGAATTAAATAGTATCACATGTATAAAGAACATATCACAAAACAAAGCAAGTTCAAGTTACTCAATATGAGACTATCTTCTGTTGGTTTGGGTGGGATTAGGGTTGAGGCTGAGGTTGGGTTGGGGTTGAATTTGGAGTCGCTTTAGTCTTGGTACAAGGGGAATATTTGGAATTCTTTCAGTGTCTCTCAAATTACAATCACATGTTGGATGCCAACCCACTGGGATCTAAGTTAGACCTGACACTAACTCTCCAACTAGATTATGAATTTCTTTAGCAATTACAGCCTAGAACCTAAATTTCCTTAATGCTCACAACATCTAGCTCTGTGCTCTACACATAGAAAACGAAAGTGCTTGATAAGTACTTAACCTCCCTAACTTGTTAAAAAGGCAACCGGGTCCTCCAAATCACTCTTAGGTGATTTTGTGAATCAGAGAGAGAGCAGAAGCCTTGAGAGCCAGAGGTCCAAGCTGGCTCTGACTCCTTCAACTACATGTACCATTTATTTGACTTTATGCAAGAAGCTGCTATTTGTGCAAACCTGTTTTCCAGGGGTTTCACATGAAATTTGAAATAACGAATAGGACTTCCATCTTGAAAACCCTCATTGAAGTTCTTATACTTTGACAACAAACTGTCACAGATTGTTGTAGCTGAATGAATGCACATAGACACTTCCCAGAACCTGACGGAGACATTGTATAGAGTTGTTCCTGCTTATCATATTAAACCAATAAAGACATATCCTTGAAAAAATTTGATATCCATAATCCAGTCCCAATTGCTCCAATGTGTGTCTAAGTGTAATAACCTCCATGATATATTGGCTTAACTTCTCCAGGATGAAAACACTCAAACAATGTTAATTCTACTTTCTCCTTAATGCTGATAATCACCTCAGAGTACGGGAAAACTTTAGCAATTGTCAAACGAAAACAAAACAAAACAAAACAGCTGTTTCTGGTGCCAATGGACATAGAAAAATGAGAGAGAAGATCATGAAATTTTGGAAGGTGAGATGCTTAATGAAGGTTTCCTGGTTATAAGGTGTTGTTTATGCCATCTAAGAGAGAGCCATCTGACCAGACAGAGGTGCCCATAAGATGTGCCCTGAGACTTGGTGATAATTGCAGGGTGGCTAGAGGCCAGAACCTGAATCTCAAGTAAGAGCCAAAATTATATAGCCAAGCACCTATTAATCAGGATTAACCTCCAAGGATGCCAACTCTGGAATCTTCCTCACAATAAGCATCTTCATGTATACTTTTAAAAGAAAACAAAACACTCATTTTCTCAGACGGAGTCATCTGGACGGGTAGCTCCGGAAAAGATGCTACAATCATGAAAATAACCAGTGAACGCCCTAAAAGAAGCTAGGGTAGGTCTAGCAAAACTCCTATAGCCCACCCTAATGGACCTGTGTCTGAAGCCTGCCTTCCCTTTCTATGACTTGAATTTTTCTGGGAAATCTCTGCTTGTGGCCAGGATCAGAAGTTTATCTCTATAGGCAAACAGAGAACTCAGGTCATCTGACGTATATTTAGGCCAAGAAGGCATTGGTTGTTCAATTACGTGCTTATTTCCAGAAAAGGAACTTTTTTTTATTTTTTTACTCTACTAGACCTAGGAATAAATTTTGTTTTACAAATTTCAAAATGTACTTTTGTCTGAATCATCTTATCCATCTATTACTTGCAGAGGGGGTAAGAGCTAGCGTGAGGCCAGGGAATAAGGCAAAAACCTCCCCTGAGGCAAAGCTTAAGAGAATGTAGGAAGCTTGAGGTCCAACAGGTCAATAACTAAGTCTGGAGCTCAAGAAAATTCAGGGATGTGTCCATGTGTCCAGCAAGCACCTGCAATATCTTTTTTAGTTTATAGCTTATATAGCTTATATATATGGACTCATTAGAGTATACTGGGGGGGGGGGGCATGCAGGCAACAGAGGGTTTTCAGAGCTTTGGAAGTCTTGAATATATTTGGGAATTTAATGTCAGATTTCCTGTGTCTCGGCAATGAAGCTACTAATAAGAAAATGGACACTTAGGTAGGTTGGATCTTTTGGAGGTAAAAATCCAACCCCCCAAAAGAAAATGATAGAGCTTTAGATAGGCAGTTGAGAGCCTCTGGGTCAGGACTTTGGGGAAACTCTCTGAACTTCAGGCTTTCCATATATAAAGAAGTTGCTTGAAGTTTTTTATCATGTTAAAAATGCACAAAGAATCAATTTGCAAATATTGAGATGGGATAGATCAGGAAAATCTACTTTATGTTTCAAAGTGTTTAGATCACTGCAATTTTTTTGAGAAAAAAATTTCACAGATGATTATAAAGACAAAAATCTTACAGAATATACTCATAAGATGCAATATAAAATATTTCCTCAAATCACAGGAGAGTATGTGTAAATACAAAAATATATAAGAATCTGCTTGATCAAAGTACTTTATTAAAACATTTTATGGACCCCTGATTTTTGTTTTTATTTTTCATCCAAAGTATAGATGCATTTTTACTGAGCTCCATGTCTTAAAATTATAACTTTTCATTTTGATCAGACTTTGTAGTATACATAAATTAGCAAGCATACACAGCATCTTGCTGTTAAAAACAAGTTGTTTTAATGAAAACATAACCTGAAAATCAAGCAGTATTTTTTGGAGGGAAAAGACATTGGTTGAAACAGCAGTGTCTTATTGACATTAAAAACAGTTGACATAACTCTGCAAGGATGGTGAAATTTAACTTTTGTATGTTTTTATTATACCCAGAGTATCAAAGATAACAATTTATTCATAGAATGGCAGTCATTGAATTCAGTTTTCTGGTACAATTTTCTTCCCATATAAACTCATAAAAAATGTGATGGGTGAACCATTAGGAATGCTTAAAGCAGCCCCTGATGTATGCCCGCACAGAAAGAACAGATAGATTGCAAAATGTTTATGCCTTTTACATTTTTTACAGTATTAATAAGGAAACACTGTGATTACCAATCAGAAAAGACTCCAGAGTGCTGCTTGTAAAGTGCACCGTTACAAAGATTTATATCTGTATCTGGGGAGTAATATGGAGCGTTGATATTTTAAGGAGCTCAGTTCAAAAATCTCTTCATTCAATGTAAACCTGGGAGAGTAAAATATCTTTTTTTGCCTGTGGTAGAAGCATGTATTTTGGTTAGTTGATGATCTACATGGTAGGAAGAAATAGACTTGGCCGCCCTAATAGCCACCAAATCCTTGAAAATGGATTACAAGGGAGCTGTACAACTTTTCAGCAAAATTGTTTATCATAATTGGAGGTGAAGTGGGTGTGGGATTATCTGTCCCGTGCAAGCCCTTTGTTGGTTACCTCCTGACCTAGGCCCCATTCCATATCAAGAATGCAGTGCGTTAGCCCCACCCAGAGGCCCCAGCCCCACCAGTGCAAAGCCATCTTTCACTCTGAGATTACATGTTTTCAGCCATCTAGAGACATCTAATAAAGCCTTAGGAAAAAGAGCCCTGTATTATTCCAAGTTACTGCTACTATCCCCTACTAGTTGGTATATTGAGAGTAAATATACCCAGAAAGGATCACATGTTCTAGTTTATAGCTGTAGTTTATACTAATTTTCCAAGTTTTCCAAGCAGCACCTATGCAGAACTCTATAATTAGTTCCACTACTTCCCAATCTCCAACATGAAAGCTTACCCACAAGCTGTCTAAAATAATCTATGCCAGTCATGATGCATTCTGCAGCAAGCATCAATGGTTAGAGTTTTATTTGTCTCAATCAACACAAAGTCTGGAAGTACGGAGACCAGGGCTGGTGTGGCAAATCAAGGCAGGCATTAGGACTCAGGCTTCTTCCATCTTATGTCTCAACCATTCTTCACAGGCAGCTCTCATCCTGCTGATAGAAAAATGGCTGCTGTACCTCTAAGCATGATGTATGATTAAGCAGGAAGAAAGGATTGGGAAAGACCAAAGAGCAAGACACTTTCTCTGCACCAGATGTTGTCTACTATAGGGGATGGAAGGCTCCCGTTACCATCACAGAGACTAGGAAGTCTGGAAAATCAGATTTTGTTCGTGTTTTTTAACAAGGCATAATAGCACACTAAATAAAATCAGGATTCTGCAGGAGTAGATGTTAGGTAAGGAACTAGTAGAGTCAGCCACAAATGTTATGTACTTTCAAACCTCCAAAGGATGTTTTTTTTAAAAAAAATAATGTCTAAAGCTGTGTGGTCCAATATGGTAGCCACTAAGCATATACAGTTATTTTAGTTATTTAAAATTAAATTAAATTAAAAATTCAGTTCCTCAGTCACATTTGAATGCTCAATAACTACATGTGGCTGGTGGCTGCCATATTGGATGGTGCTAGTCCAGAGCCATCTCTCCAGGATGTGGATGCCTATGTCTTCTATATCCCATATGTTTTAGTTTAAGGCCATTTTCTACACCTTTGTCTTTAGGGGAAAACAAAATATTAGCAAATCACCACCTTTCATGCAAAAGTATTTTAAGATCATTGCATCACTAATAGATCACTCCTTGTGTTAGGTTAGGTTCCTCCAAAAGCTGAGGTGAAGAAAAGGTTTGGATGCAAGTATTTTATATGGGAGGTGCCCCACCATCACCCAAATAAAACAAACAAGAAAACATGAGTGAAGGAATGAGAAAGTGAGACTGGGAAAAGAAAACTCTATACAGGAGGGTTACTAAGGTTGCTCCTGCAGACAGTGGGGACACCACTCCACTGGAACCTCTGAGAAACACACCTCTCAGAATCGTCTGTTCAAAGTACAAAAGGCTGGGGCAGTAGGCCCCATATTCTAATGTTTGAGGGTTGCCCCTGGGGTGTTAACTCCCCTCTCCTTCCAGGCTGTCTATGCTTTGGCTGAATAGACTCCCACAGCTTTGAAGAAATCTGTCAGACATAAAAGTGTGTGGATGCCTGGCAATGGCTTAAAAGTGGGGATGAGGGGTAGGGGTGCAGGGATGGGGTGGGGGCAGCTGGCAGAGTACACACAGCACCACGTATCGAAGCCATGGCTGACATCAGAGATGAGTCTAGGAGATGGGGCATGGCACACCAAGATTTTCTGCTATACCTCTTCACCCTCATCGCTGGTGACTAAATTTCCAGCTTATTTCTGTTTGTAAAGAATTTTGGCCCTACTCAACCACAGAGAGTTTGAAGAGCTCATGAGTTTACATGCAGCCATTGTTAGCCATAATTGCTTTTCATATTTTTCTCTTTCTCCACTATAACTAGGATTAAGAGTTTAAATCATAAGACAGTAACAGAAAAGGAAGGAAGGGAGGGAGGGGGGTAGGGAAGAAGGGAGAGAGAAAGGAAGGAAGGAAGGAAGGAAGGAAGGAAGGAAGGAAGGAAGGAAGGAAGGAAGGAAGGAAAGAAGGAAAGAAGGAAAGAAGGAAAGAAGGAAGGAAAAGAAAGGAAGGAAGAAAGAAAGAAGAAAGGAAGAAAGAAAAGAAAAAAGCCACTGAATTAGTATCTCTTGCAAAATTGCAAAATATATTTTATATCAGCATGTTTGGGGAAATAGTTGGTGTTTTCCTGTAGGAACAGTAAGTGCCTGTCTCAGATCCAAACATTTGCCTTAATGCTGCTTCAGAGCAGACAGCCGACGTTAGGCAATGATTTGAAGGATTCCAACCATGGCTCCTCTTCCATAATTTATCCTACCCACCCATCCACCTTACCCTAAAAGTCAACCATTAAAGAGCTATGCTCTGGTGTTAAGGTTTGCATCCCCAGAATTCTCTGTTAAACCCAACTTATTCCTGGAACCATTGAGTGGAACTGGTTTGAGATATAGTTATATGACAGTTTGGAGACGACACTGAAAAGCTAAGTTTATGGTTGGGGAACTTGATCATGAAACACCACAGAAGGGTACATAAGGCACAGATCTGCCTAAGAGAGCTCTCCACCCCTGCACCCTCAATTACCCCAACTCTACCTAAAGATAAGAGCCCTGATAGAGGGCACCAAAGGCAAAGTTTCATTATTTTGCTTTGAGCCAAGCATAACCTTAGGGAAAATTGACTCGTTCAATCATTAAACATTTCTTGAGCATCTATGAAGAATCAGGCCCGGTGCTAAACTCCAGATACACAGTGATAACCAAAACAGACATAGTTCAGATCTCAAGGAGCCTACAGTTCTAATGTGAAAACATTCAAAAACAAAGTAAATAAATGAATAAATAAGTAAAAAATCTAATACGTGTCACAAGGGAAAAGAACAAGTTCCTAGATGACCTACTCTCTAAGGAAGTGACCCTTAAACAGAGGCCTAAAAGATGGGGTAGGAAAAAGAAAGAACATCCCAGGAAAAAGTGAGTTTATCTGAAGATTATATGGATCTAGGATGTCAGTAGTACAGCAGGAAGGATGACTCTGGAGAGAAAGACAGTAGCTACCATGTTTCCCTAAAAACAAAACCTAGTCAGACCATCAACTCTAATGGGTCTTTTGGAACAAAAATTAGTATAAGACCCGGTCTTATTTTACTATAATATAAGGCCGGGTATAATATAACATAATATAATATAATAAAGTATATTGGGTCTTATATTAATTTTTGCTCCAAAAAACGCGTTTGAGTTGATGGTCTGGCTAGGTCTTAATTTCGGGGAAACACGGTAGGACACATAGGGCCGTACTAGACATCCATCTACCTTTCTCACAATTCTAGAACAAAATGCCACATTCCCAGTTCTTCATTTGTACTTGGGTAATTCTCATGTACCATCTCTGCCTAACAATAATAACAATAACAGTAACTAATATTACGTGATACATGTATGGTTCATAAAGGATTTTCACATTAACATTTATTTATTTACTATTACTAAACATAAAAATGATAACATTTAAGGGAAATGCTTGGGACTTTGGTGGATTATCTCATTTAATTCTCAACACTGCACTTTACAGCAAGAATTATTATATCCCATTTTACAGATGAGGAAAACAAAGCTGATGTAGGTTAAGGGTTGACCTCAAGGTTAAACAGTTAATAACACCTAGGTATATCCGATCTTAAATCTAGGCTTTGGACCAGGGGTTGGCAAACCACAGCCCATGGGCCAAATACTGCCCACTACCTATTTCTATTTTGATTTTCGTTTTTTTGTTTTTTAACACAGCCATGCCCATTCATTTATGTATTGTCTGTGACTGCTTTCTCACTGTAATGGCAGAATTGTATAATTGCAACAGAGACTGTATGATCCACAAAGCTGAAATATGTACTCTCTGGATATTTATGGAAAATAATTGCTGACCCCTGTTCTAGACAGGACAAGGGCTTTTATGAGGAGACTTCTGGAATCCCCTCAGGATAAATTCTGAAAAAATTACAAGTGTCTATGTTTACCTGCGTACTTTTTCTGAGGAAAAAGTCTATGGCTTTCATCAGATTCTCAAAAGAATTTGACTTAAAAAAAAAAAAAAATTAAGAGCTCATTTGAACCAGAAGATATTTTAGAACAGTGACCAAAGTGTGTGTGGTCCCCATGCCAGCAGCAGAGAACTTGCTGAGAAGTTGGGAACTTGTTAGAAATGCAAATTTCTACTAAATTAGATGTTTCGTAGATTGCTGGGGGTGGGGTCCAGCAATCTGTTTTAACAAGCCTCCCAGGTGGTCCAGAAGCTCACTCAAGTTTGAGAACCTCTGAACCTTAAAAAGTAAAACTCACAAAACCAAAGTCAAAACGTTGAATGCCAACACATCAGAACTCTGGTTTAACCATAATTTTTTTGCATTTTATGGAAAGAGGATGGGGGAAATGGCTTATTTAAACAGATACTTGAAGTCGCCATCTTATCCATTGGCTATGATTGTCAACTGCAGCTTTTAAAACTGAACATTTGAGTTCATCTGAGATTTGAAATTAAAGGACATTTCAGCATTTGGCTTTCTTGCCTTTCAACATTGGACTCTCATTTAAGCTGTTCAGACTAATTGTTAATGGCCAACGAGGGTAAACCCCTCTGCAGACGCCACACTGTGAAAAACATACTAGAGACCACCATCTGGCCAATTCTTTTTTAGTGACACAAGTGACAAAATGGTCAAACATAAAAATTCACTGCCTTGGAACTAGAATTTTCCTCCAAAAAACTAGCTGTGCCTATCCCCACCACTGTCTGGGTGCAGACACATTTCTGGTGCAGACCTGGGATGGCTCCCTCAAACCTTGTCTCACGGTCTTCTCTCAACCATTTGTTCATTTCAGAGCCCTTTCTTTCTGGCTCTGAAATCATTAATGTTACTTTAGAGATGAAAACGAGGGAGTTGTGGTGGTTGCTATTTAAGATTATAATTTCTCAATGAAAATATAATTATTTGGGAGATTGCCGTCATTTTCCGTTTCTCTCTTTTTCTTTTAATTCCTAGGACTGCCTAATAAGACTGGCTTTCTCTTCTATGCACTCACGCCATGTGGGGGAAGCCTGCCTTGGTTCAGATCAACTCATCCGGAGAGACATCTACCTACAGATGAATGCAAAGTTAACCAGCTGCCCAGTTCAACCATAACTTCACATCATTGTCTTCCAGCTCAGAGCCCCATGCAGGGTTTTTCATTGTCTACACCACTCCTGCAGCGATTCCAGAAGTTTCACATAAACCTATCCTACACCTGCATAATTTAATAATTATTATATCAATATTTAATTACCCTCCACCTGCATAATTTAAATCAATTTTTTTGCTTGTTTTCTCCATTTGGAGCTCAGGGTGTATGAAGCAGGTGTGCTGATGGTGCATGTGGCATTTTCTGGAAGATTCCCTCTATAGTGTTAACGAGAGCTCACTGCCTGGAAGAAGGGAAGGATTGTGTCTGGATAATTATTATAGGTGATCCTGGTCAAGTAAGGACGCTTTCAGTG
Organism: Rhinolophus sinicus; assembly: GCF_036562045.2. Classification (NCBI taxonomy): domain Eukaryota; kingdom Metazoa; phylum Chordata; class Mammalia; order Chiroptera; family Rhinolophidae; genus Rhinolophus; species Rhinolophus sinicus. Next base: position 28,556,333 of record NC_133759.1, read on the forward strand.
GTTAAGTGGAAATTAGTCTGTACTTGTCCACAATCAGCTGGAGAAAGTGCACTGCTCTACTAATTACTTTCACTTCCTATATTTTTTGTTTACTCATTCCTTCAGCACCGTTTTCTTCAGAAATCCACTCAAATCAGTATTCCTGAAGCAACTCCACTGCTACCAAATTCCCTCCTACTAGAGGAATAATAACAGCAAATAATAAGAGCAAATAGCCAGGCGCTGTTCAAAGTGCTTTACATGGATTAAGTCATGTGCCCCTCAGAACAACCCTGTGAGAATTTGAGTATCACGCCCATTTTATAGATGAGAAAACTAGGTTTAGAGAGGTTAGACACCTTGTCCAAGGTTACACAATTAGCAAATAGTGGAGCTGGGATTTGAACCTGGTCTGGATCCAGAGTTCATGCTGATAATGACAAGGCTCTGTTGCCTCCAAAAGACTACTCTGTCCCTGTCACAAAATCTGTCCCTTGCTTATAAGCAATATCCTCCCCCAGAACATGAGAATGAGCTCTCCACTGGGATTCCTGCCACCTGCCACAGGAGCTAAGGTGGTAGATAACATGTCAATTCTTGGTTCCCTCTCCAGGTTTACTGAATTAGAATCTCTGTGATGGGGCCCACGGAATCTGCATGAGTACCAAGTTTCAGGATGAGCTAGTGCCCATCAAAACTATAGAACCACTCATCCAGCCTCAGGAACTTCCTGAGTTTTGCCAGTCACCATTTGGCCCCATATTACTTCTACGTGTCTTCAGTATTTACAAATTCTTCTTCTGTTTGACACCTTTCTTCTGGGCAAGCTGAAGCCCACATGTTGGAAGCCCCAATGGTATGGTGGTATGATTTGAAGTATGCCCCAAATGTTCCACCTCTATCTTGTCCCATAGCAGTTAGAAGGTTGTAAGTCAAGATCTCACCAGCTCTGCCCATTCTGAAGCGTATTCCTGGGAGGAGCTGTGGACCATGTTTAGCTGATATCAGCAGTTTGTGTAGTCACAGGCTTTGGAAGGTGGAGAGAAGAGAGAGCACCAGGAGAAGTGAGCATGGAGACAAAGACAAAACTACATGTGGCCCACTGTATCTGCAAATGGTCACACTGGCCACAATCCCTGTACCTGTTATCCCAAGCAGGAGCAGCTCTACATTTCTGGGACTCACCAATTCCAGGAAAGAATTTCTATGTTTTTAACAAGATGGAAAGCAAAACTAGGTATCCCTTCGTTCTTTCATTAAAAAGTAGAATGAAGTATGGCTTATTCTTATCTGCAGACCTATGTCTAACATTCGAAGGGCCTGGAACAAGAGTACAAAGAGGCCCATGTACCAAATGTCCAAATACTTAAAAGTTAAAAGTCAAATGAACAACCATTAAATCAAATGTGTTTCATTTTCTTGCCTTGACAAATATTTCGTCTTCACAATGACGTGAAGGCCACCTTGGATTTAGAACTTTCCAGATCCTCAAACCTCTATGTTGGAACATGGAAGTAGGGGGAATCCTGGCCTCTGGATTCTGACCCATGGCTTGCCCTCATTTCTTCCCAGCCCTGGATTGACCTGAACAGCGAGGGACAAGCAGGTAGGGGCGTGAACATACAAGTCGCAGGTCCAAGCTCTGCTCACACCACCAGCAAATAGCCACCCACACCCCTCAGGATTGAGGGTGTACGCATCAGTGGTATCGTCCATCTTTTGGAAAGAGAAACCCAGGGAAGAGATCCATCAGGTCCCGGAAATGGGCTTAGGGGTGTGGGGGAAGAAAAATGCAAGACCTCCAAATCCAAATACCCAAAGGGTAATCTAGAAGGTAAGTCCTGGGGTTTAAGTGGGCACCACCCTCCTGGGCCCACAGGCCCTTTGCCCTGTAGTAAGGTCCTCTAAAGCAGTGCTACTCAAAATGTGGTCACGGACCAGCAGAAACAGCCTTTCCTTTGGGCTCTTGTCACAGGTTCCACGTACATCTTTCCCTATTTCCTTTATCCTCCTGAATTAGTATCTGAGACTCATAGCACTTGTCGCTTTTTCCTCTCACTTCCACTTTCAGATGTGCCTCCTCCCCATTAGCACTCTGTATCTCTCTACTGTCCGATGTTCTAACAATTTGAGTAGTTAGTTTGCTCCCTTGTAAATTACAAGGAATTGCCTTTTCCATTTTGGGTGCCTATTCCAAGGCCTTGCTGAGACCACAGACTCCCTAACCATATCTTGATCTCAATCACAGAAAGAAGAAAGAAAGGGATCTAGAAAGGAAAACAAAGGAAAGTGGCCTGAACACAAATGAAAGAACTTTCCCTTTACATCAGAATCCTCCTTTTCGTTTTTTCCCTTCCCCACTACCCCTGCTTATGCAGGAATGGTGAGTTCCCATTGGGTCTGTGCCACTTTCAAGCCATGTGACTTTCATCAAGTTACCAGACCTCCCTGGACCTGTTGCCCCCATTTAAAAAAGTAAGATGTGGTAAGTCTGGACTTAAATGGTGTTTATGAAAGCACTGGTTATATAAGAAGCACTCAAAGAGGGCTTCCTTCCTTCAGGCCAGGAATTACAATTGCGTGGTAAGGACATAGAGCTGGCACAAACACAGTTTGGTAGTTTAAGGCAGCACAAAGCTATGGATATTATGCCAGTGGGGGTCAGGTCCAGGGGTAGATTCATATTCTATGAGTCCTAAAGCTTGTACAAGTTGGGGGAATCATTAAGAAAAAGAAATTAGCCATCAAAACAATGACATCTTGCCATTCACGACAATATGGATGGACCAAGAGGGTATTATGCTAAGAGAAATAAGTCACACAAAGACAAATACCATATGATTTCACTTATGTGTGGAATTTAAAAAACAAAATAAACAAATAAAACACAAACAAACTCATAAAGAACAAATTGATAGTCGTAAGATGGAAGAGGGGTTGGGGGCTGAGTGAAAAAGGTGAAGGGTTTAAGTACAAATTGCCAGTTACAGAAATAGTCATGGGGATCTAAGGTACAACATAGGAAATAGAGTCAATAATATTATAGTAACAATGTATGCTGTCAGATGGGTACTAGATTTACCAGGGTGACCACTTTGTAAGGCATATAAATTTCTAATCACTATGTTGTACATCTAAAACTACCATATTGCATGTTAACTATAATTAAAAATAAATTTTAAAAAATAAAATTTAAAAGATAAAAATTTTGAAAAGTGACAAATATTCAGAATGCTGCAATAAATACTAAATATAAGTGTGTCGTAAGCATTTTCAGATGAGCCTATTAGCCAAATTTAAAGATATGGAAAAATAGGGGGGGGGGAGAAAAAGAGTATCTTACTTCTGTAAATTTTACAAATGGATTTAATGACGTGAACCCATTGCTAGGGCCCTCCGAGGTTCTTAGAAGGGGCCTGTGAAAATGAGAGGCTCTGAAACTTAAGCTGCATTAGCTTCATGATAATTCTATCTCTGGTCAGGCCTCAAGGCGAAGTTGGGAGATATGAAACAGATAAACATAGCTTAGGAGTTAGGACTGGACACCAATAACTAAAGTTCAAGGTGGCCCAAACCCTTTTTTATGTCACCTTTGGTCTTGCCTCCATGAAGTTTTCTCTTTCCTTTGTTCTAGAAAAGTACTCGAGTGGATGAATCCCTTTTCCTTCACTGTCTCCAGACAGAGCACACCACTGCACTCACTCATCACGTCTCTAAGTCCCCAGTGGCAGCACCCTTTCTTGGCTGCATTGGAATCACTTCTGCTCTAATTTGTCGCTACTCCTGTGGTTAGAATAGTGGCTGGAAACCAGAAGCTCCATGTTCTGCTCTCCTACTAGCCAAGGACCTGTTGAACCCCTAGGGCAAATTGCTAGGAACTCTGGGTCTTAATTTCTCACTCTGAAAAATGGGGTGACATAATGGGCATTTTCGTTATGCCGCATCTCCAGAAGTCCCATGAGCTGACAGGGAATGAAAGACAAATGAGGTCATGCTTTTTAAAGACTTGGCAATCTTGAGTGGAAATGCAATGTTTAATTACAAGAAAGATGTATCCGTGGGGCTAAGAGTTCATTTCTTTCTTTCTTTTTTTTTTAACAAAAGATTCTGAGAGTAAAGTAAGCTGGAGCTTGCGTGTGCAGCACTCATGATATGAGAAATGTTTATCTAAGGAGAACATACTGAAGTGTGGTTAGAACAAGGGAAGGAATAAAAGCAAAGAGAGATCATTATCAGATTCACTGACACTGAAAGGGAAAAAAGAAAAGAGAAAGAGAGAAAGTGAGAGAGGGAGAGCAATCCTAACTAAAGAAAACAAATAGAGGAAATCAGGGGCTACAGTTTAAACTTGGACACCATTTTAGAAATATGCTACCCTGCCCTGGCCTTGCACTTTCTTTATTAATTCAAGATGGGATTATGATATCTTCTGAAATTCACAGTTTAAAATACTAAGCCCCAGGGAAGCAGGTTCATTCATGAGAGACACCATAGCTAATTTCCACCAGAGATGAGATTAGAGCCCAGTCTCTTGACTCCCCCCCGAGAGGTCTTCCCACTATGCTATATTTTGTATAAAAAATCAGCTTGAGTCAACTCTACTGATAAGATAGTTTGTTAATTTCAAGTATATGTAGTGCTGGTATTATTAGAATTTTCAAGTGTGAAACTTTGAGGTGTGCTTTTAATAAAATTTATTTGTAATTAACAGTGTTCCTCATACAAGTGCCTAGTAATTCATTAAACTACAGAGCTTTGTGCTGTGGGTAAAATATCCCTGCCCTCTAGGAGTTTATCTTCTTGGTTGAGGAAACAGAGTGTAGGAACATCAAAAGTTGTCAAATGATACAGACAAGATTAAGATTCGGTGATGAAGGTATGGGAAGATGCTGGAAGCGTTTAGGAGTAGAGCCATCCTGGAAGCTGGAAGAGGCAGGGCTTAAGCAGGACTCGGAAAACTAGTGAATTCAGAGAGAGGAAATGAGAATTCATGGCCAGAGTAAGGAACTACGTGGACAAAGACCTGGCGATAGGAATTGCACAATATAAGGACAGCGCGAGTTCACCAATCTGGATAGACTTGAGACTTTGTGGACAAAAAATAGTGTGCAAGGATGGAAAGAGTTTGGGGCCAGATTGAGGAAGGCAAAATTAAATTTAAGCAAAGGGAGAAGAGACTTCATCCAAGAGGTAAAAGGAGTCACCGAGATTTTGGCAATGACAAGATGAAAATATTGGAATTAATCTCACTGTGGTGTGCAAGATGCTTTCTTGAGTAAAAGACTAGCAGGAGGGAGATTAGTTAGAAAGCTTTTCAGGTACGGAGTGATCTTGAACAGGTTAAACATGTCCCTTATCTCTCCCTTGTATCATTCATTTAAGCAGACATTTTCTTGCTAGGGGAGAAGGAAACTTCAACCACATCCCAAAGATCAAAATACTGGTATCCCATCAATTAAGAGTCATATTCATTGAAAAGTTAGGGGATTTCCAGGTTGGAAGGGCTTTCCAGATTGGAAGGGCTTTCCCCTCCAAAATTCTCTTTGGGCAGTATTGATGTCCAAGAGAGCAGCTAAAATTGTCACAATAGTAATGAAAATGAAGGCACTGGAGTCAGAATTAGCACCACTCAAAGTCTGACCCCAGCCTCCAGCCCCCAGCCCCCAAACTCCCCAACACTAACTGCTGCCTCCAGGCAGAGCCAAGAGGAAATCCATAGCCACAAGCGGCTGTTTGTTTGAGCCTGGCTGGCAGTTCGCCAAGGCTTGCAGCAGTCCTTGCACAACCACAACTGTCAGTTGACAAGAGAAGAAAGGACACCTGGGGGCTTCGACCTTAAAATAAGACCTATGAAACCTTGCAAAAAAAACCACCTTCTGTGCAAGCGGCCTCTTACTATGTTTTTATTACTCTTGGCAGTTTCCAGGCTCTCGGCCTCACATGGAAAGATGCTGGGTCGGTTATTAGATGGCCATCCGCTGTACCCATTTGGCCATTAGCCACTATTGTTTTGTATGTAACTGCTGTGGCTACGCTAGCAAGTGTGGAGGGTTTGGATTGTATGGATCCTACTTCCTATGTCTCAACCGGTCGCCAGTGAGACTGGTGCAGGAAGACCCCTTGTTGGGATACTGGTGGATGTTTGTTTCTTGTGTCTCAACTGGCTGCCATCGAGACTATAGTGGTATGAAGCCCCTATCTGTGGCTCAGTTGGTGTTCCTTTTCAGCCTCACCATATCCTGCGTTCACCTGCTGGGAGCTCAGACCTGGCATTACACCATGTCTTACATAGGAAGACTAACGAAAATGCCAAGTAGTATCTGTAGCAAGGAAAATCTTGCTTAAATTTAGTTTAGTCTTTCAATAAGCCAAGGCATTGTTTGCATCTTTCCCTAAAATGTTGCTCTTTTTCAAAGGACCCACCAGACCCTTGCTTGTGCAAGTGCCCCTCTTTGTATCTCTTCTCCATCTATTGAAATCCTCCTTGTCTTTCAAATTCCTTCTCTGCCTGACAACTTCCTCCTCTAACCCTCCTCCAGAGCACGTCAGCTCCATGGTACCTCCATAATATTGCTAAGTTAACCTCTATCAAATTGGTAAGTTCCTACTGTGCTAACACTTTGCCTCACAATCCATTAGAAGAAATGAATGCACAAACAGCTGGTCCTAGTAAAATGGGACCAGTGACCTAATGGGACATACATTTTCAATATTAGCCTTAATGCCTGCCGAGAGCATCTGCTAAGGGTGCAACCTTAAGCAGCTATGTTCATACGTATGACCCCACTGTCCTCCAGTTGTAAGTGATCGGCCACTGAAGGGCTACGGAGCTGAACAGCAGGCTGATCGGCAGCCTACAGAGTGGCCAAAAGCAGTCGGCCCACACAGAGTGGAGCCAATCAGATTCCTATTTTGGGAATAGAAAATATGGTGAGGACATGGCAGTGACCAGCAGGAGTAAAATATGAGAGGTTGTGAGATAGGAGGAGGCAGAACAAGCATCATGGGCCTGGGTGAGCCAACAATAACACCTATCATTTATTGAGTGCTTACTATGGGCCAGACTTTATTGGCATTGTCTCCATCTTACAGTTGAGGAAAGTAAGACTTCCATGAAGTAATTTCACTTTCTTCAGGGCTCACTTCAGATATCCTATCCTCACATAGACCACTAGAATAGCTTCCTTCTCCCACCACCTGACCCACCTGGTCTACCTGGTTTATGCCCTTTATCATCTCACTACCCAAAGTGTGGCCCATGGATTAGCAGCATCATAATCAACGGGGGGCTGATAGGAGATGCAGCATCTTGGCCCCACCCGAGACCTACAAGATTCCCAGATGATTTCTTTCCACATTAAATTTTAGGAAGCACTTTATGTATTTTTTTCATTGTTATCTGAACTCTGTTAATTCTTTTTTTTATTTTATTTATTTTTAATAACAGTTGACATATTAGTTTCAGGTGTACTACATAGTTATTCAATATGTTTACACCTTACAAAGTGATCACCATAGGTCTAGTAATCACCTGTCACCATACCTAGTTAGTATGATATTATTGACTATATTCCCTGTGCTGTATGTTCCATCCCCATATTTTATTTCCTAACTGGAAGATTGTACTTCTAAATCTCCTTCCCCTTTTCCACCTATTCCCCACCCCTTTCCCTATGTCTTTACATTATTTTATATTACTTTATATTGCTTATGACAGTGTAATCTTTTTTTATTATTTATAGTCTATCTCCTCCAACAAGACTGTAGTCTCCATAGGGGAGAAGTTTTGTTTGAACCTGACCACCTCACCTTTTTATCCCCAGAACTTAAAATAGATGGCAGACATTTCAAAAATATTGGTTGAATGATTTGTCCAAGTTCTAAGAGCTAATAAATAGTTGAAATCACTACCCAGAATTCCAAAACCCACTAGGTGGCTTCCTGTTTGAAGTATTCATTCTCCTTGTTTCTGGGAGTGCTGGAGGCTAATGGCTCTGAACAGAGCCCCTCCCTAGGAATTGCCTTCAGCAGCTTCACCCATTGTGACACCCCTGTCGAGGGGCATCCTGCACCCATGGGCTTACAGATGAGGATATACAGTGACTCAGCCCCTTTGCCCTCAACTTGGGGCAATTCTGAAGGGCCATCACAACTCCAGAGTTACCCCATGGAATCGGCTGAGGCCTATGTCTACTGCATTGGAGCCCAATTTCTCCCTCTACCCAGTCATTTCCTTTTCTCTCTCATAGGAATAGATTCCAAGGGCATCCCCCCAAAACTTTCTTTACCCAGATCTCCATCTCAGAGTATGTTTCCTGTGGAATCTAATCTGAGACCAACCAACACATGGTGACAGGTGGAGTCATATTGATGGTGGGCCCCTCAGAAGAGATCCAGGAGCTCCTGCCAAGAAACTGCCTTGGATCATTTCCCAATTCCACAAAGATCAGTTGTTCCTACTGTGGAGCTCCCATGACCTGTCACCCTGTAAATGAGCTCCTATTCTTGCAATAAAAGCCACTAAGTCAGAGAAGTATGAGGAGGAGTCCATGGAAGTTCAGAAGAAATATGACTGATTTGAATGTAAGGGATAAGGGACTTCTAATTGTGTAACTATCATCTCTGATATAAGATTTTAAAGTCTGGTGACAGTATAACTTAATAAGCAGCATACACAAAGTATATATCTAATAAATGCTTAACAGAGCGTAAGGCACCAGGAACAAACATCTAAATATCAAAATTGAAGTATAAATAAAGAAAAATGAATGTTTTCCTCCTACCGAAGGCATGAATTAGCATTTGTATCTTAGCCATAAAGTGTACCACACACTCAAACTGTCATCTCCGCAGTGGAAAGTAGGAGAATCGGCCTCACATAATATCCAAGACGGTTTTTGGTGTCGGAAGTAATTAAAGAACCTACAAATTGATAGTCATTCAATAGTCCTGAAGGCAGAGTTCTAGAGAGAAAGAAAATAGTTGAACAAGACTGGTATCTAAATTATAGTCCAATTTCAACCATCTATCAATGGATGTGTTATCTCATGAGACTTTGAGACACAACAGGGTGTCTGGTTACCCTCCTACATAAAATAACTAAAACCTGGAAAATATATATAAAACACAGTTCTCAAGACATTGAATATCAGACCATAAAAGACAGTGAGCCCTGAAAGACAGGTAACAAATAAGGTGAGCCCTAAAATTGCCCCAGATGACTGCCTAGAGAAAGTTTCTATGCCATGGGACAGGGAGGGGAACTCCAGGCATATAGTCCAGTGATATCCCTGAGTTGAGTAGACAGAACTAAGGATCTAGGGAAGTCAGGACAGCTGTAATTCACAGGACACACAATCTGAGAGAAAGAACTCCAGCGATCTGCAGAGGTTCCCTCTCAGATATTCAGTTGAAAACTAACCTGTGCATGGGTGTCACGTGATCAAGAGGAACTAGTGCCCAGAGCGTCAGTAGTAAGGAAAAATTAACCCACAGCTCTTGTCCCACCTACGGTAACAAAGCCAAAAAGAGAGACTTGGAAGGATAAAGCTGGCTGAAGTAATTTAACCATGTCTCAGAACAAAGCTCAGATATACAGAACTACAAAAATATCCAGCACCCAACAACAAGGTAATATTCACAATGGCTGGCATCAAATTAAAAATTACCAGGCACACAAAGAAACAGAAAGTGCAACCCATCTGGGTTAATTGAAACTGACCCAGAATGACACAGAGAATAGAATTAGTAGACAAGGACATTAAAACAGATAATATAACTGTGTTCCATATGTTCAAGAAGCTAGAGGAGAGACTGAATATGTTAAACATAGACATGGAAGATACTTTTTTTTTTTTTTAAATCAAACTTCTAGAAGTAAAGTACAATGGACTGAGGCATGAAGTCTGCCCTAAGAATCTTCCAAAGTCTTACTGTGCCCTTCCCAGAGAAATGGAAAGCTCAGCCTGTATTCCTCTCTTTCACTCCTCCATCCCTGAAAAGTAGGGCTGCCTTTTTTGGCCCTGTTCACAGGTTGGAGCTCAGGATTGTATGAAGCAAGACCAGCTGCCACAAAGGGGCAGCAGTTCTCTTCTTGAAAATCAACTGGTGCCAGAGCATCAGATGAGAGGCCAGGAGACATAACTTCTGGTCCCCTTTGCCACCCTCAAGCAGCTGTGTGTCTTTGGGCAATCTAGTCAACCTCTCTGAACCCCCATTTCTTAATCTGTAAAATAAGGATGATAATGATAATATTCACTTATAAGATTGTTGTGAAAATTCAATTGCATTAGATAAGGAAAAGCATCTGAAAGTTCTTTGTAAAGTCCACATATTTGTAATTATTTTCACATACTGCCAAAGCCAGGAGATATGTACCAGCATCTGTGGGTATGCCACGTTTTTCCTCAACTTCCAACCCCACCCCCAGGAATTTCTTAATCATCTTTATCGTTTTATTGCCAAGCCTCTGACATTCCTTGGGGCTTCTTAGTTCATAGTAAATAAGATAAGAGCAAGTAAGACATTATTTGAATAACTAAGAATGAGAGACAAATTTTTAAAGCTTGCTATTCTAGTTCTCCGTGTTGTGTGAAAAACCATTCCAAAATTAATGATATAAAACCACAACAATTTTATTATGCTTACTGGTTCTGTGGGTCAGGATTTTGGACTATGCTCAGTGGGAATGGCTTGTCACTGCTCCATCATATCTGGGGCCGGAGCTGAGCACCCTTGAACTGCTGTGGGCTAGAATCAGATGGGCTAGAATCAGAAGGCTTCATCTCTCACATGTCTGCACCTGAACCAGTGTGGCTGGAAGGCTGAGACTATTGTCTGGAGCATTTCCACATGACCTCTCCGTGAGCTTGGGCTTCTCATGGCATGATGACTAGATTCCGAGATGGAATTCATTAGAGAGAATATTCAGAGGAGGAGAGTTGAATAAGAAGCAGGTGAAAGGCATGGCCTCTGTTCCCTAATCTTGACAGTCTACCATTAGTGGAAGCACTTACAAGCCCACCCACATTCAAGAGGAGGAGATATAGCCCCTCTTTCAATGGGAGAAGTAGTAACATTTGGGAGTCTATGTTTTAAAATGGCCAAACTTGATATCTAAATTCTTGTACAGCAAAAGTAGCATTAAGGCTTATTTTTCAGGACAAAGTTTCTAGGACAAACAATGGCCAATGGCGCCATCTTTCCCTAGATTAATTTAACCCAAGAAAACCTTAGCTTTAATAGTTCATCTCTGGATAGTGTGAATCATCATTTACATGAATCACTTTGCATTACAGAGGATTGCAAATGCAAGGTAGTGGCAACCTTGGAAATCAGGCCTGGTTTGTCAGAAGCATTACGTTCAAACCCTCCTACAAAGTTATTAACAGAATAAAATCAATTGCAGAGTTGCCCTCTGAGCTTAATTCAAATGACCCTAGGACACCAAAAGAGAAGCCATTGTTTTCCTGAAGTAAAATTAAAATCTCAGAAAAATGTAACTGACGAATGTGTTGGTATTAGAATCCTTAATTTTGAGAGGCCACTCCAAAGAAAGTCAAAGTTAATAAAAGCGTGTGTATGATAATGACTTAAATAGAAACAGGCCTGTTTCTGCAGATATTAGGCTTGATACTTTTCAAGTTTTATGGAAAGAATGACAAGCCTGGTCTGAATTAGAAGGATTCTGGCTTAATATTTATTGTGGGAGACTGGGATGGGTTAGGATGCCAAGGTATCCAAAAAATTTAGCACAAGAGCTTGGGGAAAACTCTGCCCTCAGGAACATGCCAAAGTCACCCCAAAAAGGTGAGCTCAAGCAAACTGAAGGAGCTGTCATAAGCTGGAATGACACTGTTGGGAAATCCTTCTCTTTTGGCTTGGTTTGAATAGAAATATAGTCCTTGATTTAGACAGAAAAGCAGAATCACCAAAAGTGACTGCTCTTGGGAAAGAAGAGATGATACCAGGCTTTATCACGGTGGGAGAAGTGGCCACACACAACTGCCTCTAAAGAAGAATCAGTGACACCTTTCAATTTTGCCTTTACTTGTATACATACAGTATGTGTGAATACCAGTGAAAGACCACACAATGTGGTGGTTGGAAATGTGATCACCGGAGCAAATCCATCTGGATTTGAATTCTCTTTACTTACTAACTATGTGACCTTGGTCAATTACCTTGTCTCCCCTAAGCTTTAGTATCCTCATCTGTAAAATGGGGAAAAAATTAGCTCTCACATAGAGTTGCTGACAATGTATGTAAAAATCTAACATAGTATAATTTATTTAAAATGCATCAAGTCTGATTTTTATCATTTTATTTTCGTACAGTTTACATAAGTTTCAGTCTGTAAGTAAATCTACTCATTTTATAGAAAACTTGAAAATTAGAGAAATACACAGAAAATAAGTCACCCATAATTCTGCCACCTAGAAGCAATTTCTGTTAATATTTTTGAATATTTCATTTAGTCTTTCTGCAATGCATTTTCTCTCTCTGAGATCTCACTGGGGGTATAATTTTGCATCATGTAGTTTTCCTTTCTCATCATATATCAGTATTTCCCATGTAACTGAAAATCCTGTGAATGGTTGCATAGTCTTCCACTATACACTGCTATGACTCTTTTAAATGTAAAACAAATATTTCTCTAGAAGGAAAAAAAACGATTCCATTCTTTTCCTTGGGAGAGAGGGTCTGGAAGTCACCTGCATTTCAGGAGTTGTTTGTACTGTCTTCATGTTTAAGACACTGATAACCGCACTGGTTTTGAGGCACAAAAGCATTATTAAAATATAGCTCTAGATCTACCCACTTAAGGAATGTGGTCTTAGCCACTAGTCCAGTTTTTTGGATTTCCAAGTATGAATGTTTGCATAATTTCCTCAAGAATATTGCAAACCTATGACTTTCACAAAGGAATGATTTTGATTTTCTGATTTTCACTTAAGTTTCTCCTGTCACTTTTACTTCTGCAAAGCCCTTTTTTAGAAAATATAAGAAAGCATAATTGTTGTGGTTTAAAATTGCCTTCCTGCCCGTCACAAATAAAGCTATTTTCTTTTCTTTCTTAAGTGTTCTGAGAAATCAGCGGGTAATTAAGGAAAGATATTTATTAATAAGTATGTGTATACTCTGCAATTACCAGACATACATGAATGAAGCTGGAAAGCAACACAGATATATTTCTGCTCTCACAGAAACATATTGGTTGGACTGACTTTCCATTCAACAATTTCAAAATCGTATCTGTACATCTTAGTTTTGGCCTTTCTTGCCTAAACATTTAATGTTCCATCGAAGTGCTTTCTACATTTGTTATTCAAGCTTCTTACCCTCCGGTTTGGGGTATGTCTCCTTCCACAGGCCACCAAGACCAAACAGAAAATGCCTCGACATGCAGTCCCTGAATTATGATACCTATTACTTTTTATTAGTAGTAAAAACAAAAAGAAGCAAGAATAATTCTATTTATACAGAGCAGTTAGAACATAAATAATAAAATGCTAAAACTAGAAAACTACTTACACAATATTAATTTAATTCTAATAAAAAGTAGGGTTAGGTAATACCTCCATGACAGCAAATGTGGTGCTGTTTTACTCTCATCCAATATTTATACCCCAAAAAACATTTTGGTTGAGGAAATAAAGTAGTGATAAAAAATTACAGTCTTTGAATATTGGGCTTTGACTAGTCCCCTGCTGCCCTTTATTGTATGTTTCAGTAAAATACAGTACATCTTGCTGTTTTATTTCATTGTTTGTGGCCCGTGCAAAATCCTATTGTCCAGCTGCCCAGCATAAATGAACAACAAATCAGAAGAACCAGAGAGACACTTTAACTGATTAAACTGAGTCTGGAATTTTCCTTTTACTGCTACATTATCACCTTATTGCAATTATTTTTACACACTGTGAATATTTTTACACATTGTGATTATTTCTGCAAAATTCAGGGGAAATGCTAGTCAGAGGGCATAGGCTAAGGCACGCCATCTTACAATCTCAAACCCAGTAAAGAGTTCAGGTTTCATATTCTAAAGTTGTGTCTTTTTCTCCCTAAAATTATTTAAGTGATTAGTGGAGCTTGAGTAACTGGGCCTTTAAAAAAAAAAAAATTTTTTTTTTTTTACTTGAGACTCATCACCTTCCTTTTTTTTGTAAGTTATTTGGCCTAAGGAACTTTGTCATAAATTGAAGAAACGTAACATTATTTTGTCACAAAACAAAATGAAAGACAAAATACAATGAAAGACAAAATACAATTCACACTTTACCCATAGAATGATTTAGCGCTAGATAAATAAGCTCTAGTGCATGTGAGGAAATACAGAAAATATTAGAGCAATCAAGTTTGCAATATAAAAACTAACATATGAAAATACCTTTGCTACATTTAAGTATCTTCTTTAGAGGTACCTGATGAAGCAGAACATATGTCATCTGAAAATGAAGGAAACGTATTGTTTCTACCAAAATCACAGCTATTTCTTCAAAGCCAGGTGTATCTGGACAAAACAGAAAGCCAGAGCTGCAATGTATAGATGCACGAATTGTGCACTGCAAAACTCCAGGGTGAGCCATTCACACAAATTGCAATGTAAATGATGCTTTGACTATATCTCATTAATTTTGTGCCTCCTGAATAATTCCATATATTCAGGAATATATGATTGCAAGAAGTTAGAATAAAATTTACTTTTTTAGGGCCTAAGGTAAAAAAAAAGTGTTGCTGAATCAAGGTAAATAGACAGATATGTATTAAATCTACTATGATGAGTTTTATTGACTACACAAGAAAAAAATTATATTTCTACATTAGAGGAGCCTACCTACAGTTGAATTAAGAAGAATTTTTAAGGTATATAAGAGAATAATTTTGAAATGCTTCAGGAGCATTCACTACCAACAATTAATGTACTGTCACATGTGGTCATTTTCCAGACATAAAAGTGAATCTGGCCAGAGCTCCGTCTGCCTGGAAACGTTAGAGTAGCCACTTTTTGTACTTGAACATAATAAAATGACATTTCCTTTCAAAAATTATACTACTCAACTTTGTCACCAATTCAGACCTGCCTTTTTAACCTCATATTTGAATTAATAAAGTTTAAGATATCTGGGGGAAGGACTCATATTTAAAGCTTCATTCTAATTCTAACATGTATAATAAAAAAAGGTAAAAATTCAGATAAACATTCTAATTCTGGTGGCAAGTTTTATTTACAGCTGTCATCTATACTGAGTTTGCCTCTTATTTAAAAAAATGTATATATGCGTATACGTATTTTTTCTTTATATATATGCATATATGTATTTTTCCTATTTATAGGCAAATATTAAAGACTTCTGAATGATTAAACCTCAAGTGAGCTACATATAGTATGTTAATATATGCTGAAGAAGGACTTTTGACTCTCCTATTTAATTATTTTGGTTTCTTGGACTGAACAAACTTCAAAACTTGCCTTGACCATAGCAGATGCGAACTCTTCAAACATACGTTGGGATCAACTCAAGATGTATTTCATAAGGGCAAAGCAACTCTGTTTACCATAATGGGCAGATTCAAATCTTTCTTCACCTACCTATCTTCATCTAGGCTTACCGGTGAGCACACACAAGACACACACAGCCAGGAAAATCCAATCCCCAGTTTGAGTACACTCAAGCAGGCACTCAGATATTCAATGTGTCAGCTTGAACTGAAAGTAAGAATTCCTTTTTTGTAGTAAGGGATAAGTTGATTATATCTCAATTAAAAAAAAAGAAAGTAAGAATTCCTCTACAGAAAAAGAAACCCCTCCATTGGCATATTTGTGGTATGGGAAATTGCTGGAATTTACAGAGTGCTAAGGTGCAGGCAAATGATTAACATGTCTCCATAAATCACGGCAGATTTCAGATTTAAATATGTACTAAAAATGGCAGGGACTCTTGGGTCTTCTATTTATAAATGCAGTACTTCTTTTTCTTTTGCTTCTCCTCCACCCGCTTCCCTTTGGATCAAAGAGAGGATTCCAAGCCAGCTAAAAAACAATGGTAAATGTTTGCATTGCTGAAATTCACGCTGGTGCCATAAGTGGATTTAAGGCGGACTGGGCTCTATAAACAAAATAAAAAGATGGCATCCAAATGAAAATATGTAGAAAAGATACTGGGGGAAAAAATGCTTCAGAGAAGCAGTCTGGTTAGTTGTAAAATGACTTTAAATTAGGCTTTAAAAAGGATTGCTAAATCTTGACACATATATGAGCAGCTTATTATCATGCAATTGTGCAGTAGTTGCTTGATCTTGTTACTGATTCGTCACATATGAATAAATGATTAATTACCAGAAAGGCTAAAACAGAGTAGAGTGAGAGCGCTGAAGCTCACCCTGAAAGAGGGGCTTAAACACGTTTATTGCCCTTTAAGTGCATTTCATTAAGGCCAATTAAGGACTTTCATGTCTTATTAGAAAAATGAAGTAGATTTATGAGGTTTTCGTAGGTTGTAAATGCTGGGGCTAGCAGATACAAAACCGAGCAGAAATGGTAGTTAAGACCTAAGAAAATATATACAAATGCTCCCAGAAAGCAAATATTTAATGGTAGTAAAAGCCAGTACAAGATGATCTTTAAATAAAAGAAAGGGCATCATTTTTATTTCCTACCGTCTACTCACTATAAACTTCAGGATTTGCACAGGAGGGAGGTTTTTCTTTGCAGTTCAGGAACCTAATTCAGGGTAGGAAAAAAAAACAACAAAAAACATAGCTAACTCTAAAATGGCCTGACAGCCCCTGAGTCCTTTGTCAAAACAAAAGTAGACACCAATAAAAATGCTCTTTTAATTCCAGGGTGAGTAACACATTCTTGAAAGAGAGGAACCTCCGAAGTAAATCCAGCACTGACATGGTTGTTAATAAACAGACAGCAAGCAAAATTCACTGGCTGTGGTTAGAGCCACGCGCCTAACTTCCCACTTTTCCGGTCCCGTCAGATGGTGTCAGAACATTAGCCCTACCAAATGGTTATTATACACCCTGGATTTCCTTGATTCATTTTCTAGGAAAATTACCATGACAGGTTAGCAAGCATTTTCTGTTGCCCTTAGGGAATGATTACCACCCCCACACCATTCTAGCCATGGGTTGATCTATTTACTCAACATTCAAGCTGCTCCTTTACTCTTTCACACACACACACACACACACACACACACACACACACACACACACGATGATCTCAGGAGACTGCTGCAGCTTTGTCAAATGCAGGAACGTATATTTATGAATGTTTGGTAAAATGCACTTTTTTTTTTTTTTTTAACTTGCACACCGCAATGGAAAGCCTCAGTTGTTTATCAACATACCCTTTTGGATAAATAATTTAAAACCATATGAAACTCCTTCAAGAAAATATCAACTGAACATGTACAGTCACAACTTTTTAAGCTCAAATCTATCCTCCTCTAAAAAAAAAAAGAAAAAAAAGACTATTGGCAAGTGAGTGGATTGTGTCTTCTTGATTTTTTTAAAAAATTCAGGAGAAGTGCCATACAGCACATGAAAGATGTCCAAAACTCACCAACAGTTTTGCAGCATACACATATTACTTTAAAATAAACGCCTCGGTTTTGCTTGTTGAAAACCCATTTGCCGCCACAGAAAAGACAGAACATGGAATTTTATCACTTCTTCAAGAGCACTGGCAAATTTTTCTGCTGAGAACCTTTAAAATGGTATTACTAGACGATCTAACAGCAGGAAATCAGATTAACTGTGCTGTTTTAGAAGAAAAGATGAAGGGGTGGTCGATGATATTTATAAAGGTGGAACTTGTGAAACTGAAGGTGAAGTCCTACAGGCACATCCCTGCCAAAAATAGCAATAAACACATAAGACAGCAAAAAAATATTAATTTCAATGTCCTTAGTGTAACTCTATTTTGTTCTGCGAATTTGATTTTGCAAACAAATAAATGGCCTGGACAGAGACCTAAAGCAACTAGCCATGTATCTGTTCAGAGTCTGCAAAGAATTTTATTGAACTGAAATGTGATGAGCATCTGTCCTTGGTGATTTATTCCAAACAGCGGAGATGTTATAAAATGAACACATTGCATCTCCTGCTATAAAAGAGAAACAAAATGATCTTTTAGTTAATATCCAATCAAACTTCAAGACACCTTATGGAACACAAGGATTTCATGGGATCATTTCATTCCGTTGCACCTTTCTCCAGAACGCTAAAACGGGATTCATTTAAGAATTTCTAAAATGCAGAGTGAAATGTGTATAACTGGTTTTGTTTTTCCAGATCAACAGATGCCACTTGATTTTTATTTTTATTTTGACAACCCAAAATGTAGGCCTAGGCTAGGGTGCTAATTACCAATAAGTTCTTATTAAAGAACCAAGAGTGCTTTTTCAGAAAGTTCATTACCAATTTGGGCCTCAGGGTCACTGAGTTACAAATAGGAGTGGAACCTTTTCAAGTTCAGGATTGGATACATTTTGTCAGGCACAATAGACTATTTCTGGGAGAATTACTGCAAAAAGGAAAAAAAAAAAAGTTCGGTTTAAAAGCCTCCAAAGACTTCTAGCAGGTGAATTTTACTCCACAAAAGAATTCTCAGATCGCTTCAGTGCAGATCAAGCCCAACACCCATGGGATAAACACAGGGACATTAAAATTATAACTATTACCCCAAATATTTCCACAATAATGCAGTTTGAGAGTGTCAAATAAAAAGCAAGTTTCATCTAATCTATCCAATTTATTTTTAAGAAGTTCATTAAAACGAGGGAATTAAACATTCAAATGATGAAAAGGTAATTTCTGTTTATATCCAATGCAGAAAAAAAAGGTCTCAAATTATTAGTGTTAAGAGCAAAATGAGATTTTAATATTAGGAGAAGAAAGCAGTTTCTATTGAATCATGGAACTAAATCTGTCAACACGAAGACCAGGTTTGGGATAAGGGGGGATTCAGCATATTCAGGCAGAGCTGGACAATTTCAAACCCAACGTAGGCCAATTTCTTTGAATTTTCAAGGTTGTTTGTCCATAAATCTTCATTGTCATGAACAAGCGTCCAAGTCTTATCCTTTCCTTTAGGCTGTTCAAATCCTAATGACATAGAATTTCACTGGGCATGCTTGGCACACTTTGTCTATATGCTCAGGCAGAGCTTTGTGATGCTACGTTGGGGCGGGCAGTGTTGAAATAGAAGGGTGACTTTAAGGAAGCAGGCAGAAGTCTGATCAGTCCTTGTAAAATCAGACTAGCTTTGGGAAAAACTCCAGCCCCATTTTAAAGCAACTATCAGTATTTCAAAGGTAAAGATCTGTGGGCTGAAAGCAAAGGTCACAAACTGCCAGTCTGCAGGCCTCATTTCAACCATACATATGTTTTGATAGGGCCACACGGTGTTTTTAAAACTTATGTTAAGCCAATATTCAAAAACGAGGAGACGTCATCAGGTTTCTGGCTTCTTTTGAAAAATTGGAACATCTGAAACACTGGGCCAAAATTCTCTATGGCAATTCTCTGTTGGTTGGAACAGAATATGCGCTGTTTCTCTAGTGCTCAACCCACCTCAGCAGCCCATATTATCTTACTGCTGCCTACTCCTCATATACGTCTGGCCCTTGAGTTTGGACCCCAGGCTCACAGTCTCTGATCCTTTTCTCTACATCCCTTAAAATCCTTATACATCTTAATTCAATGAACTATTAACCAGACAGAAATAAGACATGAAAGATGCCTTATTTAGGGACTATGTGACTGACCGAAAAATCGATTACAAAATAACACTCTGAATATTAACTCATCACATTTTCACTCCCTATACCAAAGATCAGCAAACTATGGACCATTGATGGGCCAAATCCTGCTGCCACCTGATTCTATAAACAAAGTCTTATTAGAACACAGCCATGTTCATTTGCTTACATATTGTCTATGGCTACTTCACACTATAATTCTGAGAGACTATATGAACGGCAAAGCCTAAATATTTACTATCTGGCCCTTTACAGAAAAAAAATGAACCAACCCCTGCCCCCTTACTCTCTAGATTTAGAGATGGGCTCCTCTTTCTAGAGCCCAGAAATGATGCTAAGGCTTCACTTAATGACATTGTTTCCCAGTGTGCTTTGCATCGGTTAAGGTTACCTGCTGTTTATTTTCTGAGTGGATGTGACCAGAGTTACAAACTTGGAAAGTGTTCCTTTAGTAGAATTATTTCCTTAGTACATATACACCTAAAGTTTGCTATTTCCTTTTTTGGCCACCTCAGGAAATGTCTATTTTGACAGTAAGTTATGAACGGGCTATATCTCATTTTAACTTCCTAAAAAAATACATTCAAGAGGATAAACCTGAAGTCTATCCTGTCCACTGCTTCATTCAGCAAACATTTAGTTATCACATACCGTGTCTGACACCATGTTATGTATAGCCCTAAGGGTCTCAAGAACACAGTTCATTGTGCCTCATTAAAAGCAGTAAAGTCAATAAATATGAGGACCAAGCAATGAGATAAAAATGACACAGGTCTGTAGATTAATGGGTAATGTTCTTCCAGCTCCAACCTATGGGAAATCTTAACACTAGCCAACATCTATTTAGGTCTTACTCTGTGCCATTCATTGTAACACGAACTTATCATCTGACATTCACAGTAACCCCATGAGATAAATACTGTTATCCTCCCATTTTATAGAGGAGCAACCTGAAGCTGAAAGTGGTTCAGGAATTTACTCAAGGTCATGAAGCAAAATAGATGTTAAGTCTGTCTGACTTCAAAGACTTAGCTTTCATTGAGATTTCATGAAGCTGGAGAGATTGTCACTGGAACAAATTTCTTTTCCAGTGGCAGAAATTGAGAGTAAAGAATCATTCAGCTTGATGGGATTACAAATTTGGGATTTTGGTTCAAGGTTGGTCAAATTCCCTAACGGTCATTTAGGCACTGTGCTGCGAAAAGCAAAGCATCTTCTATTTAGCTGAAATTCATCCTTCCCTTTGAACTATGTCTATAATTCTGATGAGCAATAGTCAGTTACAGGGAGGGCAAATACCTAAAGATTCTAGAGTATGAACAAACGTCAGACGTCTCTCAGCTGTAAAGATATTCCAGAGGTGAATATGTCTGACTTGTCTGTGTATGTTTAGCTTCCCTTCTAGTTGGTGAACTTCTCAAGTTGCTTTTTATTTCTTAGTTAAGCACGAGGTTTCCTCTTTTCAGGGAACCATCCATAAGCTCCATCAAGAGACAGTCAGCCTTACTGTCCTCCCGCTACCCCCTCACCAGCAGAATGTGATCCAATATTCCTTACCCAGGGGGAACTCAACTCAATGTCTGTTTGTTGATAAATACCACTTTCCCTTTTGTCAAGTCAAAAGTCTCTGGATAAGGAAATGAGAGCTCTTCCTCAGTCAAGGACTGTAGTGTTGTGTGGGGAGAGAAAGTCAAAGAAACTATAACAGAAAAAAGAAAAAAGAGTCTTCTGGAATTTCTCATGTTCCTGGGATTTTTGTTTGTGTTTTCTCTTTGTTTAACATCATTCAGAACCATTACTATCATTAAGAAGAAAATTAAGGGTTATGTCTAATAATATAAGCTTTTGTATTTCATTTTACATCTTCTTACCTGAAGAGGAATGTTCACATTCCATGAGCTTTCTTGTTAACAATGGCCAGTGATTTGAGAGAAAACCCCCTTTTTAGTTGCGAAGGCACATCATCTGAGGCAGGCGTCTGGGGAGGAGTGTGTCATAAAGGCACATTCCTCATAATCAAGGATAATTCAAAAGGGAAACAGTGACTGAACATCCATGGGAGCCAACTGAAGCCTAATCCTGAGCCCAGCTCTGCAGACGGGGACACAGGCTGCTGCAAAGCCAGGGCAGATGCCAGGGAAGGGACCAGCCACAAACCGAACAGAAGTCCAGTCCAGAGCTTGGCATCTGGGTTCTTCAGCTGCCAGCCTTGCCTTGTGAGTAGCCACAATGTTTGGCTCCTGTGCAGAAAACAACAGAGGATGAGGCTAAAGGGGTCCATGCTCTGTCCTGCCAGCAACAGGACGAGGCAGTGCCAAGAGAAGGCTGCAGTGCCACCCGGGTGCCAATGTGCCTTGGAATGGCTTTTACATTTTCTAAAGGGACAACAGAATTCCTGCAAAAAGAAAAGACCAGATCCAACACGCAGAACAATTTCTCCCATTTTCCTTTTTCAAAAAAAAAAAATGCTACTCCTGTCCGCAGTCCATTTTCTCACAAGGCTAGCATGGCCAGGTCTCTTTCTGCTTCTCTCCTACATCCTGTAGCTTCACATCAAAACCAAGCCAACAGTTTATTTCACACATGTTACTGAATTTCTATTTTTACCTCCCCATTATTATTTGCCTTTATGTAGTTTCCAGAAGAAATCATCAATAGAATGTGTCAAGTAAGGTGGGGGATACAGAACCTAGTGGAATAGCCTGAGATGCTATCTCGTTTATGAGTTGAGTTAGCCATTTCGACCCTGAGGATTTACAGAAGGCTTTCAAAGATCCCTTGCTCTATTTGTAAGTGTTTTTGTGGTCATTCAACTGAGGAAACTAGGAGGAAACTGAAGCAGTAAAATGCCAGAAGTGAAAGACATCACTTAGTCTCTATGATTTCTCGAAATATCATCAGAAGTCAGAAAAAAGGGGGGGGGGTAGAATCCTTTTGTCCATTTGCATTAGATGAAGGAAAAGGTAGGAGGAAGAAAATAACGGAGCCAGTGGAAGACATAGAGACCCTTCATTGCCTTATGTTAATGAATGCTCAGAAATGGCAACCAGAAAAACTCAAGTATAGCATATTTTTGGTAAGAAAATGCAAAATCTCTTGTCATCATGGGAAATATTTTGTCACTTCATTCTAGGAACTTATGAAAATGAGTGAATTTGAGAGTATAATGTGCAAGGCTTTCAATACAAAAAATCAAGGGCATTTTATTTACAGATGGGAATGATACCAGGCTTTCATTTTCCTTTTCAAAATTCAGATTAATAGATATTAAGGTCAAACATTAAGGTTTCCCTAATTATTCTTATATGAGCTCTTGTATATGAATGCTTCTTTGGTGGAATATCTGAAAAATTGATAAATAAAACACAGGGACAGTCCCTCAACATCCTAAAATGCAATCTTACAAAATTCTTGAGGGAGAAAAACAAAGCTTCACAAGGTAACCATGAGAATCTCACTATTCCCTACTATGGGATCAAATGCCACACTGCTGAGGAGATCCAAGATGGTGGAGTAGATAAACATTGTGAGTGCTCTTTCCATGAACACATTAAAATTACAACTAAATCATAGAACAATCCACCTGCAGAATTATCTGAAATCTGGCTGAACAGAAGTTTTATAACTAACGATATAAAGAAGAAGCCACATCAAAACTGGTAGGAGGAGCAGAGATGAGAAACAGGCTGCCCCCAAACCTCCATGTGGCAGTTAAGAATCAGGAGGGATATCCTGGCTATGGAGGTTTTTCCTGGAGGAGCGAGTGACCCAAGACCCACACCAGGCTCCCCAGCACAGAGTTCTGGGAAGAGAAGTTCCCACAACATCTGGCTGTGAAAAACAGTGGGGATTCTGACCATCCGAGGGAGATGGAAGGCTGCAGGAAATACAGACGGCCTCTTAAATGGCCCATGCACAGACTCTCTCACTCGCAGGCACGCACCATGGGCTCCAGAGGAAGGACAGTGACTTGGAGGGCGTCGGAGCCATGGGGGGCAGGGGATGGGTAGACGGAAGTGTGTGGCTTTCTGGAGACACCTGAAGGACAGTCACCATTTTCCCTGTGAGGGGGTCCTCCTTAAGTGTGGCCGGCAGGTGGGTGCCATCTTTCCTATGTGGAACCCTCTGAATCTGATCGGCCTGGTGAGCTCTGCTGGGACCCCACCCCACCCAACTCCCCCAATGCTGGAGGGACTTTCTTGCAAGAAATCAGCCCCACCTACCTTGCACTCTTTCTAGAAAACTATCAGAGTCCTTGGGCCCCAGGCTGGTGGCGACTGGCCTCTGTGTGCTCTGAGACTTTTGCTGAGTAGCTCCAGGCTCAGCACTAACACCAAACCAGAATCTACATTAACCTGATGACCACAACTCTTCACACTCTAGTTACTCCCTGAGACCCTGCCTCACCCAACTCATGTACAGCAGGAAGCTTTATCAGTGGCTGAACCTTAAGGGAACGAGCAGGTGGCAACAGGCCTTGGGGTGTCCTGGCCTTTTGCAGAGCTATCCAAGGCCCGGTACTGGTGGAGCCATCCTCAGTTCATACCATGGCCTCTCCCACATGCCTCCAATTTTAGCACAGGCAGCAAACAACCATGAACACTCCTACCAGGTAGTCCCCAGTGGGTCACAGGCAGTAGGTGATCTGGGCCTGCATCAAAGTCCCTCCCAAAAGGGCCCAGAACCAATACACTTGGAGATTGGCTTCAGACCACAGCAGAGTACCACCCAATTAGCCCCACAAGTAGCACACCCAAAGGGAAGTCTCAACAGGCACCAGAGCCCACTGTGGTGAATCTCACTCAGTGGGGTAAGTACCCTGCACTGTAGCCTATAAGCTATGGACGTGGTCAAACCCTACAGCCAATCAGCCTGGGGCCAATGCCACCCACTGACATGCCAATAGCAATCAAGGCTCAACTACAACAGCAGAGCACACACATACCCACACAGGGGACACTCCTGGAGCACTGTGAGCAGGTGATGACCAGGGAGACTGTGCCAGGGCCCCACGGGGGGGCTGCTGCATAAGGCCACCAGGCCAAGACTGGGAGATCTACTTAATACATATAAACAAAAAAAGAGGCAGCCAAAATGAGGAAAGAAAGAAAGATAGATGTCCCAAATGAAAGGACAGGAAAAAACTCCAGAAAAAGAAATAAACAAAATGGAGGCAGGCAACCTACCAGACACAGAGTTCAAAACAATGGTTATAAGAATGCTCAAGGAACCCTAGAACTTCAATAGACAGCAAGCATAAAAAAGAAAGGTCATAGAAACCACACAAAAAAAGAATCAGTCAGAAATGAAGAATACAATAACTGAAATGAAGAATGCACAGCAGACTAGATGAAGCAGAGGGTGAAATCAGCAATTTGGAAGACAAGAGAGTAGAAAACACCCAAACGGAACAGCAAAAGGTAAAATGAATAATAAAAATGAGGACAGTTTAAGAGACCTCTGGGATAACATCAAGCGTTGTTGGGTACCAGATAACATCATAGGGGGTAACCAGAAGGAGAAGAGAGAAAGCAAGGGATTGAGAACCTATTTGAAGAAATAATAACTGAAAAGTTTCCTAACCTGGTGAAGCAAATAAACATACAAGTCCAGGAAGCAGAGAGAGTCCCAAACAGGATGAACCCAAACAGGCCCACACCAAGACACATTATAATTAAAATGGCAAAGGTGAAAGACAAAGAGAGAATCCTGACAACAGCAAGAGAAAGGCAACTAGTAACTTATAAAGGAACCCCCATAAGATCGTCAGCTGATTTCTCAACAGAAACTTTACAGGCCAGAAGGGACTGGTACAAAATATTCAACATGATGAAAAGCAAGGACCTACGACCAAGGGTACTCTATCCAGCAAGGCTATCATTTAAAATTGAAGGACAGATGAAGAGCTTCCCAGACAAGAAAAAGCTAAAGGCATTCATCATCACCAAACCAGTAATACAAGGATGTTAGAGAGACTTCTTTAAATGGAAAAAAAAAAAATCAAAATTATGAATAAAAAAATGGCAATAGTTACGTATCTATCAACAATTACTTTCAATGTAAATGGATTAAACGTTCCCATCAAAAGACATAGGAGGGTTGAATGGATAAGAAAATAAAACCCTCACATATGCTATCTACAAGAGACTCACCTTGAGATTGAAAGACACACACAGATAGAAAATAAAGGGATGGAAAAAAATATTTCATGAAAATGGAAACAAACAAAGCTGGAGTAGCAATTCTTATACCAAATAAAACAAACTTTAAAACAAAGACTATAACAAGACAAAGAAAGACCCAGTAATCCCACTTCAGGATATTTATCCAAAGAAACCCAAACACTACTTGAGGGAACCTCTGCACCCATATGTTCATGGCAGCATTGTTTACACTGGCCAAGATGTAGAGGCAACGTAATATCCATTGATGGAAGAAGAATGGGTAAAGAGGAGATGGTACATATACACGATGGAAGATTGCTTGCCATCTGTGGTGACGTAGATGGACCTGGAGGGTACTGTGTTGAGTGGAGTGTAAGATAGAGAAAGACAGATGCAATGTGATTTCGTTTATAGGTGTAATCTAAAGAACAAAATAAACAAACAAACAAAACAGAAACAATCTCATAGATACAGAGAACATTTGATGGTTGCCAGATGGGAGGGGGGTTATGGGTGTGGGTAAAAAAAAGAAAGGGATTAAGAAGTACAAATTGATTTAAAAGTAGTTATGGGAATGTAGAGTATAACATAAGGAAAATAGTCAATAATATTTTTAAAATTATGTATAGTGTCAGATGGGTACTAGATTTATTGGGGTGATAGTTGGGAGCAGATTTGGGGACAGGGTGAAAAAGGTGAAGGGATTAAAAAGTACAAACTGGTTGTTACAAAACAGTCATGGGGATGTAAAGCAAAGCATAGGGAATATAGTCAATGACATGGTAATAACTATGTATAATCCAGATGGGTACTAGACTATACTAGATCACTTAACATAAAATAATATTGAATGCCGCCTGTAATTGAAAAAATTTCAAAAGGGGGGGAAGTGAAGGGGAACAAGTGGAGAAATTTCAGGAGCAAATGAGTCATAGAGATGTGATGTACAGCATAGCAAATATAGTCAACAGTATTGTGATAGCATAGTATATATAGGGTCAGATGGTTACTGGACTTATGATGGTGATCACTTTTTTAGGTATATAAATGTTGAATAACTATGGTGTACCCCTAAACCTTGTATAATATTGTATGTTAGCTATATTTTTAATAACAATCCTTAAAAAAAAAAAAAAAAAAAGACCTCCTACAAAAAAAATGCCACACTCCAATCATGAATCCCTTCCCATCACTGTGCTTTTATTTGAGTTATTCCCCTTTCTCGGGCTTGTCTTTATCAACAATCTTCACAGCTCAGTTTAAGTAAGCTATAAAACTTTTTCAGAGACCTCCCTTTTTCTCTGTTTTTTCCATCATTTATGGTCTCTACCACAGAGCTCCCCATCTGATTACACTGCCTTATAATTTAGCAGTTTTTATATGAGTATTATTTATACAATGGTGGAAGGAAGAAGTCATGACTTCTAATTTTCTTTTTTTATCTTCCACAACATGTAGCCCAGGGCTGAGCCCTTGACAACAAAGTGAAATTTTAGAAAAGTTTACTTACTTTTCAGATTGAAATTTATCTCTAAATGGACTTTATCTCTACGTGATTGTGAAAAATAAAGTTTTTGATAAGAAAAACTTTATAGCTCTGTCAAAAATTAATATTTGGTGGTGAATTAATATCATTTGTGGGGCACTGACTATGTATACAGAAGGCTGAAGTTCAAAGAAGAGAAACCTGTGTGCAAAGGAGCTTAAGTTTAGAAGCCAAGAGCACGATGACAAACCCTTGTGACGTGGCCCCAGGTACTTCCTAGAAAAAAAGGACACAAGCTCCTCATAGGGTTAGCTACCACGACAGTCTCTGGAATCCCACCAAATATTATTCCATAGTTCACTCATAGGATTTTTCATTGTTTAATGGTGGCATCTGAGTCCATTTAAATAGCATGTTTGAGAGAAGTGTCTTTAAAATGTTTCTCTTGAAGAGATCCTAGAGCACAGAGAGAGAGAGAGAGAGAGAGAGAGAGAGAGAGAGAGAGAGAAATCAAGACAATAACAGTAAACGCAAATGCAGTGCCTGCCTTGTCTGGAGACTGTCCCTCTTAAATGTTTAGAGTTTTTATTTTATTTTAATAATAACATATTAAAAGCCAACAGCATTCTGCAAAATTAACAGCTACCAACTGAAACAAGGAGAGGAAAAGAGAAACCAATGGAAGTTGATTTTTAAACACTTTCAGCAATACCAACAAAAAGGAGCTTTATTCAGAGAAGATGTATCAATGTCATTTTATGTCAGATGTCAACATGTCAAAAACAATTGTGTTTTGTTGCAGTAATAAGATAAAATTGCTTCTTTGTTTTCTTTCTTCACAAATGCATATACCATGTAAAGCAAGCAATTCCAAATGTGCCATTCTGCTTAGAAACAAAATGTACTCTCCTGGTGTAGTTTGGGTACCTAGTGATAGAAAATATGTTCAAGACCAGAGAGTCTTTAACTGTCCATGAAAAAGTGTAGCCAGTTTCTAGACTGTGAAGAGACTTTTAACTTGATATTTCTCTCTTCTTTCCTTTCCTCAACTGCCTCCTAACCTCAACCCTAACCTTAACCCACCACTTAATAGAAAAGAGAGAGAGAGACATCTGTTTTACAACAATTGAAGAAAAGACTATTTTTTTAGAGGACAGCCTACTAACATGCTAAGGCATTGCAACTCATAATTTTATGTGCCTTTCTGTTCCTTGACAAGACATTTGTTTGACGATCAGTAGGCATCGCCAAAATGGCAACTGAAAGGACCAGTTCAGGGAAACCCATTAAAGGCAGCCAAAGCAGGATGCTTGCAACCTAGTCATAGGATCCCTCTTTTCCTCACTGATCATTCATCTTTTACAAGGGCCTTTTTAGTGACTGAAAATGAAATTCATATATGTACTTCCACTAAAAAACAAAATGGGGCTTTAATAAAGAAAAAGTTTACTTGCTTTTCAAATTGGCCCAGTGTGGATTTTAGCTTTCTATGTATCATGGGAAATAAAGCTTTAGGCAAGACAAGAATATTCACACCTCTGCCAAAAATTAATATATTTTTTAATGGTAAATTAACATCAAAAGTTTTATACATATTAGTGATGGTCTGACCTCCAACTGTTCACAGTCATGTCCAATCCACACACACAGAAGGAGAAAATCTGTCTGCTATGAACGTTCAATTTGTTCAATTCCCTGCCATGTCTTTTCAGCTGCTAATGGTGCTCTGTGAACAGATGATGACTTTAGTGGGGAAGGAAAACCAACAGGGATAAACTACTTTAATTTTTTTTAAGGTGGTAATTTGTAATTTAGGTATGCGTTGCCGTTGTGTTTACTAGAATACATATATGTACAATTTTAAAGCAACAACTCACTCCCAGAAGTTGAATACTTTTAAAATAAAATCTGTTGTTTTGAAAGCACAGTGTCTGCCATGTTGGAAGCTAAATTTTCCAACTCAATTGAACAAACATTTACTGAATACTTACTATGTACCAGGTTTGGGGCTGTGTGTGTGTAGCAAAGAAGAAGAGTGGGCAGTTGCAAAAATGACATGGTCAGTTAGATAAAATTCAATTGAGAACCTAAAAATATGCCATCCAACCCAGTTCCATATATAAAAACTATAGGGCAATTAGAAACTATCCCGAAATCTATCAAAGTACAAGCCCAGGCTACGTAGCCATTGAGGAGATGGCCATTCCATCAACTTTCTATGTGTTCTTTCTCTAGGAAACCCTTTTTATCACAACAGAAACAACAAAAAGACCTCAGATGGGAAAGATGGAGGCTTGAAGTCACGGCCAGTACCATGATAATGGGAGCCCAGCAAAGACAAAAAGAAGAGACAGTGAACTCTCCCTTCTCAAGGACTGTTCAAACAATGAAGATTTGCGACTCCCACGGAAGACAAGTTTAAAAATTCACACTTAAGTTCTATAAAATCTCAAATTACAAATTATTTGGAGTTAGAATTGTCAGGGATTTCTCCTTTGAACATTTTTTTTTTTGTTATACAATGTATACATTAGGAAACTAATTCAGTAATCACCATTCTTAATTTATATTTATGGAAATTTCAAAAATTATACGTTTACGGGAGTATACTTTAAAGTCATTAGCAACTACATTTGGCTCTAGGACCACCATTTTCCTGTCCTCTCCTAGCTCACTAGTGGTGGCTTCTTCCCCATATCCCTTGGGTGTTTCTACCCCTTCTCCCTGACTGCTTAATGTCAGAGTCTCACAGGGCTCAGCCCTTGGTCCTCTTCTCTTCTTTACCTACATTCATTCCCTGGCCTTTAAGTACCATCTCTATGTTAATTACTCCCCAATTTGTAATCTTCTTCAGACTCCTGTTTTGAATTCCAATTGTCGATTATCACTTGTCTGAATTCAACACATACCAAACTCTTGTCCTTTTCTCCGAAAACCTACTTCACCCATGGTCGTTGTATCAGCTGGTGACATCTCCATCCTTCTAGTTGTTGATACCATCCTAGATTTCTCTCACAACTCATGTATACACTAATCCTTTGGCGGAACCTCCAAAATATTTCTGGAAACTCACCACCTCCACTGCCACCACCTAGTCCAAGCCACCATCCCCTGTTGCCTAGGTTACTGTAACTGCCTCTTCATAGGTCCCTCTGCTTCTAGCCTTGCCCCATGTCTTCTATTCTCAACACAGCAGCCAAAGTGATTCTTTTAGAACACAACTCAGATTGTATCACTCCTCAGCTCACAGCCCTCCCAGTTCACTCAGAGGAAAAACCAAAATCCTTATAATAATCTAAAAGGCCCTTTAATTACCTCCAGTTCCCTCCCTAAATTCATCTCCTATTACCCTCTCACTGTATTCCCACTATTCTGACTCCTTTACATTCCAGCTTCTGCCTCGGATACCATTCTAGTGGGAGAGTTAACAAGTTTGTCTTAGTAATTAAAAGCTCAAAATTATTAAGGATATAGATGCTGATGGAAAAATTAACAGTCTTGATTTAACGGACATATATATAGCCCTGATCCAAACAATTAGAAAATAACATTGTCTCAGAAACATATGGAGCACTTACAAAAATTAATCAAGTATCAGGGCACCAAATATCAATAAATTTCAAAAAATATTATCATACATGCCATAGTCTCTTAACAAAATGCAATTTAGTTTAAAATATGAAAAAAGGATAACTTTTAGAAACTCAGGTCCTGACACTAAAATGTACTAAGTCATTCAGAGATCAAAGAAAAATTTAAAATAAAAAGCCAAAATAAGATGCATAGCCATTTTTAAAAGTTTGTAATAAAAAAGTGGAAAGACTGAAATTTAATGAATAAAATATCCAAATTAAAAGTTAGAAAAGTAGAAAGAGAAGTAATGTCAATAAAGTGGAAAGAAGAAAAATTATTAAATAATATAAATTAATCATTAAAATTAATTAATTACTTAATTAAGAATGGGATACAACAATAAACAACAATGCCAAACAAATATATTGGTCAAGAAAAAAGAGCACAAAAAACAATATTATAAATGAAAATAGGGTTACAGAAATTCAGACAAAAAATAAAAAGATAATCAGAATATCGTGAATGACATTAGTCTAACCATTTAAAACAAATGAAATGGACAAATTCAACTAAAACTATACCTCTTTATACAACCAACTCAAGAAGAAATAAAAAGCAAAATCAGTAATCCTGCAAAACGTTTTAAACTCTGTATCTGTAGTTAAATATATTCCCCCAAAATACTACGGGGCTCAGATGGTTTTATAGGTGAATTCTCTTAAGCTTTAAGAAAACAAAAATTTTTAATTTGTACAGAGAATACAAAAAAGGGAACAGTTCCCAACTTATTTTATAAAGCTAGTATAATAATCTTGTTATTGAAATCATACAAGGTCCTGACAGAAAAGGAAAATGCAGGCCAATCTCATCATGAATATGGATGCAAAATTCTGAACAAAATATTAAAAAGTTAAATCCAGCTTTATAAAATTTTTAAAATGTAGTGTATATTGGTCAAGGTGGGTTTATCCCAGTAGTGTGGATCTGGTTTAATTACAAAAAGATTTATAATTCACCACAATTTAAACAAAAAATAAAAAGGATAAAACCACATGATAGCCTCAATGGGTGCAAAAAAGCATTAAAAAAAAATGAACACCCATTCATGATAAAAATTAATATCAAACTATAAAATGAAGGTTATATCTCTTATAGTGATGATAGGAATGCAAAAATTGTAAAACACCATGGAGACATATTTAGCATTATTTAGCAAAATTTTATATGCATATTGTATTTGATCCTGCAATGCCACTTCTAGGATCTATCCCAAAGATAAACTGGCAAAATGCAAATGATGTACGCACAAAGCTATTCATTGTGATATTATTTTCTAAAAGACTGGAAATAACTCAAATGTCCATTATTGGGGACCGGTTAGATAAACCATGGTACATTTACACAATGTGATATAATGCAGCTGTAAAAAGACTTAAGCTGTAAAAAAAAAAAAAAAAACAAATCTCTAGCTATTAATATGGAATCATTTTCAGCTACATATTGCTAACCAATAAAAGCAACATGCAAAATATTATTGTTTATTGTGTGCTTTTCAAGAAGTTTTATTGTTATTGTATGCTAACTAGAAACATACTATTGTGCAAAGAAAGGGAAGATAAATAAGATTTTCACATAGCTATTTATCTATATTAAAAAAAAAATGAAAGGGGAAATTTAAAACATTTTTAAATGGTTACCTATGAAGTAAATAGGGATCATGATGGAAGAGACAGGCATAGAAGCCAAACAGCTACGAACGTATCTTGTTATATAGCTTTGACTTTGAAATCATATAATTTTTAAAAAAAAATAAATCAAAATGGAATAATCAGTGCTTCAAAATTGAAAACAGACTGAAATAAATGAATCTAACTAAATATCGAGTTGGTGGCGTAACTACTCATAGAAAAAGTTTATTTCAATTGACTAAAACACTATCTTGAGTGTACCTCACTCAAGGATAGTTTTTAAAAACAAAGAGTCACAAACAAATCTTAAGTTTCATTTAGTAGTCTTATTCCTAGTAATTGTTAGTAGTAAAACCAGTTCTGTTTTATTTGTTCATTTATTTTGGTTTTTAGATTCTACATATAAGTGAAATTATATGGTGTTTTTCTTTCTCTGGCTTTCTTACTCCACTCAGCATAATATCTTCTAGGTCTATTCACATTTTTGGAGATGGTAAGATTTCTTTTTTTCTGGCTGAGTAATATTCCATTGTATATATGTACCACCTCCTCTTCATCCATTCATCTATTGAGGACATTTAGGTTGCTTCCATATCTTGGCTATTGATAAATAATGCTGCAACTAACATATGCATGCATATGTCTTTTCAAATTAGTGTTTTGGATTCCTTCAAATAAATACCCAGAAGTTGGATTACTGGGTCTTTCTTTGTCTCTTGTTATAGACTTCATTTTAAAGTTTATGTGTATTTTATATTGTGTAAGTATTGTTAGCCCAGCTTTTTTTTTTTTCATTTCCATTTTCACAAAATATCTTTTTTCCATTTGGTTGGTTGTTTGTCTCTAATTCTCACTGCATAGGATTCTATCACCTCCTTGTTAATGAAGCAAATATAACGAGGAGAGAATCTAATGCCAGTATTCTCTCTGTGAACAGTAAACATGACATTGGGAGGCTCAAAGATTTCTTAATTGCACAATTAATCATTCATGCGATATTGTATTGCAGGATAAAGCAAATAATTATGCCTGTTTTTACGCCTTATGAAATTAAACTGAAGTTTGATTTAGAAAAACCTCATAATATTCTTTCCCTTACAAAATCACATATAGTTATTAGTTCTGTCCACTGTAAAATGCTGGAACCAATGGCTACCCAGAAGTAATAGGCCCAAAGGAAGGAAGAGAACAAAGCTCCAGAAAAGAACCTAAACAAAGGGAGACAATGAATTTATTAGATGCAGAGTTCAAAACACTGGTTATAAGGATGCTCAATGAACTTAGGGGAAGAATAGATGAACTCAGCGAGCACTGTAACAAAGAGGTAGGAAACATAAAAAAGATTCAGTCAGAATGAAGAGTACAATAACTGAAATGAAGACTACATTAGACAGAATCAACAATCGATTAGGTGAAACAGAGGATCTAGTCAGTGATTTGGAAGATAAGGTAGCAGAAAACACCCAATTAGAGTAGCAAAAAGATAAAAGAACCCCCCAAAATGAAGGTGGTTTCAGGGGCATCTGGGACAATATCAAGCCTACCCACATTCACATCAGAGGAGTACCAGAAGAAGAGAGAGAGAGCAAGGAATTGAAAGTCTATTTGAAGAAATCACGACCGAACACCTCCCTAACCCGGTAAAGGAAATACATGTACAAGCCCAAGAAGTGCAGAGGGTCCCACACAAGATGAACCCAAATAGGCCCACACTAAGTCACAACATAATCAAAATTTCAAAGGTTAAAGACAAAAAGGGAATCTTAAAAGCGGTAAGAGAAAAGCAGTTAGTTCCTTTGTGTAATCCCTGGGCTTTGCTGGGTCCTCAGCTTTTTAACACATTCCTGATTTTCAGATGCAGTGAAAAAGGAAGAGAGAACTTAGTGCCTGTCACTTAACTGGGGTTGTGCTTTTGGATGAGCACCTCTCACGTTTCGGTTTGTGGATGTTTTCCCAGTGGTCTATTCTATTTCAGGTTGACCTCTTTAACCTTCCTTGGGCCATGGGCTCCTAAAGAAGCCTGTGACTCCTTTTCAGAATAATGTTTTTAAATACATAAAATAAAAACATATAGATAGCAAAGAAACCAATTACACTGAAATGCAATTCTATTCATGCACCTCCCTGAGAAGACAGGGTAGGAAAGATAATAAAACAAAATGAGGAAATCAAGTCCAGTTTTCTCCTGGATGCCTCCATAAAAGGCAGTTGGCTAGAGTATACAGTGATTTCAGTGAAGACTAATATATTTGCCTTCCCAGACAGAGGAATAAACTAACTCAAGAAAACTTGATTTAAAAGTGAAGTGGCTGATTGTCTATTTCCTAATAAAGCACTGTAATCAAAAATACTCAGTGTTGTACTTCAACAGAGTGTTTCATTTATAAAATGTTTCCAGAACATCCAATCCACTTCTTAATTTCTGTTTACTCTTTCATCATCTCCCCTCATCTATCCCTGTTTTATTCCGATCTTTGATCTAAGTCTTAGATGTTGACAAAGGATTTGGCTCATCCTGACTCACTGCATAGGATTCTATCACCTCCCTATTAATGAAGCAAATAGCAGAAGGAAAGGATCTAACGCCAGTATTCTCTGTGTGAACAGTAAACGTGACCTCGGGAACCTTGCAGATTGCCTGATTGCACAACTAATCATTCATGGTAATTCATCCACTGGGTTTGATTTCCGGGGCAAAGCTTTTTGACCTGCCAAACCTGATACCCATCACAGCTCAGCATCTTTACAGAAAATATTTGACAGATATCTATATGCACCCACGTGATGAAATGTGGTCCCCATACCATGTCTTCATTTGGGAAACTCCCCAAGCACCCCATTAATAAAAGCCAAGGATTTAAATTTCTCCAGACCCAAGAGAGAAATATCTTGCTATTTTCTCTTCTCAGTAATTGACATTTTTTCCAAAGAACTCCACCAGCTATACCTACTATATAGTATAGTTTCAGACAAAAATTATTGTATTTCTTGCATTATGTTCTTTCTGATAATTGATATCAGTTCACATAAGTATTAAAATGCATTACCCTTCCCCTTCCAAATGAGGAACCAATAGTATATTCTCTCTCTCTCTCTCTCTCTCTCTCTCTCTCTCTCACACACACACACACACACACACACACACACACGCAGGCACCTTTACCCAGCACCTTCTCTCCCTTTACATTTAGACAGAGAAATAAAAAATTAAAAAATATTAGATATTGCCTTTTGACTTGACTGCTAACACAATAAAGTCGCATTGTAAACTGAATCATCGGATTCTGCTGTTCTTATTGCTCTCTTTGCTGGTATTACTTCATGGATATTAGAACCCTTAGGGATATTGGAATATGAATAAAGATTTTTTTTTAAATCAGCTGGGTTTTTTTTTTTTTTTTCTTGGTTCTGTTTCTAAAAATAATACAGTTTGCAAAAACAGAAGGTTTGGTTTATAACACAAACAAAATTGTTACATTCTGAATGGGTTGTAAGTACCTGATTCTTTGCCTTTTTACTCATCCCTGCAAAAAAAAAAAAAAAAAAATCTGCAAATCCATTTGCTAACCAGCTGTACCTCTGTGCGAAATAGATAACAACCTGTGCAAGCCAGGGTTTGCTGTGAATCGGTGCTGATAGGCCTGAATCTCATAGCTTTTTTTAAATGCTAATGACAAGAAACATTTCCGAAGCCAAAACGCTCTTGTAGATCTGTCTTCCTCTATTATGACTGATATTTGCTTGTAAGTACATAGAACACTTGTTCCCTGTCCCTTATCTTCGGTGCTGCAGCATGCTGACCTACATACCATTCAGCACAATATGATGCACAAACATCTTCTATATAATTTTTCATTTTCGACTTAAAAACAGTAGAGGCAAAATAGGATTGCTGCAAATCTAACAAAGAGATGGCATTATTTCCAAATAAAAATGTGCATTTTTCCAAAGAATTTATTTGTCTAGCAGCATGAAGTTCATACATAGCAATGCTGGGGAAAAGGGTGTTGAATTGCGATTAGGAACGAAGGACTTAGGGACAAAAACAAAACCCATCTTTTCTACTACCCGAGAATAATTAAGCTAACTTCTTTCTCACCACAATTAAAAGTTCAGCTTTTTTGAACCGTGTTTTTGCAGTGTCACGAAATGCGGCAGATATAATAATGCTGAAATGTGTACAATAATAACAAAGGAATAAGGGTAGAAAGTGACACGGGTAGCTGTGGGAAGGGGACAAATAATCTATTCTCACACCTGCCATTGTCAGAACACTCCAAACCAAGTTATTTATCTTTTTAATTTCTTGCCACTATGGCTACCACGTTGTAGGTCCTTCCTACCACTGAAATGATACTTGGGTTTCTAGCAAAACTGTTAATAGCTGCTGTTGAGACCTTAAGCTTGTGGTTATCTGATGACCTAGCCTTCTTAATGCTCTGCAAGACCATTGTAATTGCAAATACAGTTGAGCCACGTGAAAAGGAGGACTGTATTTCTAGGACAGCGGCACAAAGGAGACCAGCAGAGGCGCCAACTAGGTCAAAGGGCAAATAGGGTGAAAATCCCTCATTAACTTGGAACACAGCTGGAAGTTTCCACTCACACCGCCTTCCTTTAACCAAGGGAATAGGTGGCTTACAAATACACCTAGGTTTAATTTTTAATGATCAGCTGTCTTTGTTTTCCAAGTTTGCAGTGTCTAAAACAATTGGAAAATCCCCAAGTAAGATAAAAATGGCTTGGGTTGTGGCCCAAGTGACCTCTTTCCTTGCACTTTAAGTAATTTATTTTGTTTCCTAATTATTTTGAGGGGACCTGAGTAAGAGGGCTGCAACAAAATACTTTTGCCACCATTGTTAGATGTTGACAATAGGTTTAAAGCATGAATCACATTTCTGAATCATTATTTTATGGTTCTCTAAAAGTAGAGCAACCTTTTGCAAAGAGTTAGCAGCTATTTGAATGTGACCAGCTAGAAAACGCTTTTCCAAAAATCTAAATGAAAGATAAAATGAATTTTTACAC
Organism: Rhinolophus sinicus; assembly: GCF_036562045.2. NCBI lineage: Eukaryota > Metazoa > Chordata > Mammalia > Chiroptera > Rhinolophidae > Rhinolophus > Rhinolophus sinicus. Next base: position 28,594,029 of record NC_133759.1, read on the forward strand.
TCTTTGCAATTTTGCAGTTATTCTGCTTAATTGTTTGCACCAGCCAGATTTATCCACCGGCTGCCAGACCCCTGCTTATTTGTGAGCAGTGTTCACCCAGCATTTTACAATTTCTGTGTGAAATGATGAGCAGAGCGTTGTACTGAGAGTCTGGAGACCCAGGGTATCATTCTGGCTCTGCCACAAACGAGCTGTGTGACTTTGAGCAAGTCACTTGACCTCTCTGAACCTGTTTATCTGGGGTTTGGAGTAGTTAAATGACAAGAGCTCTTCTAGCTGTAAAATTCCACAATTGGCTCCCCAAATATCCTGTTCATTTGGGACCACTTATCTCACCACAGTTGGCGCATGTTAACTGCTAAATACCATAGAACAATTTTCTAAGTGCTTATTTCAGATGATACTGAAATCTCTTGAAAAACCCTATCTTTCGGCATTGCCATAGATATGCTTAAGTGATAACCAGTTTCCACTTTACTATACATTACTAATGGCAGCGTTATACAGCCCTCCCACACAAGCTCCATAGGTCTAACTTATTAATGGTCTATGCTAATTCAATTTCCAGAAAGTATGCTGTTATTAAATTTTCTGGAATTTCAACACAACAAAACAATATATAACTGCTTGATAAATTACTCTGAATAGGTTTAGTAATTTGTGTAAGGGTGGCTCTCATTTATGAAAGAAGCCTAAATTCACTTAAAGTTAATTTCTAATTTTCTTATATTTATGTCATTCAGAAATACACTGCTGGTCCAGGCGCAATCTTTTTAAAACCCAAGTGAACTATTAATTTTGTTTGCGTTAAAGCATAAAATGTTAACAGTGTACATTATCCAAATTTACCAGTTACTCTTCACACTCCTTCCAAATACAGTCTATGATTTTTTTTTCTCATACGACTGAGATTTTGCATAGCACCTCTGTGTTTTATCTTAAATACAAGAAAAAAGATAGATGGATTTATTAAGACACGGTGCCTAGCAAATATCAAATTAACATTAAAAATTTCATGAACTAAGCAATCTGCATTTTATAATGCTCTTAATGATTTGGAAGGAAATGTAGACAAAAATTCTGGGTTCCTTTCCTTGAGGTTTTATTTATAAAATATACCCAAATGAAGGTTCTACTTCCTCATTGTCATTGTTATTAAAAAATAATCACTTCGTTGCTGAAATCTGTCTGATCTTATGCTAGGCAGTGCAGGTAGAACCATTTATACAGTTATAACTGCTGCCCATGATAAGACGAGATGACAGTAAGATGGATTCACCCACACAGAACATACAGATTATGAAATATAAGCATCGGGTAGAATTCCTACAAACAATGTAGAAAAATGTTGAATTTTAAATGCTATGCTTGGGTAACATCTTATGCTTTAGGTTTAGCAGACAGTTAATTACACACACACACACCCCCACATACACTCATATATAAATGTGTATCATGTACAGCAATATAACTCAGTGACTTAAAAATGACTCACAAACAAAAACTGGTATTTCTGCTAGAGGATAATTTCTTAAAGAATTTTGAAAGTTTGTAAAGGAGTTGGAAAGAAAATGAGATGACTGATTTTTACTTTGTTTTAACCAAATTCACTTATTTATTCATTTATTTAACATTGATTGAGATCTTACTACATGCCAACTAGCATGTTTTTGCTAAGGTCAATATAATTCTTGAGAAAAATACATGTTCAAGAAAGAAATCACTCTGATTCCAAAAGCACTTTAATAGCAAAAATTTCAAACCAAGTGAAATGGATAAGATATTGTTAATAAAATATTTTAAATCTGACTTTTAAAATCAAAGAAAAATTAAAGAGCTACTACCTTAACTATCTTTTTATGTTATCACCAAAAATATTTCAGAATTTTATCCCAGGCATTCTTTTGTAGTAATAGATGTAAAATATATGACTCATTACATTTAACTTTGAAGATATTAAGTTGGTGCAAAAGTAATTGCATTAAAAATAATTGCAAAAACCACAATTACTTTTGCACCAACCTGATACAGCTCATATGGTAACTGCAGATTATCTGAAGTATAATAGATGATCCAAATCATTGCTAGCCATAATCTTCAACTGGGCATCTATCTGCTTCCAACCAGAACTGGCCATTTGAGTTTGTGAAAAGGTAGCTAAGAAAGGTTGTGTTCTAAGCTAGGGATGGCAAAATAAATGTTGAGGACATGACCATTAAAGTTGCATTTCTGTATCCGTGGAAAGAAGTAACATCCACACTTTAATTTGGTGTCCTTACGTCTGGAAATAGCATACCAGGTGACATCAGGAAGCATTTCCCATCCCTCCCACAGGTGTACTAAGAAAGCATCATCCGATGGTTGTCTCAGCTATAACTAGAATAAACATACACCCACCCCATTTGCTCAGGACATCCCATTTACTCCTATGATGCCAGTATAATTATTAATAGATTCCATTCACATTTTCAAAAAGGTCCTGGTTAAGGTTGATTAATTACTCAGTTCCCCTAATCATAATACAATCTGATACACACCCCAAGCCCTGCATTAGAACAAATTCTAGTCCTGACCCAGCACCAGAAATCTGGCAGTCTGCAAAATTACAGACACCAGCTGGAATTTATAATCCTCTTCGCCCATGCAATGGACACATTTTTTTTTTTTAAACTGGCTGAACAAGCTACCCTGATTCATGGACATGACCTATATAGAGGCACATGTCCTATAGAACCATAACTTTCCTCCACATTGAGCGCCCATTGAATTCACTAAAAATCCTGAGATGTAGCTAAACTCCATTGGATTCTGCACAAAATTTGACTGTTACAAATGTTTTAGGAATAGAAAATCTATCTTATTCACCTTGGTGTCTCCCAACGCCTTCAGCACTCAGCCCTGTTTGTAAGAATCACTCAATAAATGTTTGCTGAAATGCCTGGAACATCTAGTCAAAACACCTGGATGGCTGGACAAACACTTTACTTTCTGTCCAGCTATTTATCATCATGTAGATTTAAAGAAATCCAGAAAACAGACAAATGCCAGGCTTGTGCATGTTAGGAGAAGTACCCAGGTGCACGCACAAAGAAGTAACATCCACACTTTAACTACTGGTTCCCCTTCTGGTAACTTCTCAATCTATCTTCATGTTCTTTTCTAAGGCAACTCATTGGCTGCATTCTACAACACAGATATTCTAGAGTAGGAGGCAGGAAGACCAATCAACAAAACATGGGTTTCCAATGGATCTCTTGGACAAATAAAGTCAGGGTTCGGGACAGAATCTAGCTAAAGAAACATCAGTGCTTCAAGATGCTCCATTCTGCCTTCACTTCACAGTATCTAAGGAAGTCTTGACTCCATGGAGAAAACAGCCCTAGGGGATGGGAGAATAATGAGAAGATAATAGAAGAGTTGTAAATAATATTTTGCTCATTCTCACTTTAAAAAGAAAGTTGATGTTTGTCTGCAAGCAATCAGCAGGAATTGCAGTATTTGAATAAACCCTTAAAAATTCTGCTGAAGCATTTGGCCCTCAGTTTTCACAGTCCCAAATTTTCATTTCTGATTTGTTAAATCCCAGCTATAGCATGCTTGTGATTATTTTATCAGATCACCCAAGCAGACTAAATAAATGTGGTGACTAGGTCTAATGGAATGACTTTTATGAACCTACCACAGGGGGTAGAGTCAAAACTGTCATTTACTTTGGTGTCATCAGGTCAGGAAAAGGCTTTCTACAATATCCATCCATCTTTGAAAGACAACAAGAAAGCAAAGTGGATTTCAGGCTGGAAAGAAGGGACATAAAGAGCTGGGCCCTGGAATCCAGACGCCAGACTCACACAACATGTTCTTTCGGAAGGTTTGAGTCTGGGAGCTTTCTCTTTTCATCGGCCAACACAAAAGTTGTTTCAGCAGAAAGTAGGGAACAAAGGAAGACTTTCATTTACAAAAGCAAGTCTAATGGCATGGTGTCTGTTAGGAACTTTTATTCATGCTGCACCTGGCATTATTTTTAACTATCTGTGGAACGGAGTTGTCTGTGACAACTCCGACAAGGAAATAGTGTGTTTCCGCGTCCAACACATAAACCTCTGTCATGTACATGTGAACCCCTTTCTCCTGTCAGCAACCCAGGTTCCGACTGGAGGATTCTGGAGGAGAGGAGTTGTGCTTGCCTTCTTTGTAGGGGCGGGTCTGCCTCCCATCTTCTCCATGGAGAGGCTCATCATCAGGGGCTCTGGCCTGAGTCCTCTACTGTTTGTGCCAGCTCACAACTGTAGTTGACAATCTCAGTGCTTCCCTGTCTCTGGGGAAAAGGGTCTTTGAAATAACCTTACAAACAGCAGATGGATAAAGCTGAACTGAGGAAATCGTTTCATTCATTGAAGTGCTCTTTCTGGTCAAGGCAAGCTTTGGAGTTTTTAATTGTAAAGTCTCTAACTTCATGGGTGCAGGTTTCTATTTGGAGTGATGAAAATATTCTAAAATTGATTATAATTATAGTGATGGTTGCCCAATTCTGTGAAATACTAAAAACTATTGAATTATACACTTTAGATGAGTAAATTGTATGGTATGAGAATTATATCTCAATAAAGTTGTTATAAAAAAAACACTTAGCTATTATTTAAAAAATAACATAAATAAAAGCATTATTCTTTACTTTGTTTGTTTGTTTGTTTTTTTAATCAAATAAAATGTGATCCAGGTATGTAGTTATGTCTTGCTCGGCTGAGGAGAACAAGTCCAGTTGTTAAGTTGACCTGGTTCAAGCATACAGAGAAAGACACACACACACACACACACACACACACAGAGCTGGGACAGTGTTTCTTTGAATACATCACTCCATCTTTTCCTTCATCAAGCTTCCTCATTGATATAAGAGTGTTGGCCAAGATAATCTCAAATTTCCATTCGAACTTGACTCCATGATGCTCTAAGAGGTGCCTGACTTTACTATAATGACTATTTTAGTTGAATGGGAGAAAAATCATTTCTAATGCATTTAAATGCTGATAATTAAGGAAAAGAAAGTTTGGAGCAATGAAATTTGCAGGTCCTGACCATCAGCCTCAGTAAATTTGCAGATCCAATATTATGTTTTGTACTGACCAAACAGACACAGGCAGAAAGGTAACCAGATACCCAGACAAAGTCTTACAAAGATATCCAATAGCAAGTTATATGCCTAATTTGTTCTTAGAGAAAAGGAGATGCTGCATTTAATTCACATGACAGCTGCCTCCTAGAGCTCAAAATGGGGGTTCAGATAAACCTACAACCTATTTTAAATTATGAAAAACATAATCTTTTAAAACATAGAAAATCTTAAGTAAGAATCATTTCTGAGTAAATATGCCTTTGCCACAAAGCGCCCAGAATTTAACTATAACACTTGAGAACCCAAATATTCCAGCTTTTCCTTGTGATTTTTAAACTTTTAAAATCAAGTTTAATCTGCCATACAGACAAGCCTACAATTTAGAAAATTAGAATTATAAATTTGCTCCTCTTCCCTAAAATTCTAATCTCGCTCTTTTTATCCACTCTCTATCTCACCATGCAATGACTGAATATGACAACAGCCCCAACCAGACTAGCCAGGATCAAAACTGAATTTACCACACAACACTGAATTGCCAGAGTGCCCATAAAAGCTTGTTGCAGAGGACAGTGAAAGAAACAGCCTTCAATCCCAAAATACTTCTCTACCCTCAAAAGGGCAGCTTGCAGGAGAGCTCCCACGTCCACTTTGGGGTCATGCCTTCATTCATGCCCTCCATGGCAAGTAGTTATTCCCTCCAAATGGAGTTGAAGCATTTCCTGGGTAGGTAGGCCACAGTCTGAACAGAGCGAAGCTTTTGTCACTGGAGCTGTTAGCTACAATCTGAGTTTCATGCACCACACACTTAGTTAAAGCTGGGAGGGGGTGGGACAGAGAAGAAGTACACAGATGTATAGTTAGCATTTATGTCCTGTAGGGATACCCTTGAAACTTGTTAAAAAATGTCAGTCAAGACATCTGGTCAGCTGTCCTGATCCATATTGGGGTTTTTAGGCTACTGTTATGCCCCAATATGCTTTGAACATTGCCAATATGCTTTCTACGCAGAAGCAGCAGTGTGTCCCCTTTGGTTTCTCAGTTCGTCCCTAGCACTGGTATTTATAGTGTCACGTATGGAGCAAAATGAAAAACCACATACTGTATCTCATGTGTCTGGCTAATGAAATGGGTCAGACAAACCTTGTGCAATCAGGGATGGGGGCCGATTGGCTTAGGCCCGGTCCATCTTGCAGACTGCAAAAGAATCAGCTGTCGCCAGTGCCATGCGGCAGATGGACAGTTTGCATCCGATTTCCAGTCAGGCGCCAAACCCTTTAGAAGCTTTGGCAGCCCAAGTGCCATCAGGCAGCAGCCTTTGATGTCCTGCAGATGGCTGTGGCAGCCATCTTGTCTTTGCATCCTGAGAGGCACAGGTCTTACTTTCAGGAAGCATTCACTCTGGCCTAGGCCCATGTGGTCAGTCAGAGAGAGGGGTCTCTGGTCTGAGATGCACTTGACACTAGCCAAGACCTTCTACCACTGCTCTCTGGATAGCAGTTAAAAAATGTTTGCTCCTTTAAAAAAGGATAACACACACACACACGGACCTGATTCTTCTTACTTCAGATTTCCTGAGGTAAACATGCCTTTTTACCTCTTCCTAAATCACTAGTGAAACCCCTAGATAGTAGCCTTTTCTTCTTTCCTGATAACAGACACTTCTCTGATACTTAATCAAAACCTTACACCCACATCCCCTTTTGTATAGGTGCACAGGTACCTAGATGTCCTTTAAAACAAACTAATAAACAAAAATCAGAAAAAAATGAACGGACAGGAGGGGGGAAAAACCTAATGTATGGGCTGCATCTTCCTTCCTCCAGATTTCCTTAGATAGATAGTGTATATTGACTCCTTCCCAGGTCAAAAGTTTAGCTCCCAGAAAAATTTCAAACTCGCTCTTCCCCTGACATTGCCCAACCAAAGTGGCAGCAATTGGATAATTCCAGAATAATCAGGATAGCAAATTCAGAGGTTTTAAATTTGGTGTCCATTTTAAGACCCCTCAGAGCTCTGCTTCATCTGGGTCTGACTTGCCCTAAACCCAAAAGCAGAACAAAGCATTGTCTTATGGCGGTCAGACTAATCTTATGCCATGAATAGCCCAGAGTAATCTGTTGAAAAGCTGAGCCTGGAGGTCTTCCAAACGGAGCACTTGCACATTTGGTAGGAGCAGTTAGGAATTCTGACTGGCACTATTAGTCAGAAGTCATGTCACTGCACCGTAGAAGCAACTGTGGGTCTCTCCTGTCTGTAAGATCAACTTAGAAATTTCCACTTCCCTCCACACCCCCTTGATAGAGCAGGGCATGCAGGAAGAGGTTTAGAGGAAGTGGCTTACAAAAATTAAAAACAAACTCAGTGAAAATAAATTCAATAATGTGTGATTTCCAGCCACTCAAAAGTAATAGAAATATTTGGTAAAAATATATAGATATAAATTGCCAATTAATGCAAACTGGTTAAAGCCAGTAAATGGAAAAAAATACAAAGTTAATTAGAGCTTTTTGAAGCTTTGTTATATATACATCATTTGCAGGTGCTACAAAAGTGAAAAATAACCATTATAATTACTAGTATTCAAAGATTCATATTTTTCCCGTGTAATTTATTTAGGATTATCAGTTTCCTTGTAGTTATACAAAAGGCCTGTCAAGGTGTTTCCCACGTGTTTGGCTCATGTGTGTTCCAAAAACAAGCCAAAATGCTGTTGTATTTCACCCAGTTCAGAGAAGCTACTTTGAGAAAGAAAAAAGAAAAAAAAAATAGGCCAAGTTTTACCTGGATCTCTATCTTGGTTAAATTATCTTACATATGTTTTAATTTTTTTTCTTGTTCTTTCTGTCTTTATCTTTCTCTCTCTCTCTTTGTTAAAATGCATCTGTGTTTGTTGACTGCCCCAGATTATATCTAAGTGAGGAGTGGGTGTGCTAGCACCTGGTATAGTATATGTAGTTTAACAATACATATCATTACATTATTTACAGCTCATTTTATGTTATTCAATAGTAAACTGCAAATTAACCCTTCAAGAACCTGTTGGAGAAAATGCTCTGTTAGGAGGCATGAGATATCCAATGAAGGTTTTTTGTTTTGTTTTTTTTTCCTGGCAGAATTGTGAAGAGTACATCTATAACTGTATTCATAAACACGGAAGTGTGTTCATTACAACAGGGATGCCCACCGGGGCCAGCTAATTCCTCTCTCTGGAAATCTGTTCATAATGATTTTCCTTACTACACCACACTTGTACTTATGCTGATAACACAGGTTATAAAAGGGACTTAGGACTGGAGTCAATTAATGTACTGGCTCTTTAACCTCCTTTATTAGAGTACATTAGGCACCAAAGGGATTTGATGCTATGCTGCTGGCAACAGAAAGACCCAAGTGATACCATTTCATGCCATCTCAGCCCCGTCTTCTGTTCACATGAATACACATCATGATCTGACCTCATTAGGCACTGATTCGGCTGCAGTCCGGTGTTAGAATACCGAGGGGAAGTTTCGTGAGAATGGGGGCCAACAAAACACCTTTTTCATGCCATAGAAGAAATCTCTCTCATCTAAGCCAGCATCACGGTCCATGCCACCTTTACTTTCATTGTCATGTTCAACTGCGTCTTATAGATTATCAAGTTCTGCTAAAGAGGGTGCACAGCCCATCTCCTGATGCTTTTTAAATACAAAAGGCAATCATTAAAGATCAGACCTAGGGAAGGGACAGGTGGAGAGGGAGGGAGGGAAGGAGAGAAGGAGGGAGGAGGGGGCGGGGGAGGAGAGGAAGAGGAAGAGGAAGAGGGAGAGAGAGAGAGAGAGAGAGAGAGAGAGAGAGAGAGAGAGAGAGAGAGAGATTGCATGAGAGAAATCACTAGTTTCAAAATAAGTTCTCTTTGCTAATAAGAAGTTTGGTTTTCCTTTTCTCCACTAATTAGTATTAATGGGAAAATAAATGTATGTGTTGGACCAAAATTGAATGCATTCTAAATTATGTGCGTTTTTTCCTAAAGGATACAATATAATTTCAGGCGACAAAGAATCCTATGCTACCCAAACACTTCTGCTAACCCTTAACCCAACAATGTCTTGTTCGTGAATTATTCAGACTCAAGGCTATCAGCAATTTAGTTATACTTTGTTGGTAATTAGCTTGATAAATTAAGATCTGCCATAGAAAACATGACATCTTATTGTTCCTGAGGTTTTATGGTATTTTTCTAAAAACAGCAGCTTTCCTCTAAAATGTTCATTTCTATTGCAAGTTGACAAACGACAAAACCCAAAGTTTGCTGAGTCTGGCTCCAGACAACAACCTGCCCCAGATCCTCTGGGCAAAATATCAAAGATTAGTCATTCATAATGCAAACTTCAAACGTGTGGTTTAAAATAATATTCAAATCCTAGGACTGTGGGCAGTGGCTTCTAGATAGTGAGAAACTATCACTTAAATTCCTTCTTTCTTTTCTGTAATCATAGAACAAATGGGCTGGTGGAGAAATATTATAAAAAATGATGAAACGTGGAAAGATGTTTTCATGTTTATCCGAAGGGCTCCCTGCATATTAAGAGTGCAAAAATGGCAAATTAGAAGCTGAGCTCTTTTTCATCAAAACTATCTACAAACAAGATGATTTCTTGGGGCTAATTTCCATTCAGGGGATAGTGAAAGTTGTCTGAAGTGACCAAAGCTATTTCAGAAGGGTAAAAGCATATCAACACGTCAATAGGGTCAGAACTGTGCTCTCTCAAAGATTCGAAATGCTCCCACACTGCCGGTGGTACAATTCCCTGCCTTTCACAATGAATGGAAATGAGAAAAGGTATCTTCCTCGGAAACATGCTAAAAATATAGCAATTACCCGATACAGATGTGGTGTTATAAACTCCTATTCCAAAGCATTCTGTTTCAGCCATGATTTCCATTGCAGAAAACTGTACTAATAGAAACATCCCGATTAATCTGAATTTGAGATATTTCATACAATGTATATTACCTTTCTGCTGCCTACAACCTTCTGCCAGGTTTTTTTTTTTTTTTTTCTTTTTAGGAGGTGCTTTGAGGAGACCATACCATGAGAACAATACACAGCTGCTGCTGTATAGAGATATCTAATTGTCAATATTGTGGAAATTCTACAGCTTATTACGTGCATTCAGTCTAATTCTGGGCAAATTGCCAGTCACTTCAGGGACAATCAAGTGAGCCACATTACACGTGGTACAGCATCACAGCTTTAAGATACCCGGCTGTTTTGCCTCTGGCCAGAGAATGTTTGTACCACTGCTACCGAGTGAAGGGGGGTAACTACAAATAAAATAAAATTTGTATTTTTTCAAGTGGGCTGCATTTCAAGCCCAGATGTTAGTAATGAAAGATTCAATTTAAGGATTTAAATTACAAATAAATAAAGTATGAAACAGATGTGATTTTTAAGGAAGTTCAAATTATCCAAGAAGAAAAATATCTCTGTGCATGACAAAGTAATAGGGATTGTCTTGAAGAGTCTGTTGAAAACAATCTGCTAAGCGCAATTCACCCTTAGGACAGGATTGGTTTGGAATGGGAAGGACTGGTGGAGCTTGTCATTAAACAAAAATTGTGTTTAATAAAACTTTATAACCGTGATTAATCCTATGAGGCCCTAAAGGAGTTTGCAGTTTCTGATAAACACATTTTCCTTGTTTGCAATGGTAATGATATTTCGAAGTGAATGGAATAAGAACAAAAAACTCTAAGGGTAGAAAAAGGAGGATTTGGCAGGTACCACCTAAGCAGAAATTACAGGGACATGTAAGAAACAGGGGCCACCCATTAAGAAACTGCCTTGATGTGTGTGTGACTCGTGCGCTGAGATGGTGCAAATATTACCGAGAAACCAAGCTATTGAGCAGGCGGTAATGGAGCACATCTTTATTTATACAGACAAGCTAATAAGGCTTTTTTTTCAAATTCTGAGCTGATCACTAAGATTGCCTATCAAAAGGATGACAGTGATATAAGACACCGTGTCTCATATTGGAGAATAGTCCTTGAAAATGAAATCCGAGGGACTATCCAGAATTGTGCTGTCCAGTACAATACTCATTACTCATATGCGGCTATTTAAAATTTGATTTTAATTAATTTAATTTAATGTAAAGTTTTCAGTGTTCCATCTTTTTCACAACATATCAAGTACTTCATTGCCACATGTGGCTAGCGGTCATCATTTGGACAGTGCAAAGAACATTTCCATCATGGCAGAAAGTTCTCTTAGCACTGTTTTGGAGCAATGCAGGAAGATCAGATTTGGACATAGGGAGACAGAGTCTGACACTCAGTCCTCTTCTTTCTAGCCATGGGACCTGATGCCATTAGGTTCTCCCTTGTCCTATCATCCTGAATCTCAAGCCCACCTATGTGGGCAGACACACTTACATACACTGATACTCAAACAAGGGTGACAAAAGTAACCATTACAGTAACCCTCGTGAGGCCCCAAGGAAAAGCCAACCCACAAGCCCAGTTCTGCTGACCTGACCTCAAGGGCTGGTCAGGTATCTTCAACAGATAACCGAGGACCAACAGCTCTAGAATCTCCTTCTTGCTGTATAGGCATTATATAGATGCCATAGCACCAACAATCAAACCTCAGCTAATCAAAAAATAATTTTGTCACAACCTGGATGTGGAGAAATGCAAACTGCAAAATAATAGGCTTTTAACAGGAGAACCGATTCAGAAATGAAAGAGTTCATCCCTTTACACATAAGCTTTAACAATCAGGTCATGTCTGTGGTGGAAATTGTATCTCCTGGGCATCTCCCCTAGTGCCAGCCGAACATCCTCGGCGTGCTGGCTCACACACAAACCCATCCTGGAAGAACAGCACAGCTTCTTCATGCACGAGGCATGATCCCTCTGCCACATGAACTTTTTCTGACTCCTTGGAACTGCCAGCAGCCATTTCACTTGGATTCTGGCTGTGACAAAAGCACCACTGCCTCCCTGGCATCAGATGGAAAATGTAGTTTTATGAAAACTCAAAAGCGAAAATCTTTCAAAAGTCAAAACCCTTCAATATATGCCAGACGACTGAAAGACTTTCATAGGGTCTTCATATTCCAAGAGCACTTTCAAACGCTACATTTTTCTTCAAAGTAATATACATACAGTTCTGTCATCTCTCACATAGCCTTCCCCACATTCTGTTTATTGAAGGATTTTTGTTTCATAAAGTCACACAACGTTCTCGCTCTAACAGATTAGAATAATGCAAGTATTGAAAGAATCCTAGCATACTGGAGCTGGATGGGACTTTAGATATAGTCTGGTCCAGAGTTCATAACTTGGGGTCCACAAACAACTAGGGGGATTCACGAACGAGCTGTAGGAAGCAAGTGAATTTTTCAATGTATACAAAATTGTGGATGGGCATTTTTCTGAGAAGAGTATTCATAGCTTTTATCAAACCATCAAAGATCAAAAATAATGGTCTGATCCAACCAATTTAAGTAAGAAAACTGGGGCTCAGAGAAATTAAGCAAACTGCTAAAAGTTACACCAGCTAGTTTGACTCAAGTCATACTGAAAACTGTTCTCCAGAGTCATACTCAACTGCCATTTCTTTTATAACAGGCTGCAGAGAGCATTTTTCTTCTTGCCTGTAGGTAATTCACATGCCAAAGTTAGTTCACTATCCTTGGATCTTGTTGTAAGTCTAGAAAGCCCAAAGCAATCACAGCTGAAGATGTCAAGAAAATGCTCAATTGAAGGTGTGTTGTGTTCTGTGTTACTAAAACACACACTCTCAATAGTTACCTACATTGAAGGAAATTTTAAAAGTTCACTGTTACTGAGCAAAACGTAGCCTTTTGCCTTCCCCCAAATTTTAGAATTATTTTAGAAAGAAGCCCCTACCACTGGTTATATCCTACAGGCATAATATTTGTTTCATTTCCAAATAAACTCATTACTGAGTTGTGCTATATGCCTTGGACTTGGGATCTAGATAAGCAGATAGATAATTAGGAAATGCATGTGTGTTAACATAACTTGCTCCCCAGCAATATTTACGAGCTTGAAGAGAAAAAAATATTTGTTTTTGAATTGAAGCTTTTAAGACACTGAATGTATATATTTTTAATTTCTTCCACAGCATAAGTGTTAACAGTCCAAACTCAAAGCAGATAAGCTCGGACTTAATCTTAGAGCCACCCCAACCACCACACCAGCTCTGTAATTCTGGACAAATCATTTAACCTCTCTAAACCTGAGTTTTCTCACCTGTGCAACAGAAATGACAATAGGAGCCACCTCATAGAATTGCTGAGAGGATTATTATAAAACAATAAGCTCAAAGACTTGGCACTATGTATGGTACAGAGAACGTGCTCAATAAGAACTAATTAGTTCATGATTACAACATATTTTAGTGCCAAAGGTCAGACATTTTAAGGTATATAAGAAGATCTGCAAACCCATTGTAGTGGGTTATCTGATGGCCCTTGAAATGATGCATCCACACCTTAACCCCCAGAACATGTGAATGTGACCTTATTTGTCAACAAGATCCCTGCAGATGTAATTCAGTTTATGATCTTGAGAGAAGAGCATCCTGGTTTATCTGGGTGGGTCCTAAATCCAATGACAAGTGAGTGTCCTCATAAGAGACACCTGGAGAAGACACACATGGAGGAAGAGGAGAAGGAAACATGAAGATGGAAACAGACTGGAGTTAAGAAACCACAAGCCAAGGAACACCTGGAGACACCAGAAGCTGGAAGAAGCAAGGAAGGATTCTCCCCTAGAGCCTCCAGATGGAGCACGGGCCTGCCAACACCTTGATTTCAGACTTCTGGGTTCCAGAACTGTGAAATATATTTCTTTTGTTTTGAGCCACCAAGTTTCGAGTAATTTGTTACAGCAGCCACAGGAAACTAATACACCCACTATGTTTTCAGTGCAATTATATGTATTATTGCACACTTACACAGTTTGCTGCAATACACAATTTTTAAGCAGGTCTCACAAATAATAAAATAGTTGATCGATGCTTAACAAAACTGGCCAAAAGTTAATGAGGGGCTTCAGTTCTCTTGAGAGGTCCCCTGAATTCTAGGTGTCCCTGCTCTGGTCTGCACCAGAGTTGCAGTCTACACAAAGTGTGGGGACCCCTCAGAAAGGCACCGTCTTCACCAATGCCCCAGTCCTCTCATCTTGTCCTTCCTTGAAGAGAACAGGCTCACACAAAGCCCTTCACTTGGTTTTACAACAAAGAGGGGAAGAAGTCCAGTCACTCGAACTCAGAAATAAACCCACGAGCCAAGTGAAAGCAGCAAGCTGAGGTAAGGATGGGCCAGCCAAGGCACACACTGATGAAGTCCTACCAATGGAATTTTCTTCTGCCTCTTTTGAGGGTTCAGAATAGTCAAAGGAGCGTGGTGCTCAGAAGGAAAAAAAATTAAAGCAACTCAAGTAGGTTAAATAAGGATTTCTCTAAGAATCTTTACATGCCCATAAAATGGCATTGCCCAGTCAATACTCAGCGATGCCAGGCAATGTCTTTTCAGTGAAAATGGTCAAACCTTTTTTGTCACCTGCCTTAATGGCCAACGCGATCAAATGCATAAATACTCTGATCACATCAGTGTTTGTCTCAGGTCCCCTCAGGTCCCCTTGGTGGGGTCTGCATGCCCATTCCCCATTTTCAGAATTCTCTGCTCTAAGGCTGTCAATTACCACTGTAACTGGCCCCAGGACTACCCTTCCCATACTGGAGCTGCTTCACCTCACATGCTGAAGCTGGAAACTCCTGGAAATTTATAACAGCCCCAAGCCTCATGCAACCTCCCACGTAACAGTCAGTAGCCAGTCATTTGACCCATCAATCAGCTTAGGCCTATATTAGTAATGCTGAATGTACATAACTACAAAGCCATGTCACATCGAATCACCTACCGTGTTTCTCTGAAAATAAGACATAACCAGAAAATAAGCCCTAGCATGATTTTTCAGGATGACATCCCCTGACATAAGCCTTAATGTGTGTTTTGGAGCAAAAATTAGTATGAGAGCCAGTCTTATTTTCGGGGAAACACAGTAGGAGACTCTTGGGTATTTTAATATAAATATGGTAGATGATAGATAGATATATAGATAATCTTTGATGATCTATATAGATATACATATATATAATATATAGATAATCTTTGATGATATCAAATATTTGTCCTCTGGGAGATTTCATTCTTGGAATCAGACAACAGGTTAGTGAACAAGGCAATGGATTAAGCCAAGTAACCCTGTTTTGGGCCAAAAGGAACATAAGTAAAAAAAATCAGAGCGTTGTCATGCAGCTTATAAACTAGCTCTGAGAAACCTTCCAAAAGAAGCATTCACGTCATTCTGGACAATGACCACACTCCCCGACATTTGAATGTTTTATTGCTGAGTGTTTGTTAAAATAATCTGCCTCCTGACTTCCCAGCCACATGTTGTATAAGAGCCATGATGTTCACATGCGGGCCAAACATATATACCATTCTGAGGAAGAATGGATTTCATGAAGTCTCTTCAAAAGTTTTCTTCCGCCATTGAAAAGAAAACAAACTGAAATTTCTTAACCTTTGCTGCTCCTTGGTCAATAAGAAAGAAACATGTTGTTTCAAATCAGGAATGAAATTGCCCGTAGGTCCAAAATAGTAAGAGAGAGGGATAAGAGTGAGGTAAAAGGGAAAAACTCATCCTCTGAGAGGACAGCAGATGGAGAGAATAAAGTGCATATTGGAGAGGAAGGTGGCAGAAGAGAAGCAGCACTGGACTGTTGGGAGTCCTGGGTTCAAATCCTAAGGTTCTGTTCTACTAATTTATTCAAGTCATTTAGCCTACCTGAGCTTAGCTTCCTCGTTTGTAGAGTGGACATAACAGTCACTCTCAGGGCTTTTAGGACCAATGGAGATAAGATATGTAAAAATATTGAGTGAATACCAGAAAATGTCAGATTTTTTTCATGATTATGATAAACAAAAATTAGCAATGTTTGAGGATTTGTGTCTGTCCCTGCCCCATGGCAGCACCACCACCTGCCTGACAGAGAGAATCCCCCCTTCTGTTGTTCCCCTTCTCGTGCCCTGCCCTAGCATCTCTGCAGCACCCTGTCTGGAGTTCATCTTCCCCCAGCTGGTTCTTTGGGGCAGAATTGAGAGAATAGAGGGAAGACAAGAGAAACAACAGGAAATCAAAGTCAGCTAGAGACGATTTATATATCAAAGTGCGGAGGGAGAGGGAAGGGTGGAGAAGAAGTTGTGACTATTGGATATAGACGAATTTTTAAGGGAGTTGAAGAGAGAGGCACTGGAATAATTCCAAAGTGTGAGAGAGTTGACTGAAAAGAGTTGCTGTAGACTTGTATTTATATCCTATTACAGATTTCCAAAATTCAAATAGAGAATTCCTTTTTAATTACTTTTGGCTTTGAAAACATGATTCCTGAACAAGATGTGGCTTCCACACTGAGCCATATGGGACACTGGTTTTATAAGGATTATACACTCTAGCTAGTTGGACTGAGAAGTTTGAACTTATCAAGGTATAAACCTGAAGTTTTTTGTTGTTGTTGTTGTTTTTCTCTAGTAACTACTACCGTATTCTGCCAAAGCACCCAATTTTTCTCCAGTTTAGTGGACGTCTTTTATGATACCTCAGCCTGATTCCACACCTATTCAGTCACTTTCAGTTATAAAACAGTCCCGTTAGGGTTACTAAGAGGTAGTCCTTACTATTTAAGAACTCGTATTCAATTCAGAGTTCCCCCTATCCTCTGGGCAGTAGCATTGTGGCTCTGGTGGTCCATAGGAAATACAATCTACTCTCTCTTTCCTAGACGTCCTTTGTCTCTATGCTTATTCTTCTTGTGTTCCCACAGGAAGGAGAAAGAGAAAAGGGTTGTTTCCTAACGTGACTCCTTTGGTAAATTGGCTATGGTCTTTTTTGTTGTCCAAAAGCACTGTTCTCTTATATGAACACCCCCTATCCTGGGACTGTTCCTGGGTTAGGTACCTGATTTATCTCATGATCTGTATACCCTCAGTGAGGCAGTTAGAGGTCTCCACCGACCCCACTAAGGAAGGAATCCATCCCTACCATCCCCCTGCTTTCACGGTTCCTTCAAAAAATGCAACTGTATATACCACTGACTCCCACAGTGTGTTCTCTAACGCTTGAGTCACTTTGCTCCACACTGTAGAGGTCTCCAAAAATCCAGCAGTCCTTCACCCCATCCACATTCCAAATGTCCAATTCTAGAGCCTTCGTGCATGATGACACATCTTCAGTATCACTGAGGAATTGGGAACTCCAGGAGGCAACTCATTCTCCCCATCTATTGCCTGAATCATCACACTATCTCTCCCCTGTGCTTTTCCCCCACTCAGATAACACTGGGGCAGCTCATTAAGCCCAGTGGCCCAGCAGACACCCAACCCAAGAACACAATGCTAGATTCCCTCTCTCTCTTAAAGCTTCTGGGAGGTTTTTACCTGTAAAAAAAACCAGGTAAGTAATGTCTACAGGGAGGAAAGATTAGCTAATCTCTTCAGCAAAGGGTGATGGTTAGCATGGACTCCGAAGCAAGACTATCTGGATTCCAGTTCTAGCGTTATCATTTATTAGCTGGGTGTGCTGGTTATTTATCTATTTTCTATCAGCAGTGAATCCATTCTTGGGGCTAGTAGTCTACAAAGTACACTTCCAGACTCCCTTGCCAAGTGACTTACTATTTTATAGATTGGAAGAAAACAGAAAGGGAGTTAACTCTCCAGCTTCCCGCTCCAGTCTCTATCACTCAGCAGGAGAGGACAGTTATGTTTCCAAGCTCCTAATTCTTTTGGCATCATGGAATAGCCTTATCATACTTTCTTAGTAGTACTAATAGCAGCCATGTAGTGGGTTTATTCCATTTTCATGATTTGAGTACCTGTTGGCTTGTTCTTTTGGCTGACTGAGTACCAACCAAGCCTCCCCACCTGCATGGTTGGCTGTGTCCCCACTAGAATTCAGAGCACCAACCAGCTATGCATCCCACAGAGGGCTGAGTACCAGGCCCTCAAAACTCCCTTCCAAGACTTGACCATTTTCCCGACAGAAGCTCCTCCTCCCAGCTCCCAGCTTCTGGTAACACTTCCTCTTCCCTCTCCAGCAATGTCTGAATCCCACCCCCAGATTCTTAATTAACTGGTGTTGGGCATGGCCAGGATCAGGATTTTTCAACACACTATTATGCATCCATGGTGGAGAACCATTGCAATAAGGCTTTTTACAAATAATGAGAAAATATATATGGAATATCCAAAATATATAAGGAATTCATATAACTCAACAACAACAGATGAATTCACATCTTATCATACTAGTTCTCTAAGACCATCAGCACATTTGCAAAAAGTGTTGTTCACAGGTGCATGGAAGCAAGAATGGCTGTGTAGTTAATTCTTAAAGTCAAAAGGTAGTTATGGAAATTCCACATGCCCAGCACTAAGTTGGGTACTACTCAGACACAAAGATGAGAAAGACATGGTCCCTGATCATCAGATAACTTTTATTTAGTTAGAGAAGTCAAGACTAATACTCATGAAAAAAAATGTAAAGAATTGCACAGACATAAGGAGGTAATTGGCATAAAAACACAAAATTCAACCCTTCTAGCCATGTCTCATCAAAACAGGTGAACACACTTAACTATAGGCCTCAAGTGAGATTGCAGATGCTCTACACCAGGTCATCAGGGACTCACCAGTCATCATTTTTTAAGTTTCTCAAGCCTCACCTCCCTGTCTCTGCATCAGAGGAGCCTAGCAATCTGCATTTTAACTCCAACTGATTTTTTAACTCTCCCACTAATTCTCATAGAGGTTGTTTCAATGATACATATGAAAAAAAACTTGGTTAGGGATTATTCCATCCCACTTTTCTTCAGCAAGCTGTGCCCTGCATCTGGGATCCAGCCATCTGGCCTCTCACCCCATTGCCCTCTCCTCGCCTAAGCTCCTGAGCTCCTTGGCGCAGATTATCTTCAGTACCAAACTGTTCCTTCAAGACTTGACCAAGAACTTTGCACCCATCCTGGCTTTAATCTCTGCCCTCACCTAATGATTGCTGACCTTGGATTCTACCAAGCCCATGAGCTCTTGGGGCCTTCTCCCATGCCTCTCACCTGCCTACACCCAGCCTTATCTCCATGCTCTTAGTCTTGCCTCTCAAGCTCATAGCAAGGTTCCCTCATGACACATGGGCTAACATAATCACAGCTGCCCTTTCTGGGAAGTGGGGTTTACTCTGTACCTTGCAGTTTGGAATAGAGTGAAGCTAATTAGCCATCACTGCAACTGAAACCCAGATGCCTTAGACTCATCAATTGAGATCTTTGAGCTAACCAGTTAAAGGCAGGAAAGCATATTCAATTATATAAATTACTAAATTATGTCTCCTCCCTGTTGGGGAGGAAAAGAGAAAGAGCTAATAGGCTTTGTGCAGTTCTGAATAATAATGCTAGGTGTGTGACAGTGTATGCTTCACAAAACTTGTCATTGCACTGGAGGTCATGCTATTATTTTCAAATCCACTTTGTGATTGAGGAAACTGAGGCCCAAGCCTAGCTTTGGAAGACTTGCAACACTCCAGAAGGCTCTTTGGTCATCAACTAGCATTCATTAGGGTCCATAGAGCCCCACAGCAGGGAATGAGGAGCACCAAGCATCTGCCAGGCATTTTACACATATTACCCTCCTCCTCGCCCCAGCTCATTCCTCTCCAGCCAACCTGGCTCCCCTGCTGTTCCTGCAACATGCCAGGCTCACACCTGCTGCCTCAGGACCATTCCCCCTTGCTGCCTGGGATGAGCTTCCTCCAGCTCCCCACATGGCTGTCTCCCTTTCTTACTTCAGGCCTTTAGTCAAATACCCCTTTCTGTGTGAAGCCTCCCGACTGACCTTAAAATCCCAACTCCCGAGCACCAATCCTTACCCCTTCCCTACTGTTTTTCTCTCCAAAGTACATATCATCATTTGACACAATATTTATGTTCTTTATGGTCTATCATCTCCACGATAGCATATAAACTTTATGACCACTGATTCTTACCTGTTTTGTTTGCAGCCCGGGGTAGGCAGTCAATAAACATTTGTCAAATGAACAAATTATATCATCTAAATCCTCAGCATCCCTGCAAGATAAGTGTTATTAGTTCCAGTTTAGAGATGAGGAAACTAAGACACAGAGAGTTTAAGTGACTTTCTCTAAATCTAGAGTTACCAGATTTAGCAAATCAAAATAAAGGATGCCCAATTAAATTTAAATATCAGATAAACAACAAATAAAGTTTTTACTATCAGTACAAGTATGTTCCATGTAATATTTGGGACATAACACACTAAAAACTTTTATCTGCAATTCAAATTTAACTGTGCATCCTGTATTTTATCTGGCAGCCCTTCTTAAATCACATTATAAGTAAGACACAAAGATGGTAATATAACTCTGGTTTCTTTGACCACACAGCTCTGCTACCCTCTCTCATTCTGAAAAAAAGAAGTCAGAACTAGACAGGCCTATCCAACCTCACAAAGACCACGGGTGAAGAAATCATTTAGGCAGGCCTTGCCAAAAGTTTTGGTCACAGTCTCTGATATCAGAGGGGGGAAAAGCCAGCTTCATTCTCCTGGGCTGTCAGTCTTATAGCTTTCATAAGCATTAAATTAATTTAAAAATCTAGAGCCTCTCAATAGAATTACAGTCCTCTAACTCAGTTGCCTGTTACTTATTCTGTATTAATAATCCCATTCTATGACCGGCCATTGGATATAGAGGAGTTGATCTCATAAAATTTTAAAGTAAGGCTGTTTCATTCCCAGGAGGGCCCAGTATGACAGAACATATTACAGAAGATTGACAAGAAAATATTTGGGTAGCCAGGACATTCTCTGGAGCAGCATAAGATATTTAAATGATTTATTGGGAGTGAGGTGATACTTCTAAGAAAAAAATGGCTGGCATAAAGAAACTTTTCCTGTGGATAAGATATCCCTCCACCAATCATGTAGGGAAACTAACCAAATCTAATGATGTTTAGCTTCATCATCCCTCGTTTAGATTTTCATTAGCAAATATTTTTCCTCACCATTACCAGATATCATCATTTCCTAAGTATGGAGCTTATTATAAACCTGAGGCATTTGAAATCTTAGCAAGAGCTAAGTTTAGATCTCATGATCGTTTGAAGAACTTTAGGGTCCCAGAGTTTTTCTGGGTCTTCCCTGTGTAGAGTTGCTCTAACCAGTGTACTTAATAAATCACAAAACTGCACAGAGCCAGCTGAGCTAGGATTGATGCATAGAGAACCTTGGGAAGACATTCTGCACATCAAGCAGAGGGTGGGGTGGCCTGTAAGGCATCTCCTGTAGAATTAATCACATCTTGCTCTTTTTATGAGTCCAAGAATTCATTTCCACAGATGCTAGTTTACTGTGAAGACATTTAAGTTATTCCTCAAGGTAAATTACAAGTTCAGAACCTCTCATGAACAATATTTTATTAATTCTCAGAACATTACTGTGGGATATAAAAGATGTAATAGTTCTCACTGTCTTCCCATCATACCTTTGCTCAACTTCTAAGAGCACGCATGTGCATGTCCACACACATATGGACACATACACCATACACAGCTGTACACAAAACCCAGGAAGATAGGAAAGCCATACACAAAAGAATGAAACTAGACTGCTATCTGTCACCATATATCAAAATTAACTCAAAATGGATCAAAGACCTAAACATAAAACCTGAAACAATGAATTGCATAGAAGAAAGCATAGGTACTAAACTTAAGGACCTTGGGTTCAGAAAGGATTTTATTAATTTGACCTCAAAGGCAAGGGAAGTAAAAGCAAAAATAAATGAATGGGACTATATCAAACTAAAATGCTTCTGCAGAGCAAAACAAACCATCAACAACACAAAGAGGCAACCAACTGAATGGGAGATGATATTTGCAAGCAACGCCTCCGATAAAGGGCTAATATCCAAAATATATAGGGAATTCATAAAACTCAACAACAAAAAGACAAACAATCCGATTAAAAAACAGAGGACATGAACAGAAACTTCTCCCAAGAAGACATACAAACGGCCAACAGATATATGAACAAATGCTCAACTTCACTAGTTATTAGAGAAATGCAAATCAAAACCACAATGAGCTATCACCTCACATCTGTTGGACTGGCTGCTATCAACAAGAAAAGTAATAACAAGTGTTGGAAGGGTTGTGGAGAAAAAGAAACCCTCATAGATTGCTGGTGGGAATGTAATTGGTATAGACACTATGGAAAAGAGTATGGAGGTTTCACAAAAATTAAGGACAGAATTACCATACAACTCAGCAATTCCTCTTCTGGGTATCTATTCAAAACAAATTTAAAAACACTTATCCATAAAGATATACATGTACTCCTATGCTCATTGCAGCATTATTCATGGTGGCTAAGACATGGAAACAACCAAAGTGCCCTTTGATAGATGATAACACAAAGAAGATGTGGTACATACATACAAGGGAATATTACTGAGCCATAAGAAAAGATGAAATACTGCCATTTGCAACAACATGGATGGACCTGGAGATGATCATGCTAAGTGAAATAAGTCAGAAAAAGTCAAGAACCATATGTTTTCACTCTTATGTGGGATATAAAACTGAAAGCAACAAACAAACAAGAAACAAAAACTCCTAGACACAGACAACAGTTTAGTGGTTACCAGAGGGTAAGGGGGAAGAGGAGTGGTAGAAGAGGGAAAAGAGGATCAAATATATGTGATGGAAGGAGAACTGACTCTGGGTAGTGAACATACAATGCAATATATAGATGATGACTATACCGTGTTTCCCCCAAAATAAGACCTAGCCGGACAATCAGCTCTAATGCGTCTTATGGAGCAAAAAATCATATAAGACCCGGTCTTATAGTATATTATGTTATATAAAACTGGGTTTCATATTATAGTAAAATAAGACTGGGTCTTATATGAATTTTTGCTCCAAAAGATGCATTAGAGCTGATTGTCTGGCTAGGTCTTATTTTGAGGGAAACACGGTAGAAATGTATACTGGAAACCTATATAATTTTACTAACCAATGTCACTCCAAAGTAAAGGAAGGAAGGAAGGAAGGAAGGAAGGAAGGAAGGAAGGAAGGAAGGAAGGAAGGAAGGAAGGAAGAAAACAAAAAAAACCTAAAACCCAGCTTGGCTACTCTAAGCCCTCCTCCTACCTGTCCCCTACCCAGGGTGATTGTTAAGGCCTGTGATCAAAGATGGACCAATCAGAGACTTTCCTTGAGATTACCTAATTGGGACTAGCAAATTAGATAGTGCCTTTAGGTGTCAGAGCTAGAAGTATATAATCATCATTTCTTGCCAGGTGAAGAGAGCTGTCTGCCATAGGAAAGAATGAAACAGAGCAAAGGGAAGCAAGACAGAGAGAGATTCCTAGTAGAACTGAGCACTCTGGTCTAGTCACAGGCTCCAAAGCTGCCCATTTCCTCCTCAGCTCTTGCTTCAGACTCTATGAGCTGACCCAGAACCCTTCCAAGAAAGTCTTTTTTTCTTTTAACTTAAGCTATTTTGAGCTGAGTTTGTTCACTTGCAACCAGAAGAATCTAGACTTATACATATGGAAAAAATATTATCCCCATTTTATACGAATAAATAAGAAAAATTAAAGCACCACAGGTTATGTGGCATGGCCTGCACTGTAAGTATAATATTAGACTTTGAAATTGCTGCTATCCATCTGAAGACTAATACTTGAAGCACACCTCTCCTATAGCAGTGACTTTCAGAGGCTTTTACAATTCACTATTAAAAAATACCTTTTACACTGTAGCCCAGTATATACATATGTGCGTGTATAAAACAAAAATTTTACACAATACCTACTCTTAGTAAGCATGATGCACTTTTATTCTCTATTCTATTTCATTCTTTCAAATGCTGTTTGTGGCCCACTAAATTGATTTTGCCTCCCACTAAGCTGATTTCACAACCCACTAGTGGGTCCAAAATTGTAACTACTTAAAAAAATTATACTATAGCCCTTTCCACAATATATTGCTAATTAAATAATCCTTCTCCCATTATACATTTCCCTTAGGTGAAACTTTAGAATATGTAGATTTACTTGTGTATTCATTTTGGCTTGAGCATATGTAAATTCCAAGTCATTCCTACTAGGAATGATTAGAAAACAGAGAATATTGGGGGATGGAAGAAGAAAGAGGAAAAGTAGTAGAACCTAAGAGCAGGATTTTGCCATCAACCACTAGAGAGATAAAGAGAGTGAGTTTATATAATGCCAACCTGGCCTTAATTCACCTCCTGTGTCTATCCATCTCATCACAAGTTTATTATGTGCAAATCAGAGTTCTTGGTCTCCCTCCTCCTTCTTCACTAGTCTTCTGGCCTCTCACTATGGCAGCACCATTGACCAGAATGTCTAGGCCAAAGGACTATTTTCCAAACAAAGCTCTGACTTCAAAAACATACCCCAAATCCAACCAGCACTTCCACAGAGAGCAGTCAACTTGGACCACTATCAGCTTTCACTTGGACTTGTAACATAGCCTCTCAAAACTCACACCAAGTCCACTCATTCCCCCATAATCCAGTCTCCACAGAGCTGCCAGAGTAATCTTTTTAAAACCTGAATCAGATCATGTCACTCCCACTTAAATTCCTGCAATGTATTACCCTTCACATTCAGAACAAAATATAACCACCTTACCATGGCTCCCTTTTATGTCTCCACACTCATTTAAGTTCTTCACCTCATGCTCCAACCATCTTTCTATTCCTTGAATGCACCACAGTCACTCCTACCCTAGGACTTTTATAGACCCCATTCCTTTCAGCTAAATCATCCTTTCCTCAGATCTTCGCACTTCTCTTAGGTCTCTGTTCAAATTTCAGGTCCTCAAAGAAACCCTCCTGAGCACCTTACCTGAAGTAGCCCCTGCCACCTAGCATTCTCTATGTCCTTCTCCTGTTATTTTCCTTCTTTGCAATTAACACTACCTTAAATTATATTATATGTGTGTTTAAAGTCTGTCTCCCTCACTAGACTGTAACTTCCTTGAAGGCAGGTATCAACTGCTGACAGCCTGAAAGGACCATCAAAATGAGGTGTCAATCAAGTAAAACCAAGTTTATTGCTTACTGCAGCAAAACAATCCAATGCCTGACAAAGTCTTAGTAGCATCTCAGAAAGGAGAAGTAAAGGGCAGGATATTCTTAAGTTTGGGGGTTCAGTTTAAGTCAAGTACTTCAATACAGGTATCCTGATTGGAACTGAATAAAGTTTGTGAAAAAAGTAATTTAGGATTGGTGGACTCAGTGGGCGAGGCTTTTAAAGAAAACCTTGAAGAGTAAACAGTCATTTGATAACCTATTCAAGTATTATTCTGAGAAAGGGCTATTATTACCCTGATGAGACCTAGTTTACTAGCCTATTATTCTGTAAACAAATGAATTATTCTGAAACAATACATTTATTCTCAATCTCATCTTTCTGGACAAAAATTTTCTAGAATAGTAAAATCATGTTAATGCAGTTTTAATTCTTAATTCTATTAAGCTATGTGGCCATATATGGTTTCATATATATAGGGATCTTGTTTCTCTGAGTTAATAACATACAGTGCTTAGAACTGTGCCTGGCACATAGTTCTATAATTGTGGATAGTTCCTGTCAGGTGCACAATAAACATTTGTTAAATTAGTTAATTATTATAGTTGGAAAGACAGAAGACAGAGCTAAATCATACGTGAGAGGTAGAAGACTTCAATGAGAGTGGCCTGAGATCTCTTTATGGGTTCTGACATAGAGTTATGATGTTCAAGGATTTGGGGAAGAATGTCAGAGCAATTTCTCTCTGCCATACTGAGTTGAGTGGATTAAATGAAGACTCCTCAATATTATCTCCACATCAGTCATCCTTGTGCCATGTATCATGGTGGAACCTCATGGTGGAATCAAAAGTTAAAAACATAAAAAGGCAAAATTGTTGAACACTCAGATGGAAGATAAGGCACAGGATGGCTGTGCCATTCAATCCATATACAACAAAGCAAACAGTCTCATTGAAACTGCAGGGGAAGAGAGATCCTGAAAGTTTTCTATTAAGCAAAGATGGTGAATGAAAATTGATTTTGCCCTAAAAATGTACAATGTGTAAAATGATGTACATACTGTCAAAGTATAATTTTTATAGTTGAAAACAAGACTCTTATACAAATATAAAATGAACACCTGTCAAAGATTTGTTAACTCATTAATGAGGGAGGTGGTAAGAAGGTAAAGCTTGTTCAGAGAGCCTTTTGAATAGCAGGGTATTTAGAGTCATTTAAAAAGAAATGTTAGAATTAGATTGCTAAGTTAGATACAAAACAGAATAACGTTCCACAGGAAAATAAAAAGCATAACCTTTGGTTTTATGTTTACTACAAGACAAAACTGATTTGCATCTCTGCCATACAAGATCTAAAAGTTAATACGCTACTGCACAGAGTTTGAGCCCTTAAGTAATAATAAATAGCAAAGTCAAGCAAAGGTAGATCCCCAAGATAATTAATTATTCTTAGGTGGCCTTGTTAGATAATGTTCCTATATATCACTGAAAAGACAAGCCTTATTTCCACACTTCGGAAAATTTTTCAAAACAATAGTCTCTTCACTTTGTATGTTACCTTTTTTTAATTTCATGAGTTTAAAATTTTCCATAGATGCCATAAATTTCCATAGCTTTCACAGATTCTCTCCATCCTGATCCTCAACTCTATAATTCCCATAAGATCACGTATTTATTTTTCAATCATAATTTCTGCCATGAGAAAGAAGCTTTTTTATCATTTGTTTTGGGGAGAGAAACATCAAGCTCATGATTGAAAAGGATTATTGAACTTTGTGTTTGTCTCCTTCAGGATGTAAACTTCTCAAGGCTAAGAACTGGTCAGTACAGAAACTTCAGCATTTACCTCAGCTACACATTTCTGCTGTCTAGTGATACGTGGTACATACAGGGAACACACTCAATAATGATTCCTAGATACATGAATGCATGTAATTATGGGGGAAAAAAATGTTATACTTAATCCGGAAAAGGTTATGAAGTTATATAACAGTTTAAAACACTGGTCCAGGCTATGACACAGTTTTACACAACAAAGGTACAGCTCAGCTCACTGACCCTCAGAGATGCAGAAAGGCTCTTGTTCTTTTAGGACAAACAAAAATCAGCCTATAAGGGAAAAGCTTTAGGGTAAGGCAAAAATGGTTCCAATCAGCATTTAGCCCAGAAGATACTTTTTTCTTTTACCTAAAACAATTGAAGTCTGTAAAATCGCAACCACCACGCTTAGGAATGGGTCTTCAGAGAGAGTTTCATTGTAGAATTGATCCTCCTGGTTTCTGGTGTTTTTTGTTTTGTTTTTGTTTTGCCATGAAAAAAATATGTCCAATAACTATAAAGAAGAGAAATTGTGATAGAATCTATATTTTTGTTATATTTTTCCTAGATTTTAAGCATTTGAAGAGGCTTAAAATAAAAAATATTCTAAAAGGTATTATTTTCGTGGAAAAAAGTGTCATAAAATAAGGAAAATAGATACCTATACCAGAAACTCAGCCTTGAGCATCCTGGTAATCAAAGCAAGAAGAAAATTTTACAACTTGCACAAATTCTATTTTTGAGTAAGTGAAAATACCAGAAGAGAGAATTTTTTTGTTAGCACTGAATTATACAAATAAGTTGCTTTATAAACCCTTGCAGAGGGACACCAGATATTATGGTCAGAATCTTCAACACGAATTTTACAAAAGTTGAATTTACGCTCTTTGTATTTCTATGGTTCCAATATTACTACTTACTAAAAGCTAACTCATTATTTAATCATAGATGGACAATGTATCCAGACATGTAGTATTTAGTTGCTCTAACCAGCTATAGAGGTACAAGTTGGAACATTTGCAGAAATGAAGTTAGAAAACCTTTTGGTTTAATCACCTCAGATATCAATTATTTGATCCACGCTGTGACCAAAGCTATGTAGCTGCCAATTCAAGACTGAAATATAAATGTTAAAAGGGCAAAGATACAACTCACTAATCTTTGTACCAACATGGTACTTGGCATTTAATAGGTACTCAATAAATACTTAATAAACAGCACTAGTGAGTGTTGAACCGTGCTCTGTAATGGAGAGCAGCCAGAGGGCCACCAAGTAGCAAAGACGGCCTTGACGAAAAGGACTCACACTCAGATCTGTGTAGAAGGAAAGCTGCCTCCTCTCTGCCTGTGTTAGTATATCTAATACATCTCTTCAGGTTTATGACTTACTACAGATATGCTATGGATACTTTCATTTATACTTTTAATAATACATATAGGTTAACTAGTCAAAAGCTGTATATAGCTTATTCCTAAATAGGGGTTTAGTTCTTGTCAAAATCCTTTGCTGTTTTCTAGGAAAGTAGTAAAAGCATTTGTTATTTAACTGTTCCTGAAGTCCAATGGATGCTCCTACAATATTCCGGCACCCTAATCAGTGGAATGTACAATGGAGGCTTACAGCAGTGGGGTCTTCTTGGAGGCAACCATGATAACACCAAGATCAAGGGAATTCTGGTGACCCATTTCAAAAAATGATCTACCAGACAATCAAAACCACTGTCCCAGGAAGATCTCCAAGAAGGAGGAGTAGATAAACACTGCCTGAACTCTTCCATGAATACATTAAAATTACAACTAAATTGTAGAACAATCAACCTGGATAACCATCTGAAGTCTAGCCAAACAGAAGTCCTACAACTAAAAATATAAAGAAGCCATGTTGAGACTAGTAGGAGGGGTGGAGACACGGAACAGGCCCCACACCTGCATGTTGTGGTTGAGAATCAGGAGTGATATCTTGGCCACGGTGGTTCCCCCAGAGGAGCAAGGGACCCCAGCCCCCCACACCAGGCTCTCCAGCCCGAAGTACTGGTGCTGAGAAGAGGAGCCCCCACAACATCTGGCTGTGAAAAACAGTGGGGATTCTGACTGTTTGGGTGGGCCAGAAGGCTGCAGAAAACTCAGATGACCGCTTAAGTGGCCCACACATAGACTCACTTGCTCACAGGCACTCACCTTGGGGTCCAGCGAAGAGACGGTGAGTCAGGGGGCCTCGGAGACATATTGGGAGCAGCAGACTGAAGTGTGAGGCTCAGGGGGAGGACTGGAGGACAGTCAGCATTTTCCCTGTGAGAGGTCCACCTTCCAGCAGCCGGCAGGCAGGAACCATCTTTCCTGTGTTGAGCCCTCCCCCTTCAGCTAAATCTGAATCTGATTGGCCTGAATCTGATTGGCTCTGCTGCTCTGCCTTGCTAACTCACTAGGAAACTTCCCCACCCAACTCACACACCTGCAGGCACTTTTCCGCAAGGAGCCAGCACCCCCCCACACCACCACCACCACCAGCATTACACTCTTTCTTAGAAAACTATCAGAGTCCAGTAGGCTCCAGGCAGGTAGTCACTGGCCTCGGTGTGCTCTGAGACATTTGTTGAGTAGCTCCAGGCTCAGCACTGGCACCAAACCAGGATCTACATTAACCTGGTGACCATGCCTCTAGTGACTCCCTGAGACTGTCTCACCCAACTTGCATACTGCACAAGGCATTATCAGTGGCTCAACCTTAAGGGAGCCAACAGGTGGCAGCAGGCCTTGGGGTGTCTTGGCTTTTTGCAGAGCTACCCCAGGCCTGGTAATAGTGGCAACAGTCCTCAGTTCATTACGGTCTGTGGGGACAGAGCCCTAGAGAGCAGTTTCCAGGCTCTCGGCCTCACATAGAAAGGTGCTGGCTCAGGTAGTAGTTGGCCATCAGCTGTTACCTGTGAGCCATTAGCCACTAATATAACTGCCATGGCTAAGCTAGCAAGGCATCTTGGAGTGGTGTAGTGGTGTAGTGGTGTGGCGGTTTGGTGGTGTGGCATCCTGGCGTGGCGTGGCATGGTGTGGCAGAGTGTGGATTGCAGATTGCAGGGAGGCAAATTGCAGCTAGCAAGTCAGGTTGGTTGGCAGAGATGAGTGGACAGTGGGTTGCAGATCATGTGGCTCCTGCCTCCTGTGTCTCCAACCCAGCTGCCAGTGAGACTATAGCGGTATTACTCCCCTACCTATGGCTCCGTGGGTGTTCCTTTTCGGCCTCACCATATCCTGTGTTCTTATGCGGGGAGTGGGACTAGAGACCGCAGAAGAGACCCTGGCTGTCACCCTGCATGACATGATCTCTCCCACGTGCCTCCAGATCTAGCATAAGAGCAAACAACTCCAGATCACTTTGTAGCCCCCAGCTGGTCATAGGCAGTAGCTGAACTGGACCTGCACTAGAGCCTCTCCCAAAGACCCCAGAACCAACATACTTGGAGGTTGGTTTCAGACCACAGCAGAGTACCACCCAATTAGCCCCACAAGTAGCACACACAAAGGGTGGTCTCAACAGGCACCAGAGCTCGCTGGGGCAAATCCCACTCAATGGGGTAAGCCTCCCACTCAATAGCCTATAAGCTCTGGATGTGGCCAAACCCCACAGCCAGTCAGCCTAAGGGTCAATCCTACCCACTGACGTAGCAAGAACAATCAAGACTCAACTACCGTGATTCCCCAAAAATAAGACCTAGCAGAACAATCAGCTCTAATGTATCTTTTGGAGCAAAAATTAATATGAGACCCAGTATGATATATGATGATATGATATGATATGATATGATATGATATGATATGATATATTATATTATATTATACCTGGTCTTATATTATAGTGAAATAAGACCGGGTCTTATATTAATTTTTGCTCCAAAAGACGCATTAGAGCTGATGGTCCGGATAGGTCTTATTTTTGGGGAAACACGGTATAACAGGAGGAAGGGTACACACAACCCACACAAGGGACACTCCTGGAGCATGTGGCTCAGGTGACCAGGGTGACTGTGCCACTGGGCCCCATAGGATACCTACTACATAAGGCCACCCGGTGAAGACTGGAAGACATAGCGATCTACCTAGTACATGGAAACAAACACAGAGAGGCAGCCAAAATGAGGAAACAAAACAATACTTATAACAGACAAAATAGACTTTAAAACAAAGGCTGTAAGAAGAAACAATGTAGGACCCAGTAATCCCATTTCAGAATATTTATCTGAAGAAGCCCAAAATGATACTTCAAGGGGATGTGTATATCCATATGTTCATTGCAGCATTGTTTACAATGGCCAAGATGTGAAGGTAGCCTTGGTGTCTGTCAAAAGATGAACAGATAAAAAGTAGATGGTACATATATACAGTGGAATGTTGCTCAGCCATGGAAGAGAATGGGTTCTTGCCATCTGCAGCAGCATGAATGGACCTGGAGGGTACTGTGCTGAGCAGAGCACACCAGACAGAAGAAAGACAGATGCAGTGTGATTCCACTTATATGTGGAATCTAAGAACAACATTAACAAACAAAACAGAAACAAATTCATAGATACAGAAAACATTTTGATGGTTGCCAGATGGGAGAGTTCTGGGGGTGTGGGTGAAAAGAAGGAATTGAGTACAAATTGACTGTTACAAAGTACTTATGGGTACGTAGGGTATAGCATAAGGAATATAATCAATAATATTGTAATAACTATGTATGGTGTCAGATGGGTACTAGATTTGTTGGGGTGATGGAAGGGAAGGGTTTGGGTGCAGGGTGGAAAAAATAAAGGCATTAAGTACAAATTGGTAGTTACAAAATAGTCATAGGATGTTAAAGTAAAGCATAGGTAGTATAGTCAATAATATGGTAATAACTATGTATAGTGCTATGTTGGTACTAAGCTAATCAGGGGATCACTTCTTAAATTATATAAATGTCTAACCACTATGCTGTACACCTGAAATTGATATAAAATAATACTGAATATCCACTGTAATTGATAAATTTAAAAAGGGAGGAAAAGAGGAAGGGGAATAAGAGGTCCAACTTTCCAGGCATAAAACAAGTAAATCACAGGGATGTAATATACAGAATGGGGAATATAGTCAATAACATTGTACGGTGTCAGATGGTTGTTGGACTTATCATGTCGATCTCTTCTTTAGGTATATAAATGTTGAATAACTATGGTGTACCCTGCAACTAATATAATATTGTATATTAGCTATATTTTTAATAAAAATCTGAAAAAAAACAAACCCACTGTCCCAGGGGCCTCCTTTGTTTACCTTAGTCCAATCCATCCTTTACATGCACATAAGACTGATTTTATGAAAATATCACTTTGATTATGTTGTCCTTTGCTCAAAAACATTTCATGTTGGGGGAGAAAAAACAAAACAAAAGAGTTGCAACTGGAAGGCAATGAGGACATCTTTCAGGAACCATCCCACTGTCATGCCCATGCCCCGATTAAACATCCAATAAGCCTCTGGACCACAGATCAGAACATAGGCCAAGCCCTTTGGGACAGGAAACAGTAGTTTTGAAAAGCATACTCCATGATGCATCCTCCTGCCCTATCTATTTCTCAAACATTCTAGAGGGACAAAAAAGGCAGCGTCTTCCTGAGAGTGTATCAGTTTGATGAATGCACCAATGACAAAAAATGCTATCCATTTGTAGAGAAGTTGATAGTTTCATATATAATCACTTATTGATTCTCAAGCAACCCACTTCATGGATCCTAAGACAGTAATCTAATGCAAAGCTTCTCAAATAGAAGGGGATTAACCA
Organism: Rhinolophus sinicus; assembly: GCF_036562045.2. Taxonomy (NCBI): domain Eukaryota; kingdom Metazoa; phylum Chordata; class Mammalia; order Chiroptera; family Rhinolophidae; genus Rhinolophus; species Rhinolophus sinicus. The sequence goes on from NC_133759.1 coordinate 28,626,978, forward strand.
CTTTATTTTTCTGTTTCCAATCCACTGCAGAATAATGAATTGTTTCTTCATTTCATTTTTACAATAAAAATGTACAAAATATTAGCCCACGTTTTTATTATTACATTCAACAGACATAAGAATATGCTCAAATTGCTTTAAAAGTTTCTGAATATTTACTGTCAAAATCTGGACTTGTCATATATACCAGTCATGTTTGAAGATTGGCACTGGTTGGATTGGGGAACAACACTGAATAGCCCTGGTCTAAAGAATGTTCTGGAAAGCCCCTTAGGACACCAGACAAACTTCTTTTCTTTTTCTTTCTGGGCAGTCTGCTCGAGAAAAAAATATCATACATAAAAATATAAAAAATAAAATGCTTAAAATCTGTTTTGTTAAAGGAGGGAAAAGAAAATATGAATAAATAATGCAGGTCGTATGACATTAATTGTGTGAGTTTTGCTGACCTACTATATTAGGAAGAAAAGGGCATTCCTTGGGTGATTTGGTATCCAAGGATGTCTTAACAATTAATTGAGATTGCCGTACTAGTGATCATCATAGAGAGTGTGAACTGATTTAAAAGTGTCACCTGCTTAGGCCCAAGGCAATTCCCAAAACAAAAGCACCCATCCATTCCAAACAGAACTCTCCCCCTCCTGTTTTGAGTCTGAGACACTGGCCATTTCAAGGTTCATACCATGAGCAGAAAATATTTTATGCTCCTATGCATGCCAAAGATCATCCAAGCTACTCAGCATATTTTATTTTCCTTTAGCAGGTAGAAGAGGCAGGGTATGCATTCTTAACCTATTAGTTTCATGTAACACACATTTAAGCATTTCTCTGTTGGCCAAACTGTTTTCTTCTTGCACTAGTTTCCATTCCTCCCTGGAATTACTTGTGATCATTGGACAGAGTTCTGGATGATAAAATGTGGATAGAAGAGATGTGTTTCTCACCTCCTGGCCTGCCCCATAAAGACCTCCCGTGCCTGCTCCTTCACGCTTTCCCCTCCTCCAGCAACTTTGGAAGCCATGTGCTGAAGGTGAAGGAGCCACAGACTACAGCAGCCAGAGTCCCTGACTCAAAGCTTGGAGGAGTCTCTCCCCAGTCAAGAACATTCATTCCAGACATTAAGTGAGAGTGAAATCGGATATGGGCTAATGCCATTGGCATTTGGAGTTTGTCTATTATAGCAGCTGATGTTACCTTAATTAGTATGTTTCATAATCAAAGATATTAACTATTTTTCCCATCATTGTGCAAGGTTGGCTGGTGAATTAGAATTTCTGTGTATATCAACTCTTGTCACAATCCATTCTATGGGCCTGCTCTACTCACTCATTCAAAATTATTTATCTATTATGATTCTTCATTGGGCACAAGTATCATATCTAAGGTTCTTTAAAATGAGACCCACGAGGAACAATTCTTACTTCAAATTTGGTTCTAACGTGACTAGGTTCCAAGCTAAAATTATAAAGCAGAATGCATCTGTAGACTTTGTAATACCTACCCCCTTCCCTACTCTCTACCCCACCCACCTCCACCCCTGCATTCCTGTGTGCCAAAGCAGAGACAGAGCTTCAAGCTGTATGGTTTTTGAAGAAAGAACAGAAAGTTCCCTAGGAGGTTTCCTTGCTCACCATGAATTCAGATCCATGATTTCACAGGGACTTTGATTTGAGAACGTATCATTTCCACTGTGCTGGTGACAACAGAAACACGGCGCGGGGAAAATGGTTTGCCCTTGTAAAATGAGAGATTTAGATTTTTTGTGTGTGTTATCCCCTCTTCTGGGTCCTCAAGTGAGTCTCACTAAATGCCAGGATTACTTGTTAAGGCTTTTTAAAGTCTGGTTTGTTTCTCATTAGTGTGTCACAGCCCTGAGACAGAGCTTAGGGGAGGAGCAAAGGGCTGAGGATTTTATGACATATCTGAATATGATATCACAATTTCTACAATTAAATGGAATTTACCTGTGCACCTTATTACTCCAGATTCAACACCCAGACAGGCATGTTCCACCTCTGTCATGTTTCATCATGCATTTGCCTCTTAGCTAGATGTTTCAGTCTTTCCAGAAAGTTTAACCATTTTTCATGAACCTTCTTACACAGCTGAGCAGTTCCCTCATGCACCATCAGATTTGTTTACTTGAAATGGAAAGTTGGGATTTGCAAATCTATTTTGATTTGATTTTTTTTGTAAGTAAAAAAATTAAGCTTAGATGAATATAACCCAGTATATTTTATTTTTTCCTGCTCCTCACATCCAACCTGTGGTCCCATTCCTCCAAGGAAAGATTCGTTTATTGTCCCATTGTCCCACCCATACTACTCCCTTCTTTGCTGTTCATAAAAACACTGCAGGGAAATTAAAACAAGAAATGCTATTTTCCAAAGAAACTGAAGCATATCTGAGCTTAAGCAAATAACATTGTTTTAAATGACACTGGAAACTCAGAACTGAGTACAGTGTTTTGCAGGCACTGTGTAAATTGTTAATTCGAATGATGGAGATGATAGAGACACATACTGACCTATGAGGGGAAAAAAGAAAAGAAAAGAAAGAAAACCTTTGGTTTATAGACTGCAGTCCCAGCTTAGGGACCAATGTGCACTCTGAATATGGATTTCAGGAAACTTCAAATCACCCTCCATCTGCAGGATTTAAGCCCCCAAGGCCAGGACCATCTATTTTTCACTTTTGATTTGGGCTGGGACCTGGGGCTGAAAGCAGATATCATTCCCCCTTCTCTTCACTACCCTCCCCTGTGCCTCGGTAACTCTGTTATTTCTCCTATTAATATCTCATCAACATCGGGCAGGTGCTTCCTGCACGGAGGTTCTTCATTAACAAGTTGTCAGTGGGACAAAGAGTCAGATCTCCACTGCTGAAGGAAATTGGCACAAAACCTGGCAGGAGAAGGCCGGAGAACACCTTGCACAATGATTACACTTTCTATTGGGTCTGTGTTTTGTTATGAAACTTAAATTTGGACTCACCTATCTGACTTCTGAAAACTTTCCTGGAACTTCCTCCCTTAAGCAAACATTTGTTCTCAAATTAAATCTATTCTGATGCTCAATGTAATATCTGAATCAGCAGTTTTTAAATACTCAATATATCTTTAAATGCCAACAGACAACAAGTATAGCAGGTGTTTAATTGTGGTTTAAAGATCCACATTGTTCACATTTTACAATCACAATTAAAATTAAGCAATAACGCCAAAGGAGTTCCGGTACATAGCAATAATACTTACCCGTATAGTGAAATTGATAAGGATCCAGATATAATGATGCCCATTGTAGTAACCCTGTGGTGACTGATTGCTATTCTGCTGTTAGCAAACAACCAAGAAATACTTTATTTTTTCAGAATTATCAATTTGTTTCTAGGGTATGTGAACAATGGAAACCTTAAGGGAGAATGCAATAGTTAGTGAGGTATTAAAACAGTTATATAACTAATAAAAACACTAAATCAACTTAGATATGCAGCAGTGTGTCATTTCCATTTTAATAAAAAAGTACATTATTCTCTTCCCGAAATTACAAAATTTTATTTTTTTTTTGCTCCGTGCCAACATATTTGGAAAGTAAAAAAGTCATAAATCTATGGTTTCTGGAATTGTCATTTATGTGATTCTCGAGTCCTTAAAAAAGATAGAATAAAAACAGGCATTTTCATAAAACGATCGATTTGAAAAATTATTTGCATTCGCTGCTTGCAATTTTTTTTTTCTTTGGGAGGTTGGGAGGGGGAGCACAGGGACTTATAAATAAAACACATTTGATTTTCATAGCATCCCTGTATGCTGAGCTTAAGATCCGTGGATGTGCTTGCTCAAAAAGGGAGTGTGCAGAGACGCTTTATTGAGGGAAGCTTTCACATCCTTTGCTGTGCAGCCTGCATGGTAACAAAGGCCCAGGCAGAGGGTCAGACTCCCATTCAATTAAATCTAGACACCGGCCAGATGGGAGACAGTCGGGAAACCAAGCCAGAAGGCTGCAGCAGGCTCTCATATTTGTAGGCCTGAGGTGCGTTGGAATTCATGGTTCCAAATCTGAGCAGAGCTGGCCAGAACTTACATCAAGAAATTTAGATGCACGCATTTTTCTTCTCTGAAAACTCAGAGGCAGGTTTATCAACAGGGGTCACGGGCTGGTTTCCAAGTACCCTTGACAATTCTCCTGAGTTTATTGCCTGGGTTGCTAGTGAATGCCCTTCCAAGGGGGAGAGCCAACAGCAGCTATTGAAAAGCCTAGATGTAGAATTTTAAGAGTGCAAGATCATTCGAGAAGACCTGAAGAAAAGCAAGAGGGAAAAGGTCGCAACTAGAAAGAAACTTTGAATTCATCCAGGGCACGGAGTTGCATTTTCCCACCAAAGTACTTGGAGCTGTTGTCTCTGCCCTGCTTGCACATTAGTATCCCATGGGGAGCTTTTGAATTTCCACTCCAGACCAGGTGACACCAAATCCCTGGGGGCAGGGCCTAGATGATTCTGACACACGATTGCACATCACCAAGGAACTTGAGAACAGATCCCTTTAACTTAAAAATTTATGCATATTTTATAATTTGATTCAACAAAGCATTTTTGTTTTATTAACTAATTATATAGGCTTCCTTTCCCCCAATATTCAAGTAAAATCAATGAACCAGGAAGATGTGCCATATTCCCCCTGTGATTTGCCCTACACCTGAAAGTGTTATGAATGCCAGAAAAGCAAGGATCTAACTCATTGCATAAAAGAAGAAACTGAGGCTCAGAGTGGTAAAGTCCTCTGGGATTTCTGACAATACTCTACCATCTGCTCCTTTGTACCATATGTAAAGGGCAACTTAGTGATGAAATACTCTGGATTCCATTCAAGAGAACATAAGGAAATATGAAATGGCTGGAAAGTCTGATAAGAGAACACCATAACAATGGCAGTTACAATTTACTGAGTCCCGACTAAATATCAGAAATTTGCATATTCATGCATTCAATCAACAAATTTTATTGACTATTATTATAGGAAAAGCACTGCTCTAGCCACCTGGGGATACAAAAGATATTAACATGAGACATAACCCCTGATTTCTTGGAACTTCAGCTACTGGGGGAGACCAACATTAACCAAAAATCATAGTAATAAGGAAATAACTAGACCTATGACGAATGCTCTGGAAGGGAATATGGTTCCCTGAGAACAACAATGATAGATGACCTATACAGGAGATTCAGGAAAGGAAGAGATGCCTGGGCTAACAGCATGAAGGAGAAGGATGAGTAGGAGTTCACCAAATGGTGGTAGGTGACAGTGTGAGGAAAAAGCATCCCTCAAAGAAAGAACGGCATGTGTAAAAGCCCAGGGGTGAGACAAGACAGCACTTTGGAAGACCTGAGAGAGGGTTAGAGTGGCTGGAACAGAGAGAGCACATGGAACAGAAGCAGACTGGAGAGGCAGACAAAGACCAGGCACTTATCAGATCGAATCTTTATAACCTTATTATGTGGAGAAAATTTTGGTTCCCATTTTATAGATAAGAAAACCAAGGCCCAGATTAAGTAATGTAATCCAAATTCACCTCACTAGTAAGTGGCTGAGTGGAAATCAAGCAAGTCTTCTTCCCTAGATTATCCCTTTTAATGCCCTGTCACTCATAAATGCTCAGAGTGGACAAACAATCTTTAGAGATTGTCTATTACACCTCCATGTGGGTTACGTGTCCCATCTGCATGGCCGCAGTAAGTACCATGCTCGGGGGCTTAGATTGCAAAGCCTGTCAGTGCTGAATGGACTGCAAGGGAAGCTCATTCAAACAAGACCTGATATGGCCTCTGAATGACCCAGAGTCAAAGAGCAGTAACACACGGAGAGAGGAGTTATAAAACAGCAAAGGCAGCCAGAACCCTCAAATATACACGCAATTTTCATATTCTTACAAACAACTGTATCATTATGATACTTTTAGCTGCATCTAATAAAGAAACTCAACTTTAAATGGTTTAAGCAATGAGAATATTTTATTATTTTACACAACACAAGTTCAAAATGAGAATGGCTCCAGGGTCAGTTCATCACAGTAATTCATTGATGGTGTTACCAATCAGTTCAATGTGGTATAAATAAAGCAATAAACAATGGGTAGGAAGAAAACAGTCTAACTTTGCATCCTGGATCTCTTCATGCTGGGAGGAAGAGAGCATGACCAAATCCTAGGCCGGCCTCAACTGTGGCAGCGGTGAAGATATCAATCAAACCTTCAGTTGTTTCCCATGGACCCTAGTGCCCAAGTTAACCTGCCTATACAAGAGGGTCAGCAATATATTCACACCAGCCAACCCTACCCAAGGATGAAGTTTATCCTGAGAGTCCATTAAAAATCAGTGAGATGAAAATCATAGTGCAATCATTTGGCACATTTCTCCCTCTATTTCCCTCTCAGGGGACCAGGGTGAGCTATAAACATTAATTAGGAAAGACCTGAGACCCTCCTGAGATGATAGCAGGGTTGGAATCACATCTGTCCATCGCAATTAGCTCAGAGGACAAACAGGCATGCTACCTAGCACATTTCCTGGGGCTCAGTGACAAATGACATTGAGACTAAACAACGAGTGGTTGACCCACAAACCACTTGCAGATGTAAAAAGAAAGTCATACGCATCAGAGCTGCGAACAGGACCACCAGCCAACCTGTAGTCAGGGCTGTTTGGTAATGTTGCATCCTCCATCCTCTGTAGACATCTTCCTGTTCAAACTCCCTTGATAATTCCTACAGGGTAACTCTGAAGTTCTGGTAAACATTTATATAAAAGCTACTCATCTGTAATATAGTATGAAGTAGAATTAAAAGCAAAGGTTTAGGAGTTAGATGTTGGGTAGAATATCAGCTCTACTATTTACTAGTGTGTGAACTACTTCACCTCTTCGAGCCTCAATGTCTTCATTTGTAATATGGAAATTGTTTGGGCGGCGGTGTGAAAATTGAATGAGAAAATAATAATACAGTGCTATAGAGAGTGTCTGACACATAGTAAGTACTCCGTAACTGCAAGACTTTATTATAGAAGAGTAGTCATGCCAGAGACAACATCCCAAGGAGATCAGACAGCCAGAGGACATGGGGTAAGAAATGAACTCTCAGAAAACAAGGATCCTAAGATCAACAGATTTCAGAGATGAAAGAGGCCTCAGAGACAATGTAGAACTACTTTCTCATACTACAGTCTAGAAATAGTGGACTCTTCCAGTTCCCTAGAAACTGAGAGAGATGGATGCCCCTAGGAAACTTCTAGAGATCCAGTCCATAGTTTCAATATTGCAAACAAGGTCTTGAATCCCATGATATGATGTTACTCACCACCGTCACTCTTTAAAGCTCCAATCATGCACTCAACACATATTTTTCGGTCCCTACTATGGGCCAGTAGCTGTAAAGATGACTTTAAGGCCCCATGCTCAGCATTTTACATACATAATTGCTTATCCTGACAATGACCAAAAAGACTACCTACTACTGATCCCATTTAAAAGGTCAGATATATCTCAAAACCATAGCTGGTGAGTTTTAGAGATCAAATTTGAATTCTAGTCTATATGTCACCACAAAAATGCTGCCAACAAGCCACCCACAAATATCAGTAAATTGAACCTATATTTATTTATTGTTAGTAATCTGTAGGTCAGCTGAGGGCCATATGACCCAGGCTGGGCTTGATTCAGGGTGACTCTGCTCCAATTGCCTCTTCATATCTCAGAGAGCATCAGGCTATCTCCAGCATGTTGTTCTTGAGAACTTCCAAGTCATACAGCAAAGGGGTGAAGAATCGGGGCCATTTAGGTAATCCGTCACAGTCTGACTTCAAAGCCTACACGTGTTCCTCCATCCAACCAGCCTCCCAAGATAAACAAATAAATACAATGCCTGTAAAGCTTTAATAGAAATACGTCTAAGATGCTGGGAAAGTTTGGTGGAAGTGGCCCCTCACTCAGGCCAAAGAGTCACAGAAGAGGTGCAGCAAGAAATAAGACTGCTGAAAAGAATGTAATTATGATAAAATGTCTCCTGATTGAAGACAGGAGAGGGATAGGCATGAAAACGCCAAAGCTCTGGCCTCAGCAAGTTCATCACGATGGAAGGAAGCCTGGGGCGTAGAAGAGGCTTTTAATGACTCAGGTTAAACCAGCAGACAAGCAAACTGGAAATGAAACTTCTTGTGGTTTGCCTAAGCTGGGCATCAACTCACTGGAGAGATGGACGTTATGATCAGTTAAACAATTTCATCAAACTTCACACTGTAACCCTTGGGGTGGAACCAGAAATAATCATTCAATTGGAGGTATTTAACAGCAAGAGGTAAGCAAACCACAACTCTGACAGAAGAGTGGCATCCAGTGGCCAGGGGTTAATTTGCAATGAGCCATAGATGTAGGCACGCAGATATGGCAGTTGCTGGCTAACCACATCCCAGTGGAGGTTCAGCAGACCACAAGATGTGGCCTGGGGCCTACAAAGGAGAAAACTCAACCAACGACAAAGACAGATACCATCACCCTCCTCCTGGAGGAACACAGGAACCTCTGAGTTTCCTTCTCTCCTGGTGTTCCCATCCATTCAGTTCTACCAAGCAAACTGTATCTTATATACTAAAATGTATATTTAATTACCTCACAATTTACATCTTCATTCATGGACCCATTAAATTGCTTAGGTTGCTAATGTAAATTTTATTTCTGATTTTTAAAAGTAGTTTTGTCTGGTTTTCGTTTCATTGCTGAAAACAAAACATACCACACATATATCAAACCCATAACAAAAAGGACTGTTATGCAAGTGACCCACCCTCTCATTCTCCATCATCAGATTTGACTCTGGCAGCTGACATGGCTATTAGAGACTGACTTTTCTTTGTAGCTAGAGACCTTATCCTGGGTCACAAATCAAATTTTAACTAATTTAAAAGAATATAAATCATACAAAGTATATTCTCTGATCATAGTAGAATTAAACTATAAATTGTTAACAGAAGAATCACAAGAAATTTTCCAAATACTTAGAAATTAGACAACACATTTCTAATCCATGGGTAAAAGAGAAAAACAATTTCCCAAGGGAAATTAAAAAATATTTTGAACTATATGAAATTCTTAGAGAGAAAGTCATAGCATTAAATGCTTACATTAAAAAAAAAATGCGCTAAACTTCCACCTCAAGAGGCTAGAAAGGGAAGTATACAATAAGCCCCATTTAAGCAGAAAAGAAAAATAATAAAGATAAGAGAAGAAATCAACAAAATTGAAAACATAAACATAAAATCAATGAAACAAAGTCTTTTTGAAAGACAAATAAAATTTATAAACCTCTTAACAATACTGAAGAAGGAAAAAAGAGAGATGAAACTAGATATCAGTATCAAAAATGAAAGATTATCTTACTATAGACTCCCAAAATATTAAAAGGATTATAAGGAACTACTATAAATATAAATGTGAAAACTTGGATGAAATGAACGTATTCCTTGAAAACCACAATCTATCAAAACTCACCCAAAATAAAATAACCTGAAGAATCCTAAAAATATTAAAGAAATTGAATTTGTAGTTTAAAACTTCTGGAAAGAAATTTCCAGCCCCAGATGGTTTCACTGGCAAATTCTACCAAACATTTAAAGAAAAAAATGACACCAATTCTACACATTATTTTCCCAAAAATAGAAATGGAAGGAACATGCCCCAACTAATTTTATAAGTCCAACATTGCCCTATACCAAATCCAAACAAAGAAATTATAAGAAATGAAACTACAGATCAGTAACCCTCAAATAGACACAAAAACCCTCAACAAAATATTAACAAATCAAATCCAACAATATATCAAAAGAATAATACAACACAACCATTGGGGTTGACCTGGGAAAGCAAGACTAGTTTAATATTTAAAAAACAATATAATTTACTATATTAACAGCCTAAAGAAGAAAAATCATGAGGTCATATCAATAGCTGCAGAAAACATATTCGACAAAATATACCACCCATTCATTTCGTAAAATCTCTCAGCAAATCGAGACTAGAAGGGAAGTTCCTCAAAATTATGAAGAACATTTACAAGAAAAAAAAAATCTACGGCTAACATCATACATAGTACCGAAAGACTGAATATCTTCTCACAATCAGAAATAAGACAAGGATGTCAGCTCTCAGCACTCCTACTTGATATTGTCCTAGAAGTCCTAGCCACTGAAATAAGGCAAGAAAAAGAAAGAAAAGACATACAGATTGGACATCCAGCAAGCTAGAGCTATCCAAAATATGAATGTGGGTAAGGTGACGGGGTGTGAGCAGAAGTTATTGATGTTTTTTGCCGAGATGAAACTGTCCCATTCAGTGAGAACATGACTGTCTATGTAGAAAATTCCAAGGATTTTCTTTCGGTTTTATGGTCTAAAATCTCAGTGAGGTCAGTGGATCTTGCTGCCAAAAACAGCTAAGGTAACCTTGGGATGGTGTTCTGAGCTATGCAGAAAAAGGATATATTAAGTCCATAAAACTGTGTTTGGTTTTGAATGCCTTATCTTAACAGTTACATTGAGAAAATTAGTGACTTCCTAAATGAATACGGCCAAAAGGATGAAGGTTTGGAAAAACCATGCTATGATTGCATCAAGGAGGTCTTCTTACAGTGGAAACATAATGGCTTAACAGTTGCAAGACAGCTGTCCACAAATATCTCTCATGTGGAATGGGAGTAAACATTCTCCAGATAAAGCTATGACCTAACGGTAGACAGTATATACTTATTTAAACTTAATATTAGAAATAACATTTAAAGTTCCTCTCAACTGGAACTAGCTACCTTGTGGAATAAACAGGAATTAGAATTTGATCCCATACTTATAGATAAGGAATATTAAGGCTATAATTAAAGTACTTGACCAACAGATGAATACTAGACTCATCAAGGTGGTCACTTCATAGTGCATATAAATGTCTAATTGCTATGTTGTACACTTGAAACTAATATAGTATTTTACGTCAACTGCAAGGAAAAATAAATTTACGATAGATAGATAGATAGATAGATAGATAGATAGATAGATAGATAGATAGATGATAGATAGAGTAATTGACCAAGTTCTCAAAGCGAGCCAATACAGAATCATGATTTAAATCTTGGCATTTTGACTCTATCCAGGGATTGTAATGATCCTTCAGCAAGTTAGATAGAGGACAGGACTGGAGTCCACAGTCTTTGGCTCTGCTATTTGGTCAAGTGGTCCAGGCCTCTTGAGTGAAGCTGAAGCCAATACGCAACTGTTTTGAAGGAACTTTCTAACTATGCTGGAATTAGTCCACTGTGCTGAGTTTAAATACAGAAAGGTACAGAATCTAACCATCCAGCTAGCTAGAGCTATCCACAAAATAAATGTGGGGTAGGGTGATGGGGTGTGAGCAGATGCTATTGATGTTTTTTGCCGAGTGTTTGAAAACCCACTGTGAATATTGATGCCAAGAGCTTGTTGCTGGCTCTTAGAAACAAACAGAAGATGGAACAGCCATTTTTTTCCCTCAATACAGGATACTGTTAGCCAAATGCAGAATTTCAATTTGATTAAGTAACACAAGTCCATCATACATTTGCTCCTATTGTTAAAATGTGGTTGTCACACTCCCGAAAGGGTTACACTAACCACCACGTACAGAGGCCCAGGTGGCCAGGCCATATGTGTGATGATGCCCTGTCCTGACAGCCAGATCAGCCAATGAATGGATTATTAAATGATTATTCAATCCCTTCCAACAGAACCTCATTAGCTGCGACCATTGTCACCCTCTATCTTGCCAGTGAGTTGGGTTTTCAGTTCAGTGGAAGCTTAGAATTTTCCTACTCATGCAGGCAGATTAAAGCTCTCAACTAACTCAGGTGTAACTTATTTAATTCACCACCCAACTAATTACTGCAGATGCAGATAAACTAGGCTAAGGGGAAAGCATCCATCTCCTAACACAAAACAAAGAGCAAGTAAGCCTGTTTCTGAATACCCAGCAAAGGATGTGTCAGATGGCAGACATCTTAAAAGAGCAAACAAATGTTCCAATGACTTCGAAAATCAATGAATTCTAAGAGGAAAAAAAATATATAGCATGGTCTTTGTGCATTTGGGGTCTACCTGGTTCAACCTTGAATGCCAACAGAAATAGAATCAACTGTTTCAATCAAGTGAAATAAGAATTCAGCAGGTTCTCACACAATTCCATTTTAAACCACATATTTCCCCCACCCTCCCCCCGCCCCAAATGGGCTTGATTAGCTGTGAAAAAATTATGGAGACTAAAATCAAGAAGATTTTTTTTTTAAATGTGAGCTCTCTGTCCTTCAGAGAGGTTAACTTTAAAATATGAACTTAATTTAAGGTCTTTTGCTCTAAAGAACGTTAATTGCATCTATCTTATCATGATAAAAAAAAGTTGTTTCCAAAGGAGATAATTTTAAAAATCTGAATTTTGTTTTGATGAGTCATTTTCTCAAAAGGCATATATAGGAAATAAGTTATTTCAGCATATACTTTGAAAACAATATAGAACCAATTTTAAACATCCTGTAAAAAGAATCCACTTTTTCATTTACAAAGATTATGGACTGAATAAAAGTTTCAATCGTGGCAGAGAATGGTATTCTTACTTATGCAAGGAAATCTCCATATAATATTTTTTCTGTTTTATAAGTGATTACTACATGGGAACATTAGATTCATGATGTTCCTACTAACCATCTCTCTGAGATGTTTTGGGAAATATTTCATGGCCCTGTTTTGCAAGAACTACAACCCATTCTAAAGAGTATGGCCAAGGAGAACAAGCCTGGACATTAGGAAAAGTTCAAGTACTAACTCCATCAGTCACTGTGTGTGTCACCTTAGTGAATTCCTAACTCCCTGGGCCTCCGTTTCTACATATGTAGAGTATCACAGTCCTTTCGTAACATGTGGCACAACTGAACAGAAATAAACCTTTAAGCCAAATTTCCATTAAAATTACCAGGTTGTTGGAGAACTTACCACCAGAATCTTGACTCATAATCAGATTGTAGAAATCCATTCAGTCTGGATTTCTAGGTACTACATGACAAAGTACAAGAGTTGTACTTAATGCATACAATGAACAAGATACCAGTCTCTCTCTCTCTCTCTCTCTCTCTCTCTCTCTCTCTCTCTCTCTCTCTCTCGTGCTTTGTGACTATTTTCTTGGCAGGTAAAATCAGCAGACTCCCAGTCATGAGGAGTGGGAGAAGTGCTTTTAAACTCTCTTTGGTATAAATTTACTTCCATCTTGGAGAAAGAAACCATCAACAGCCCATTGTTCTGAAACTTGGGAGCCATGACCTTTCTAGAGAACAGCATGAAAAATTTCCACAGCAACCATAACTTCAGATATTTTCCAATACTTATTCTCCAGAGTCAAATCCCAAGCAGGTTCTCACACAATTCCAAATAGTTCATTGAGAAAAAAAGAACAAGTTAGGGGGGCTCAATTACTAAATGTTTGGGAAACATTACATATTTTACTCCCTCTCTTGGAAATTTTTCATTCCTCTTAATGGAGCTAATATTTGCAAGAAATAAATCTGGTTAACTTTGTTTAACCTGGTATTTCCCAAACATATTTGACTTTTTCCTCATTGTAGCTATTTAGAAATCCGACTTGGTATGCCACTAAATACATTTAAGAAATTCTGATTCAATCACATGGTGCCATGTATCATGTTGACTTCCCTAGGAATTTTTTTTTTTTTTAAGACAAGGGAAAATCTCAAAATCCTAGAAATTAAGCAACATACTTCTAAATAACACCTGGGTTGTGGCAAACTCTTCCAATCATGGCAAACTCTTCCAATCCATTGGCCCAGAGTGGTTTGTTTGTTTTTGATGCAAGCTTCCTTCTTACGTTGTTTCTTGTTACTTTAACTATTGTTCGTCTGCTTTCTTTCCTTTAGCTCTTCTCCAGTCGGTTGTGTTATATCTTTTTCCTCTGTGTTCCTAGAGAATATTGTGTGTTTATCCTTTAAATAAGTAATTCTGAGTGGGGGAGGAAAATTTGCAATCACTAATGTAATTCTCTGTATCCAATAAAAAGGTATACTACTACCTGCATTTTAGTCAGTTCCCTTTGTATCCCACCCTGCAACTTCTTCGTGTGCAGTAAGAACTACATGGGATAATGCAGATAATGTCCCTAGCATGCCACCTAGGACATAGCAAACATGCAATAAATGGCAGCTATTGTTGTAGCTATTATTCCAATTTATACAAATAGTATCCACAAAGGAACTAAAGTAATGTTTTTACAGTAAAAAAGAGAGTATACGAAACTAAATGTAAAAAGTCATAAATGAATTCTCCCAGTAGACAAAGAAATGATAGTCATTATGTTTCTTTACATTACTTAGATAGTAAAAACAATATGTAGGAAAAAGTCATATGAGGCAGGAGCAAGAATCATCGCCTATCAACATTTCTGGAGCGTCTACTGTTCTACTCAATGCCACCATTCTTTGTTCTCCTGTGATTTACTGATAGTAAGTAGTAGATTATTTTGGCTCTAGTTTGCTGTACATATCAGAAATAAATAATCAGAGAACTCTAGCTTTCAAAATACAGTTACTCCGAAGGGAGAGAGAGATTATACCATAAGAAGGAAAACTGTTTTTCACAGCCACATAACCCCAGCAATAGAACAGTAATGGCTGCTAAACACTACCCTATTCCTACAAGTGAACAGATTATTGAAAATTTCAAAGTGGCAGCTTTGATTTGAAGATTCACCTCATTGACTATCTAATTCATTCCTAATGACATAATCATTGGTGAACAGTAAATGCAATTCAGAGGGTCAGAACTCTCCTATTAGTCATTAGCTTTTATATCCGGAGTGCTGTTTTACTACGGAGCCTTGTATTTTACTATTAAAAAGAAGAAGAAAGTATCCCCATTTCCAAGGTGATGATTACTAAACTGCTGCCACAAACTGCACATGATTATTATAGCACAAACTGAGAGCTATTTGAGACACACAAAATACATTTAAATCTATTCCACCAAAAAAACACAAATTTTTCACAAATAAAACTCAGCTAGAGATAAATTAATTACCTTATTATGTTCCACCAGGAAAACAAGTGTTAGATACCCGCTGCATTGTTTGTAGTAAGCAATCAATATTTTACTGTCTAACCATATTTAACTTTACATGTGTATCTAAATCCCTTTCTACAAGGAATTCTAATACAATACTCTAAGCATAACTCAAGGCCATATTCAGGTGAATAAAGATTCCCTGAAATACACCACAAGAAGGAAGTCATATTTCATCTGCATCTGTTTCTCTTATTCATTACCTAATCCTTCAACCCCCAGTTCTCTCCACAGTTCTTTATTAATTTAAACAAATATGTTCAACTGGACTTTTCTTGGTGAGGCATAAATCTGTATACTTATTCTATCATAGACCATTAATGAAGACCAAACATTTGTATATAGTGAGTACTTATAACAAAACACGTTTCGAAAATATTATGTGATTTAGAAAATTTCCCTTCCTTGTATTAATCTGCTTTGAATGGTCTCCT
Organism: Rhinolophus sinicus; assembly: GCF_036562045.2. Classification (NCBI taxonomy): domain Eukaryota; kingdom Metazoa; phylum Chordata; class Mammalia; order Chiroptera; family Rhinolophidae; genus Rhinolophus; species Rhinolophus sinicus. Next base: position 28,642,592 of record NC_133759.1, read on the forward strand.
TATAGATTCAACTGCCTGTAGTGCAAATATTGATCTGTTTCCTGGATTCTGAAGATGGATGGGACAGGAATGCAATGTCTGGGTTTGCAATAGTTAAACTGAAAGCCTTTTTTTTTTTTTTTTTAGTTTATTTCACCTTTTAATCTGACAATTCCAAAATTTAACTTGAAGATAAGCATGAAAGCTGTCTGAAAAATTGTTGAGTGTTAAATATCAAAGCTCTTTAACCATGGAAAATGTTCTCATACCTGGGTTGTTTTTTTTTTTATTATTTGAAATTTGTTATCAATGCCCCTGTATTTCAAAATGCGAAAGAGGGGCTAATGCTAGAAAAAGGATAGTGGTGAAATAGAAAAAATGCATAATGATAATCTTGGTTTTATTTCTCGTGTAAATTAGTGTGATGAGTCCTAAGAGAGGAAGCCTGTCTTTTGTGTCAACTTGAAGCTACTGGACTTGATTTATTTTACTTTACAGTTTATGAGATTAAAGAGTAATGCTCATTTGACTTTACACTTAATGTTTAAATTTAATAAATGTTATCATCTCCATGTCTATATGCTGCTACTTCCCTTTCTCAAAATTTCTAAGTTGAGTATTCTCTTACAGCATATTTTCAGTAAACTCTAAAATCTATACTAATATTGGGTATTTCCAAGGTTTGCCAACACAGTCTCAGAGGAAATCCATGGGTCAATAGCCTTTCCCTTATCGATCCCAATTGTGCACACAACCCTGCCCTACCTCATCTGGAGAGACACCAAAGAAGTAAAAGGCAGGGCTTCCATCTAATAAAGTTGATTGGAATTAGTACCCAATATGAATGTATTCATTAGTCCAGTCACATTAATAAAAAACAAGTTATTTTATAGGTACATAGTATAGCTCTGAGTAATGCTATAATGTAATATTAATGATAATGTTTTGTAACCCTCAGAGGCAAAGACTGGCCCATTTATCAATGGAAAGCCCTTTTGCAGAATTTTCCAAGGGCACTAAATTCTCAATCTAGTTCTTTCCTCTTCCAAAAATAATCTAATAAAGATATTTTTATTAAAGGGAGAAATGTGGAAGTTTTTCCAGAGCTAGAAGTTACTGCTTTTCCTTTCCCATGTTTAAAAAACATACAGTAAAGAGTATGCCAAAAAAGCCTTCAGGAATAATTCAACCTCAATTATTATAACCTAGGCAACACTCACAAATATCAGATTTCATAATGTAAAAATAACTGTAACATATTATGTGTAACTGAGTTCTTCTGGCATCTCGACTATCTACAGTTCTTAGGAAGGAAGTGATTCATCAGCACTGCTATCTCATGGCTTTGGAACATCGGAAATGATTTTTCAGTCTCCTATCCTTTATTTACAGTAAATATTTATTTGTTTGCAATCACTTCAGCAATGAAGATTATGGATAAGGGAGAATACATACCTTAAATTTCAGTGTCTCATCATTCTTTGCCAAAAAAAATCCTCTAACAACTGATTACATTCTATGGACATCTCATAAAAACCATACCTCCCACCAAACTCTTCTCTCTCGTAGGCTCCCGTGTTTATTTGTAATGGCAGCTCTTCCCAGTTCCTCACTTTAAATAAATCCAATCGACTTTGACCTTTTTTTGTTTAATAAAAGATATTACACCACTGTCAAAATTGTGTCAATAAGATATAACTTCAGTGTTTCATGCAGATTCCCACAAATCTCTCAGGATCTTATTTTATTTTATTATTTTATTATTTTTCTTTTTTTTTTTTTCCTTTTCTTTTTTTTTTTTGAGAACTGCCTGCAAGCTATTGGGACACACTTTTGTGCATTCTAATGACTGAGAGGTCCAGGGGTATGAAAGCCCTGCTCCCTTTCCAGGTTGTGGAAAAGCTACATTTGTAAATGAGAATTGATTGTGATTAAAAGAAACTATCGCAGATAAGCGATTTGGGCAATTAAAAATACAATTATCATAACAAATTTGATAGAAAGGATGAGCAAAAAAAGAAAGAGTAAGTCTTCCAAAATACTGAGGAGAATTACAAAGAAATGGAAAATATACAGGGAATCAATTGAGGAGACTCATGAACAAAATACAAGAAGAAACAAAGAAAATGAAGGGAAGAAAATAATTGGAGAAAAATTTCCTGAACTGAGAAAAGACAGAAGCCATGAGATTAATGGCAACCAAAAAGCACCAAACGTGATGACCTAAAGAAGACTCATCTTTAGTGATTATTTAATGAGATTTCAGATCATTGAAGATAATGTGAAGGTCTAAAAATAACCACCAAAAACAGACAGGTCACCTACAAAGGAAGGAGATTCATAGAGGTACCAGACTTCTCATCAGCAACATTAGCTGCTTGAAGATGATGGAGTAATCCTTTAAAGTCATAAGCACAAATTATTTTGAACCTAGAATTCTATTTCATGGCAAAAGAGTGCACTTTTAGGCAAAAAGTTTATATCCACTAATCTTTTGTAAAAAGTAACTTAAGGCTGTAATCAGAAACACAAGAAAAAAGACCTGGAATCGAAGAAATATTACTTCTAAAACAGTTCAATGAATATACATCCCAAGAGGAGAGCTGTGCAAAAGAACTAGAAAACAGTTTTTCTGCAACGGAGTGGGAGGTCAGAGGGATCCAAGAAAAACATCTCTAAGAAGAAAGTGTATTCCATTCCATTCTTTTTTAAATAAAGAAGCAAGTTGAGCTTAGCAATTTGATTAAAACATATGTTTGTTTTGTCATGGTGGGAGGGCAAAAGAATATCAATTAGAAACTCCAAGAAAAAATAATTGTATAAGACAAAATATGATTCAAATATGAAAGAAATTAAAATATGGCATGGTTTTGAGCAATTATACAGGGCAAGAATATTAAAGTAGAAGGAAAATATGTGTAGCAGACATTTTAGTATTCCATCTGGACCTTTCTTCAGGGCTGACTCACCCATCCCCCAGCTGCTAGAATTTTCAGATGTAGTCAGCTCACATCTCCGTTCTTCACTGGGACTTGTTCTCAGCCTCAGGGAACTGTCCTGCCCAAGGTTATGTTCCCTGTAGGATTTTCTGAGGCCTTAGTTGCAACCACATTGCATATCAGCTTCTCCCTCTTCCAATCCTGCCTTCCTCACAACAGCTTCCTCAATTCTTTATAGTCTTTCCCTCCTCACTTTTTTGTGAGTGAATCTCCCAAGACCACTCCCCATCCAACTTCCCACCTCAGCGTCTGTTTCCAGGGAACCCAATTTGAGACACATTTGTAAAGTCACACAGGTAAGCAGGAGCATAAAGCATGCAGAAAACTGCACACGGTTCTCTCTCTCTGACTGGGGCATAGGATTCCTGTGGAGAGAAGGAGAGGTGGAGGAGAGGAAATTAACAGACACATGTGGAAGCCAGAGAGTAGAGACCTGACTGCCACACTATGGAATCTGTGTGGAAAGCCTGAGCTGTATGACCCTGATCGTTTAACCTCTCTAAACCTCAATGTCTTGATTTGTAAAATGGATAAGAATCTCTGGGGTCTTGTGATAAAAATGAAATACTATCTATGAAAATGCTTTGTGATAAGATTCAAATGTATATTGTTAATAGACTTCAGTCTATGATGTTTGATCATGCCTTCAGGCCTAATAAAGTGGGCGAACAACAAGTCTATTTGCAACAAAAACTAAGAGAATTGTCTCCTATGGGGAAAGGGAATCAGATATATAAGCCAATCTAATAACTGTTGTTATTGGAGGAGGACGTGATTCTGAATTAAGAGGTATCACGTGGATTTGTCCACCCTACCCTCACTGCCCTCCACCCCCAACCCCAATGAACTTCTTTTAAGTTTGTGGTGATGGGGAGTGAAAAGAAAGAGAGGGAAGGGACGAAGAATCAAAGAGGATAACCTATGGATGGAAACAGGGACAGCTGCCATGGTAGAGTTCTGTAAGACAGCACAAATATCCCTGCTGAATCATCATGTGACTCAAAATTATGAGAGAGAGATTTTATTTACTTCTGCCAGGAATATGATGTGGCTCTGGCATCCTGTGGACTCCAGAAAGTGTGATGCACAGTTGCCACCTAAGGAATCCCGAACATCATCCAGGAGCAGTGGTACTCAGCCAAAGAGATGGAACCCAGGAAGAGCAGCTCAGTCATCAGCCCCCAGAAGCAGTGAAATGCCAAGGGCTAGAGGCCTATGCAGAAGGAAGCCAGGGCAGCAGGGCAAAAAAATAGGGGTCATATGTGGTTCCCATCAGAAACCATGTGGGACTCCCAGCGATAACTGCTGGACCCTTTTCCAGAAATAGAGGTCCTGCAATTACAGATGAGAGGAGAATCAGAGAAATATGTGTTGTTACTATTAATGTCATCCCATTTCAACCAGGATTTATGCATCTTGGGGAAGCATAAGAATAATGATAATATTATTTACCAGGTAACAGCAATCATTATAAAAAAAAAGTCTTTAACATTTATCATTGCCTAGCTTAATCCCCTACAAATAAGTGTTAAATAAATGTTGACTGACTAAAAAGAATAAATAAATACTTCATTACATCAGGTTTCCCTGAAAATGAAACATAAAAGATAGCATGAAGGCCTAAAGAATGGCACATCAGGCTTATCATCAAAGGATGACTAGTGAATGACATCAAAGTCCAAAGATTCTGGAATGTTCCAGAAGCACTCAAATTTCCACAGGTGTACCATCTGTAAATACATCTGAAAACTCCTCTGGAATTTATAATATTTTCCATCTGCAACACCTCCTTGGGGTGGTAAATGTCATATGTTACTACCCCCTGGGTAAGTAGCATATATATTTCCCTGTGCCTGTCTAAAACTCTAGAGTGTTATTTGTCATCAAGCATGTCATTCCACAGGGCATAACTGGCTACTCCGTGTTTGCTTATCGGAGTGTATCTTGAGCTGCCCCAGAACGTGGATCAGTTTCTCCCACTCAGCTGTGGTGAGTTACAGATGTGGAACTTCCTTATTGCTGACATTGCCAATGACAATGTGCTATGACCTCTGTTATTAAGAATTTAAAATATAACAAGCAAAATCTTACACTCTAACCATATTCCCTCCAGAGTCAGAATACACATCAAATTATTTCCCCTTTTTAATGAAAATCTTTGTCCCAAGTGGAACTTCTACCAACCAGATCTCATCTGTATCCTTCTCAGCTAGGCCTCAGGACTGTTTTAAGTTTGAGCACACTCTGTTTAGAAACCTCATGTTGAAAATAAATAATAAAAAGTTTGGAGGATTGGTTGCTTTCTTTCTTTTTTTTTCTTTTTTTTTTTTTTTTTTTGGTGGTAGTGGGGACTTTCAAATAATTGTATGAACCAAAAATGTTTTTGTAATAAAATTTTCTACATCTTTTCTTTTGTTTTTACTAACTGCAAAAGGCCTATTTATGCCCTCCCCTTTAACGCACGTTGGCAGGAACATTCTAACCAATTTCAACAGATAAACATGGTTCAACCCATTTTTCTTACCCGATTTTTTTCTCTTGCAAAGTTTTCTTAAGTGTGGAACAATATGGTTGCCATCAACTGTAACATGATCTATTTATCTGGTCTCCTTTAAGCTGTTTATCATTTGCTTCATTATTGCATATGAAATTAATCTTCTAAAAACAGATTACACTGTAAGACGTATTATGGCTAAAAGCTCCATCAAGACTTTTTCACGACTTGTTAATGGAACAGAAAGCAGCCAGGTATCTGTGTTCAGGTGCTGTAATAAATGCTTACTACTGCATTCACTGAAGTCATCACTATTGTTGCACAGACATCGAGGAAGCCACTTTGCTTCATAAATCATTGAAATATTTCAGGACCTTTCGCATGAGCCAGAGATATTCTTAGAGTATTTAGCATTAATAACAATGAAAACCAACATGACAACATCTTAAGCAATCTGAAATATTGTATGGGGAGTTCCAGCTTGCCTTTCATTGGAGGTCTACTGAAAACAAGTAAATTTCCACTTACACACACACACACACACACACACACACACACACACACACACAGCCATACACACCACTTAGACAACTTATTACTTCTAGGGCTACTTAAGACTTTTTCTAATCAAGATACTATATATAGCCAGACTTAATGTGTAGTGAAAATTTTAATCTGTTTATACCCAGTAGATCTAAAATATATAAAATAGTTGAACATATTATTCATTATGGGTGAACACAACTTGAAATATTTTACAATGGAGGATCTTGCTCAGTGAAAGCTTCTTATCAGCAAAATAGGTAAGTCCTATCAAAAGACATGAACTTGACCTTAGTGGGATTCATTCCTATTCTCCCAGTTGGTCAAGGTTTTTGGTCACGCCAAAAATCTTGGAATCATCCTTGATTTCTCTTTCGTTCATACCCTACATCCAACCACCTGATCCAAGAGTCTCCACGCTGGTTTCTTAGCTTTCTCCTTTACCTCTCTATAATCTATTCTCCACCAGAAGCCAAACGATCCCTTAAAAATGTAAGTCATGTCATGTCACTCCTTTGCCTCAACTCTCCAATGTTTTCCATCTCACTGAGAGTCTAAGCCAAAGACCTACCATAGTTTAGAAAGCCCTTCATGGCCTAGCCATCCACTGCCTTTCTGACCACATCTCCTACCACCCTTGCCCTCACTTATGCCAATGGCTTCCTTCCTGCTCCTTAAATACTTTACGCTCCCATCTTCTGCTCTTGCCTCATGAAGGTCTTTGCACTTGATATACTCTCTGCCTAGAATAAATGTCTACAAAATACCCATGTGGCTGGTTTTCTCACTTGCATCAGAACTCTCCTCAAATACAACCTTATCAGAGAGATCTGGCCACCATACATGAAAGAGCTCATGTACTGGATCTAATTTATGTGCCTTCTCAGGTTCATTCTGTTCCACCTGTCCCCAGGCATCATCCACATGCCTTACTTCCCAGATGGAGTAGCCCAAGCAAACATAACATCAGTACCCAAAGCCCAGGTTGTCACCATCATTTGCTCATCTCTTACCTTTACTGGCTGACTCGGCTTTCTCTTCAGGGACAGAGCCAGTCCCCAGAAGCTCCTAAATCCAGGTCCAACCCAAATGGGCCTATGAACGTTCCAGGCTCCCCAGGAGCTGCCCTGAAAGGCTAAATAACCAACCAAAAGTAGAATACTGTTAGGTGAAGGTTGGTCACCGAAAGACAACAGATGGAAGGAAATCAACATAAATTGCTCTCTTTTCCTTTCCCCAAGCACAAAGTTCCATATCATCTCTCTGGGAATGTCCTGAGTGACCCAGCAACCAAGTGTTTCTTCTGAGGCTGTGGTCAGCTCAAAAAGGCACCGCCTTTTGTTTTCCTGATTTTTCTGCTTTACACTCCCTTTCACCGCACTTTTGCTGCTCTGGAATGGCACTTCTCAAAAGTATTATGGTATAAGCTTTGTCTCAGATTCTGTGTTATAGGGAATCTGATTAAGATATGCATTTGTGTGCGTGGGCATGAAGTATACGCACGTGCGCATACACACGCACACAAATACACACACACACACACACACACACACACACAGCTATACTCTAAACCCTGACCCTGCCTTTTTTCTCTTCATTGCTCATCATCACTTATCTTTAAGTCTATCTCCCCCTGTGAAATGTAAACACTATGACGTCCTTTTGTCTCTGCTGTATTCCCCATGTCCAGAGCAGGACCTAGCACATAGCAGGCATTATTCAATATGTGTTTAGATGATGAATAGATGAGAAGTTTGTTTGCAAGTGCGAAGTTAAGCACTATTTTATATTACAACAACACACAACTAGAGAAGTTCAGGTTTCTGTACATGACCTGCCTTTTGATGTCAATGCTCCCACATGGAAATTTTCCTGTTCTTCCCACTCTCCTTAATTTCACCAAAGCCCATTGGCCACCTCTCAACACAGAATGCAATTTCCAAAATTCCTTTCCCCTAATTAGGTTCACAACTGAATCATTTCCGTGACTGTACTCATTATTTTTTTCAACCCCCTAAATTGAGCACATACATATGTAGAGTATACTTTATGCATTATACCCCTTCTCACAGAACTGCATAATACCCTGAAATAGATTCAACATGTCTTTAAGCCCTTCCTCCATCACACACATCCTCATAGATATATACAAGGATATGCACTCTCCACATCCAACTTGCTCATGCTGATCCTGTCATTAGTAATAGTAACTACTGATTGCTAAGCATATATGATGTGCCAGGCATTGTGGTGAATATTTATTCCTCACAACAACCTGAAAAGTATGAAGACATCTTAAAATTCATTCATACTAAAGTGTTTGGGACTTACTCTATTCCTCTCAGAGTTATGTGCCTGGATGAAGCTGACATAGTCAACAGAAATGAATCACGCTGTTACAACGTCATGCATCAAGGAGGAAGAGTAAGTTCCTCATATTCCTCAATTTATAGTCCTGTCCAAAGCATTGATTCACAGCTTTGTAACTGTCCTGGAATTGCATCATGAGAATATGCTTTGTCTCCTGATGTAATTTAAAGCTCCTTGAGATCAGACATGTCTTTTATTTCTTAGGTTTTCCTGGACAACTGTATTTGTGTCTTAACTTGATTCCAGCCTCCTGACTCTCTCGGCTCTAGCCTGTCTGTACTGCCACCTGATTTATTCTCCCAGAGCAGTGGTCTCCACAATGGGGGTGCACACATCCAGGATATGAGCAAGATGAATTTTGGGGTGTGCAGAAAAAAATTAGGGCTTTTATATACACTCCCTGTCATCTAAAAAATAAGAAATTATATAAGCTTAATTATATTTGATATATAGATTCATGCTGTTGTCTTTCCTGGTCTATATGCAAGAATGTCAAGGGTACATAAGACACATGAGAGATCCAAACACAGATGATATGATCAGAACCCCTTCACCTCTCTTACACATTCAATGCATTACAGTTTAGATATACACAGGTAAAAGTAGCTTACAAACTATATAACTGAGTTTTAACTAAACTAACTCTGGTAAAATGGCCACCTGGCTTAAAGATTCCTGCAAAGAAGCCATGAATGGAAGATAATACCAATTTTGCAAGCTCAAGTGAACAAAAAAATGGCAGAGGTAACATGTCTACCCCTAATATAAACGCTTCATATAACACATTGTAAGATGAAATTGTGACAAGAAATTTGCTTTTAAAAGTTGGAAATTATTTAGAAGACTGTTTAAAACATGAATTTACATTTATTCTCTTCAACAATGAACTTCATCCTATGTATATATTGTATCTTGACATGTTGGTTAATGCTTATGATATGATATATAGAATTGTGCTTTGAAGTAATAGCTAATAATATAAATGAATCATAATTAACAAGACATTTTAAAAGTAAGCATCCAAAATATAGAGACAACCCTTTGTGATTTTTTTCAAAGATATTTAAATTAGGCAATACTCAATCCATTTACAAAATATCACTAAATATGCAGTTTCTTTTTAACAGTGAAAAACGAAAAGCTGCATGCTATTATAGATAGCCTGATTTTTTTCTATTTTGGTGAATGCTGAAATAATACATGCAAAATAATATGGTACAAACCAAAACAGACACCTATGTCAGTAAGTACAGGACTTCTAAACAAGGTTAAACTCTTCCAAACAAAGAATTTCAGTGGAATTTCAATTTATGTTGATAAGATACATGGAAAACATTGCTAAATTTTTTTTTCAAACAAGAATTGAAACAAATTACACCATGTTATAAAGTTTGATATATAATTTGAATAAGAAGATGGAAATCGACTAGCCAAATTTTAACAAAAGCCCCTCTATATATTTTTATTTTACCAAGTCTCAGCATATGGTTTTTGCTAGATTGTGTTTCAATAGTAAAATACATGAAGAATTTCATTTTTGTTTAAACCACCAAAGGTAGCTTTTTTTTTTTTTTTTCCAAACCACCAAAATACACTGATAAGATATAGTCCCAACAGTAAATAACTTCCTTAATGGTAAAGCTGCGTAAGTAATGGAGCCATTCCTTTGACCAAAATTTTAAAGAGATTTTGGCTAACGTTACTGAGATGGATTCCCTGTGACATTCATTCACGTGCTACATACAGGAAACCATTTGCATGTAAGGGGTTGGAGCCAGCAGTGCACAAAGTACTACAGAATGTCATCGAAGTGGTTAGTTTTATTTGTTTTTTTAAATCTTTAAAACAGATTTGACTCTCTAGAACAAATTGATATAGGAAGTAACCATGAACCTATTATGTACAACACTGGGATTTCCTCATGGCAAAGTACTCAAAAGAGCTAAAAACATGTATTAACAAAAAGACAAGTGTTCCAAACATGCTAACCTTTTCTGTGATGACAAATGAGCTATCTATAGTATGCTACCTATCAAGTATTTTTAAAATACTAGTAATAGGGGCCGGCCCAGTGGCTCAGGAGGTTAGAGCTCTGTGCTCCTAACTCCGAAGGCTGCCGGTTCGATTCCCACATGGGCCAGTGGGCTCTCAAACACAAGGTTGCCAGTTCAATTCCTCGAGTCCCACAAGAGATGGTGGGCTCTGCCCCTGCAACTAAGATTGAACAGGGCACCTTGAGCTGAGCTGCCGCTGAGCTCCCAGATGGCTCAGTTGGTTGGAGCGCGTCCTCTCAACCACAAGGTTGCCAGTTCGACTCCTGCAAGGGATGGTGGGCTGTGCCCCCTGCAACTAGCAACGGCAACTGGACCTGGAGCTGAGCTGCGCCCTCCACAACTAAGACTGAAAGGACAACAACTTGAAGCTGAATGGCACCCTCCACAACTAAGATTGAAAGGACAACAACTTGACTTGGAAAAAAGTCCTGGACGTACACACTGTTCCCCAATAAAGTCCTGTTACCCTTCCCCAATAAAATCTTTAAAAAAAAAAATACTAGTAATATTAATAAACACAATCTATCCCTTCAAGGCGAATGTAATGTTTCAATAGTAAATAAGAAGAAACTGCCTTTCTAAGGAAAGGCATGGTACTAACAGCATTTTGGAAAAGGATGTGTAGAAAGATTTCCATTGTTACATAATTTGGATGCCAAGAACAAGACTAGTGAATCCAGCATCTATTTTTAAAAATCTCCTATTAGCACATTCTAAAAATGTGGAAACAAGATTTTTTAACCAGTTTAAAACCCTTCCAATAAAAATTAAAAACAAAACACAAAACTCTTTCGAAGAATTTCAATAGAATTTGAACCCATTTTGATGATGAAAAAACAGTAACACCTGCCTATTGCTTTGCAAGAATAACTAACTGACATCAGAGCCAAATTTTAATAAAGGCCCTTCCATAACTGGTAAATGGGATTTAATTCAAAGATCCAGTAAGGAAATTCTTCCATTTTGATTCATGTGTCATTGTGAGAAATATTTCTCAGTTACAAAAACCATTACAACAAAGTACTGAAAACAGTGAATTTAAAAAACATTTAAATAACTGTATCACACATTTTTTTAAGTTTTCAAACTGGTGAAGCATATTCAAACATTGTAATAATTTCAGTGAGAGCAAAATGACTTTTGTACCATTAACATTTAAAATAAAAATAAAATGAATGTTTTATTTCATCGTTAGCTCAGCCTTTTAGGGCTATGAGTGGTACAGGCGTTATATGACATAGCATTAGTTTGTCTATAATTTATTTGTTAGTGTGTATAGTTTGGCCTTCATTTAGTAAGCAGCAGGCAGCTTCTAAAGAGAAGGGTCTCGATCAGGTGTGTGCATTAGGACAATACGTTTCAAACTTTATGGTGCATCAGAGAATCACTTCAGGGTCTTGTGGAAACACATATTCCTGGCCCCCTCTCCGAGAGAGTTTAATTCAGAAGATCTGAGATGGAGCCCCACAGAATTTGCACTTCCAACAATCTCACAAGTCACACTGATGCTGTGGATTCACAGAACACACTGAATAGCCCTGACTTAGGGCACATGGCCTTCTAAAATTGTTTTGTTTGCATGTCCTTATTAGTAAAAAATTAAAAAAAAAAAAATCAGTGTACACCCTTGCATTTTATTAGGTTGGTGCAAAAGTAATTGCGGTTTAAAGGGTTAAAAATAATTGCAAAAACCGCAATTACTTTTGCACCAATCTAATATATTTAATTAATTAATTAATCTTTTATTCACTTTTGTACCAACCTAATAGATAGCAAGGGTATACACTGAATTTCTTTTCTCTTTTTTGTTTAATTACTAATAAGGACATGCAAACAAAAAAATTTTGAAGGCCGTAATATATGGCCTTCAAAATACATGATGAAATATAAGTCAGGGCTATTTGGTGTGTTCTGTGAATCCACAGCATCAGTGTGACTTGTGAGATTGTTGGAAGTGCAAATTCTGTGGGGCTCCATCCCAGACCTACTGAATCAAAATCTCTGGGAGAGGGGGCCAGGAATATGTGTTTTCACAAGACCCTGAAGTGATTCTCTGATGCACCATAAAGTTTGAAACGTATTGTCCTAATGCACACACCTGATCGAGACCCTTCTCTTTAAAAGCTGCCTGCTGCTTACTAAATGAAGGCCAAACTTCTCACCATATCATTCAACGGCTCTTCAAATAGCAGAACCTCATTAATGGTCTATTTCCGTGACCACCCCCTACCCCCGCACCATGATGGATGGCCCAGGTATTCTTGAGTGCCCACTTCTTCCCTCTTCTCTGCCTCCTTTGTGCTCTTTTCTTCATCTGGGATTCCTTCCCGGACCTCTTATGTCTGCTTAACCAAAATCTCTATCATCTTCAATGCCTGCCTCAAAAGTTACCTATTCTAAGAACACCTGCCTGATTTTAGAAGGGGGCAAGGAGGAAACACCAAAATATTCTCCTTACTATTTTTATTTTTAATTCCCAGAGCATCTTGTTTATTTATTTCCCCTGGTATTTAGCATTGATTATATTTCATCATGTATTATACTCATTTGGGTACTTACCTAATTTCCTCTGTAGATTACAGACTCCTTGAGACAGAGACTTTCTTAATCTTCCTTTATCCCCTGGTTTAGCACAGACCTGGAAGGCTTTCAATAGTTTGCTACAGAGTTGAAATAAAGCCCCATAACTGAGCTCTGCCCACAAGGTCTGCTTCCTTCATCATTCTAATGGGGACACTACTTCGTCATGGAGAACCTGGATTTCCCATGAATTTTTCGGTATGCACTGGACCCTTGAACAACATGGGTTTGAACTCCGAGGGCCCACCTACATAGCGCTTGTTTTTGTTTTTGATTTTTGTCTGTAAATTCAGTCTGCCCTTCCTATCTGCAGGTTTCGCATCCGCAGATTCACCAACAACGGATGGAAAACAGTAGTTTTACATCCCCAACTGCTGTTTCCAAACCACAGGTGGAAAATACTGTTTTTGATAGCTGTTGGTTGAATCCGGGTTTTCAACTTGGTGGGGAGGGGTTGGCACCTCTAGCCTCCCCGCCCTGCCTCACCCCATGTTGTTCAAGCCTCAACTGAACTTGCTTGACTCATTGACTTTCTCTTCCCCTCACGTTGCATTTCTGAGTTGGATAATCCCGCCTCACTTCGTCATGATTGGGGGTTTAACACTAGGGAGCAAATTCTGATCTTTTTAAAATGGTTATCACGTTTGAGGGCTTACCAGTGCCAGGCATTATATCAAGAACCTTACATAATTATCTCATTCACTTCTCTATTTTGTGGCCCTATTACCACTCCCACTTTACCAGATAAGGAAACTAAAGTGCAGAATGGTTAAGATTTAAGTAACTGGCGCTAGATCACAGGGCTAATAGAGTGGTAGAGCCAGGATTGGAATACAGGCCGGCTGGCTCCAGAGCCTGCAGAGTTAACCTCTAAATTACCCAACAACAAGAGATAACATTGCTCCAAGGTCATCCTTATATCCAAGTCACTAGCCCTTATAACCACATGAAAAATCCACATGCACTAGAATCAACTTTGATGACAATATAAAAACTATGATTTTACTATGTATGTTCAATTTAAATCTAAATCAAAGAAATCTAAATTACTCTTCATGTGGGCTATAATCTTATATTCCGAAGCTTAAATGCTTATAAGAAAGCTTTATCTAATTTAAGATTACTAGCTCAAATACAAGCACAGAGTTAATACTACTTTTTCTCTAAAGTAAAGAGTACAAAGAGTTCTATTTTTCCTACAGTAAAATATGTCATAGAACTTGAACTTCTAGGCAATCACTATCTTTTCTTCCTAAGAAGAAAAAGTCTTTGAAATATGTACCATAACCTCTGAAAAATACAATTATCCTCCCCGAGAATGGAGGCATTTTTTTTCTGACAAAAACGATGGGCAATTGATCTATAGTTCTTTTCTTCCTCAAAAAATTATTGTATATTGTGTAATGATCATTATAATTAAAAATTAAGATGGCTTGCAATAATTCCACCATTATTTGATTCAAAATCTTTATAAAATATTGGCATTTTCCAACATTTATTTTTCCTGTCTATGTTCCATTTAAGGCCAAATTTTCAAACCCAGCTGCCAAATTACACATATAATTACTGCATTTGCGCACAAAAATGTGATAATTGCTTACACAATTTCAGAGGCCAGCTTGAGGCTCCTTTCCAAATTTGTTTTACATGTACAGTGCGGTGTATGTAGTTTTATATGAAAATGGGGAAAAGTAGAATTCATGGTTCTTCTGGGTGATGTGTGAAAATGGGGACAAAATGAAGCCTTTCTACAAATGTCTGGGCCTGTCATTATATGTTTCTCCCCCTTGGCCTTTATAACAGAAAAGTCCTATAGAGCAGCTCAAACTTCAGCTGGTGTTAGAGTAATGGCAATGGAAGGGGATGATACCTGGTATAATGCCATCAATAAGACAGGTGCCCATTTTGTTGAGATGTTGCCATGAGGCAATCTTCTGTCTATGAACTGTTCCTACCAGCATGCGTAAGAAAAAATAAAAGTGATATATGGCCCACAATTGTAGTCAGCCAAGACAGCACTGACCTCAATAGGACAGAATGGTTGAGCACTGGTAGTTGAGGATTTACCCTTCCCACTTTGCCCCATGGTTGGTATACATACCGTTTGGCAAATATCCACCATGGACATAGCTTCCAATGGGTATTACTAGTGAAAGGTTTGGTTCAAGAAAAGACAAAGAAAAAGGATATAGCTAGTCTTACACATTAGTGAGATAATCTGAGATACTTTTGTGTCTGCATAAGCAGGGTAGAAAATGATGCCCATTTAAACATCAGCTGCTACCTACCTTCAAAAAATCTACTTCCCAAACTCAAGGACTATGAATAAAATCTCTGACTTTGTCCAGATACCTGACTGTGGAACTCGCCAGAAGCAATTAAGCCAGAAGCTTATTAAATAGTGAATGAAGCTCTAATGCCAAAGAAACCCTTAGAAAGATCATCCTCCCCAGTGCCCACCTAATGTAATCACAATATTTCCTGAGTACTTGATACATGTTAAGCAACTTTCTACGCATTTTGCATGCATTCGTTCTCTCTTTGCATGCTTACTAATCCTAAAGTACTATTTTATCTGTGTTTTACATGTGAGGAGACTGAAGCACAAAACATTTAAGACATTTGCCCAAGATCATACAATTAGAAGGTAGAAAAGCCAGTACTTGAATTCAGGCATTCTGACACCCAAAGCCTTTGCACTTAACCACAATAACACATTGCCTCTCAGATGAAGCCAAGGAAAATAGTGAACAAGAAATAGCAACAATGTGATATATACATGATGTATTACAGAATTGTACATTTGAAAGCTGTGTAACTTTACTAACCATTGTCACCCCAATAAACTTTAATTACAAAAAAAAAAAAAAAAGAAAGAAAGAAATAGCCTCCCAAAGAGAAGGCCTTGGGCAGCCAGTTTGACCACCCAAAGAATTCACTACTGAAATGTAGAGTCTCACCATTTCTGTCCAGCAGGAATGATTTGTCACAGATTAATGACTAATTTGTGTTGAATGATATAGTGAGAAGTTTGGCCTTAATTTAGTAAGTAACAGACAGCTTTTAAATATTAAGAGCTGACCCATTGACATCTTAGAGACCATATTTGTATTACTACCTATCAGAAACATTGTAGTATTTCTGTTCCTACAGAAATTGTGAAGATGCTTTTTCCTTAGGAAAATTTAGGCATTGTGATTATTCTCCATAGATATTTATGGAGCCATCATTTGAATATCTCTATTTTCACAGGGTGCTGAAGGAGAACATATTGATTACAGAATATTCTTAAAGTCACCCAGTGTGTATAAAGCTAATAAAAAGGCATATTGTGGTCATGGTCGAATTTCCAAAGAGGTAATGTTCATGGCTTCACTGTACCTACCTGTTTGGCAGTTTTTCTTTTGTATAAAATGTCTATTCATTATATTGTCCAGGTTTTTGTGACTGAGTTTAGACAGACTTAACAAGACAGGAAAATCTATATTCTTATACCAATTTTTGACAGCCCTAATAGACATAAAAATCTTTCTGATGTCTTTCCTGGGGCAGTTAAATGCAGCAGTCAACCACAAATGTGTTCAGAAACGTCCTTTAATTGCCAGATTGGAAGGTCAGCTTTAGAGCAGTGCTTTAAACTCCAGTATTCCTAAATGAGACCTAGAGGGTACATGCAACTTGAGCACAGTTTATTCTACGAATTTTCAGGATAAATGGGGCAGAGCAGAGAAGGAGGGTAACAACCATCTGAGATTTTCAAAGGCCCAAAAGTGCCATAAAAGATAGGGGGGAAAAAAAAAGAAAAGAAAAAGGCAAGATCTAAGGATTAATCTAAACCTCTCCCCAGTAATGGAATGTGGTAAATGCAACTCAATCACTCAGCAGTCATATGATGTCCATTCTGTTTCCTACATATGAATAGTTCACAGAATGGAAAAATATAATAGATAGCTGGTCCTTTAAAATGTTTTCATCACAGTCACTGCCTAAATGGCTGTTTGTCAGTTGAAAAGTCGCTAAAGATAACCCAATAATTTAAAATGTGGGCTCTGGAACTAGGTTGCCTAGATGCAAACAGGGTACCTCTTATTAATTAAATGATCACGAACAAGTTACTTAACTGCATAGAGGTTAGTCTTTAATTTGTAAAATGCGAATAATAATATACCTACCTAAAATTAACTGGGATAAAGTGTGGCTTAAAGATAAGTTTATTTCTCTCATATAGCAGCCCCCAGTTTCTTTTCCAGTGAGTGGAGTAGCTCAGCTCTGCCCATTCATTTACAGATTTTGCCCCCCAACACACACCCATCTTGTTATTGTAATAGTATTTTCCCCTGACAAGGCCATGAATTCCTCAGACATTAAGGATCAATCTATCTGACTAGCAAAAATTCAAAAGTTTGATAACTACTTGTTGTGAAGGCTGTGGGGAAATAAACAATCTCATATATTGCTGGTAGAAATGTAAGTTAATAAATTTTTCTGATGGGCAATTTGGCAAGTTATCTAACTTACAAATTCATAGAACTACTGACCCAGTATTTTCTCATCTAGATACTTATCCTGTAGATATTCTGGTACCTAGAAAAAATGACCTATATGCAAATTTACTCACTTCACCCTCACTTCTAACAAGAGATTGGAAACAATATAAATGTGTATCAACAAAGGATTAGGTAAATAAATTATTTCAGTTCTCAAATATTTTTATAAATCTTTGGAATGCTTATAGTCTATGGACACTTGGCCTATGATGTCTGATGATTAACTTGGCCCCAAAAGAGCCAGGAAGCATCCGTCTTCATCCCATCTTACTGCAATGCCTTGTCACATTGCCAGTCGGTTCTCAGAGTCATTGAGGGTAAATGGATTGCTAGTAAAGTAACATGTACATTGTTTTCATTTATTCATTCAATTCATTTATTCATTATCCAGCAAATACTCATAGCACCTACTCCATGACAAATACTCTACTAGGCATTTGTGAGGTCAGTGATCCAATATGCATACGTATATAGACCACAGAAATTCCTTACTGATAAGTCATCTGTGAAAAAATCCATGCTACTTGTATAGCTATTGGGCATAAGAGTCAGATGTGAGTCAAGCAAAGGCAGAAGTCTAATTCAAACTTTTGTTTCTTTCCTGAATTTGATAATGTAATGTGAGTGGAATTCAATCAAAACAGTTTTTACATGGTTAATTACATTTGTCTTCCATTTCAATTACTAAGTGATCCAAAGCCTTTGTCATAACATTTGGAAGACGTGACAGTGGTGGTTGCAAGAAGCTAAGGCCCTAATGTTCTACCAGCTCATGGGCCCTAGTAAAAATCCAACCAATATAGAGCAGGAAGTGATTAAATGGACTGTCTTAATCTACCCCTCCCTAGGGAATGTTTGATGGTGTTACAGAAGTGTCATTATGCTTTCCAAATGGAAAGGATTCATATCCAGTTTATATTCCAATTAGGAAGGATCTGGGTCTGCAATGAAGAATGTTATTATTACATAAAGAATACAACCACCAAAGAGGCCAAAAACACAGCACAGTTTGTGGAGGCAGTCGCTAAGCATCTCTATGAGTACATAGATGGGGTTTTGACAGTATTGGGGTGATATTTGCACCAGGCACTCAGGAATTCATTTATTCAGTAAACATTTATTGAGTTCCTACTACATGCCAGATACTGCACTTGGTACCAGAGTTTACAGGGTGAACAATACAAACATGGTCCCTGTCTTCAAGGGCCATCCATGCCTTGGGGCCTAAGAGTCTGCATCCTTCTGTGCCAGGTGCCCTTACCATTCTGCAATAAGCCTGCATCTGCTACATAAAGACTCAGTCTGTTATTAGCACCTTATTGGTGCCTTATACCCCCATGAAGAACCTTGTAAATGTGGGTTGGACTACTCATATGAGACAAGACCAGACGTGAACACTCTGTCCTGCTCCTAATATATCTAAGCATTTTACATACAGAGTAAAAACTAATGACCTTCACAACTCTTGGCACCTTGTGATAAACCAAAAGCAATAGGCTTGTTGTATTACATCTCTATTGCTGCATAACAAATGAGCCCAAAACTTTGCAGCTTAAAACAATAAATATTTATCATCTCATCGTTTCTTTGGGTCCAAAATCCAGGAGAGGCTTAAGTAAATGGTTCTGGATCAGGCTCTTTCATGAGGTTGCAGTTAAAATGTCTTCAAGGGCTGCAATTATCTGAGTGTTTAATGGGGGCTGGAAGATCTGCTTTCAGTCACATGCCTCATGAGTTAGTGCTCTTCATTGGCCGGAGAGCGCACTTCCTCACTGCAAGGATCTTCCCACAGGGCTGCTTGAGTGTCCCCATTACATGACCACTAGTTCCCCCTAGAGAAAGTGATCCATGAACAAGCAAGACGGAAGCTGTAATGCTTTAAATGACCTAATCTCAAAAACCACATACTATCTCTTCTTCCACATTTTATTCTTTAGATGTAATTCATTAAGTCTGGCCCACAATCATGTGACGTGGCATTGGGCTCCACCTTATGTTGAAGGGATAGCTTTGAAGCATTTGCAGACATATTTTTAAAACCACTGTCTTCATCCTGTATGCTTCTAGTATCCAAAATTTAAAAAAATAAATAAAAAAAAAATCCTTGACTATTTCCTGTAAACCTGTAATTCTCTCCCCAAAACAGTTTTACCCCCCCAACTTTGGCTAAGCTGGTGTCTGGAGATGTATCACAATCTTTGTAGATATGGTAATCATGGGAGCAAGTTGCTGTTTTCACCATGAATAGATTAATCTATGCTTGGTAACTGACAATGTTGCAGTTTTTCCTTAAATACTAGTTATGGTTTAAATAGGCCAGCCAGTCTTTCTGAAGTCTGACTCCTTTGCACTCTTTGCAAGTGAATTTTTCTTTCCTCTTCCAAGTACTGTGATCTGTGAACATTCCTTTGACAATATCTGAATAGGATCTCCCACCTTAATCTCTAAGTCATCTAAGCAGTCTCCTGGAGGAGGGAAAAGGTAGAGAAATGGGAAACAAGATGGCTCAAGCCAGATCAGAGAACAGCAGGAGCACACAAAGGGAGAATCATCACACATTTCTACTTGCCATCTTATATGCGTACTTCTGCCATTGCTATGAGAAACACTTTCCCTGGATAGCTGCTGCTCCTTCAACCTGGACCCCAGAATGAATATGCACGGAACAGAGCCAGCCCAGGAATCTGCAGACCTACAGCATGAATTAGAGCCACCCTAGTGCACCCTCCTGAAGAAGAATAATTATTATTTTAAGCCATCAAAGTTTGGTGTAATTTGCTAGGCAGCATAAGCTAACTGATACACCCAGTTTTATATAGATGACCGCTCATACACCAATCATCTGTGGCCAGGAAGTCTGTGGGAGAAAACTACATCTTCTGCACAAACCACATGTTAGAAAAGGAGAAAATGGTTCTCAAAAGAAAGTGGTGGCAGGAGTGGGGTCGGTGCTGGGCGTACAAATCAATAAGGACGCACCCAAGTCTGGAATTCCCTAACCTTCACTGGCATTCTCGTTCCTTTACTCAATAAACACTCCATCGAATGGATTCTTTGTTTCTTTTCTCACCTAAAATTCTTCTGCTACAATTTAACACAAATGCTTTTCTAAAGTTGGTAAGATTCAAAGGAGACTTTGAGAAAGAGGAAGCCTGAGTGGTTTCAAGCAAAGGGCTCAGTAGTGTGAGCCGGCAAGTGGAACAAAGAGGTGAGGTGTAGGTTGGAGAAGGTAGAACGGCTGGGATAGAATGATGAATTACACACACAAAAACCTGACATGAGGGCACGCGGGAGGCTGGTCTATTCTTTTTCTCTTTTGCTGTATCCTGTAGAGTACGTTGGAAGAATGCTTTGAGGAAGAATTTTGGAGAAACCATTGAAAATGATGCCAAGAGAAAGCAAAAGGACTGGGAAGCACAAAATTATAGCTGTGATTGGCGTTTTAACTTTTTCCTATGAACCACTTTTCTGTCTCTCCTCCCATCTCACTCCACACATCACTACCAACAGAACTAAATGGAGTTACAAAACGAATCTCTGGAGCCTACATATGTACGATCCCTCAATTATCATAATAGCTTGTTCTTTAAACCAGAACTTTCCTGTAACATATCACTAATTATTTGGGGGTTTGATTCCTCTATTTGAAGTATGCCACATGTCCTGTCAAAATAACTTCTTATAGCTGCGTAACAATTGTGGGTGGCCTGTGATCACCTTGTCAGAGTGTCTTTTACACCCCGAGCTGGTTGCCAGATTCCACATTACTTAATTCCTGGCCCCCGCTTCCCACAACTTATGCTCCATATATCATCTCCTCCCGTTTTTTTTCTGGCAGTTGCTGGGACCCAAACAGCAATTGGTAGTTATTTATGCAGCTTAAACCCTCTTGTCAACATCCTTATCCTCAATACACGATGACTCCAACCATAATGTGAGCCGAGCTTTTCAGGAATGAGCTGGAGCAGGGGAGGAAGATGGGCTGACATTAACAGGAGCAAGGCTTCCTGGGGTCCTCAGCCAAAACACACATTGTTGCCGAGTTGCTTTTTCTCTTTTCTCACATCCATTTAGGGTGCATTTTCATTTGGAATTAAAAACAGATCACAGCTTGCTGTTTGTTTGCTATTGTCAGGTCAGTCCAAGCACTCAGGGAAAGAGTGGTATTGCTGTGTGCATAGAATTTTCTTGGCAGTTTAATGGGGATAATGGAATTTGTCTGCGTTTGTATAGCACCTTCTCTCCCAGGCTCTCAAAAGCCTCCCAAAAATAATATAATGATCCCCCAAGTCAGGTGTGGCATGGGGCACTGTTCCCCTCACTCCCTAAAGCCCATTTTAAAGGGTATAGTGCAGGAGTAACAGCTGAAAACAAATGGGAAGAGAGAGGTGAGGGCTGACACATTCCTTAGAGAATCACAGATGCAGCCTTTCTGCTACTTACAAAAAAAGGTATCCCCTCTGAGTGGATAAATTTCAAAAGATCTCCCTTCCCTCTAGACTGACATAGTCCTGTGCCAGGGTACACAGCTGTGGGGTGGTGAGTGAATTACGGACTGGATCTAGGCACCCACTTTTCCCCTCAGCCAGGCACTTTTATACATCACATAACTGTACAGGTTGGCCCTCTCAGTTCTTACATCTAGTGAAGTGAACTAGGTTTTTGTGTTTAGGGTCAGAATTTTGTCAAAGGGCTCCCTATATCCTTTTTATACTGCTGACCAGTGAGGAAACCATCAATGCCTTAACATCTCATTTGAAAATTACACTTTCAAGGCTTCTAAGCATCTTCTCCTTTATTCAATAAATACTTAGTAATCCCTTATGTACAAAGCACTAGTCCTCCTCCAGGAGCCTAAAGCCCTTTGGGAAGACAACAAAAATCACAATAAATAACTGTAGCTGTGGTAGGCAGCTTCTGACATGGTTCCCAGTGATCTCACCTTTTCGTATTAATGCCCTTGAATATGGACCAGATCTCGTAACTAAAGAACTCTAACACAATATAGTGATTAGAATACAGCAGAAGCGATGGCATATCTCTTTTGTGATAAGGTTACAAAAGATCGTGACTTTCATTTTACTAGCACTTTCTCTCTCATTGGTACTCTCTCTTGCTTGCTCACTCGGATATGGCAATAAGCCATTATGTGAGATGCTGTATGGAGAGGTCCAAATAGTCAAGAACCAAGGGAGGCCTCTGGCCAACAGCTTTTGAGGACTGAGACCTCAGTCCAACAGCCCATGAAGAATTAAATTCTGCCAACAACCACACGAGTGAGCTAGGAATTGGATCCTTCCCAGTCAAGCCTTAAAATGAATGCCACCTTGTGAGAGACACAAAACCCATCCAAACCACACCCAGATATCTCACCCACAACAACGGTGGAATAAAAAATGGTATGTCATTTTAAGTCACTACATGTGGGGGTAATTTGTTATGTAGCACAAGGCTATAGTACAAGGTTCTAGCCAGGTGTCAGCCAGGACGCAGTCATCTCCAGGTTCCACTTCCTTGAGTGGGGAAGGATCTACTTCCAAGTTCACTCACAGGATTGTTGGCAGAATTCAGTTATTCGAAGGCCGGTAGACTGAAGGCCTCAATTCTTTGTTGACTGTTGGCCAAGGGCTACCCTCAGTTCTTTGCCTCATGAGCCTCTCGATAGGATAGCTCACAACATGGCAGCTCTCTTTCATCAGAGTGAGCAAGCGAGAGAGCAAAAGAAGGCAAGCAAGACAGAAGCCAGAGTCTTCCTGTAACCTAACTTCAGAAGGAACATCCAGCACTTTTGCTATTTTCTGTTGGTTAGAAGTTATTAGATCCAGCTCACATTCAAGGGGAGGCAATCATACAAAGATATAACTATCTGACTATCTGGAGGCAGGAATCATTGGAGGTCATCTGTCACTCCCTCATCCCATCCTTTCCCCAGGCCCTCACAAGGCCTTGGAGATTCTCTCTGCCCCACATTCTCTCTGTTCTCCTATCACCATGTTAATTTGTACACAGCCTTCACAACTCATGCCTAAACTCTAGAAAAGCCTCCTAAAAAACCTACCTGCCTTCATTCTTTCTACTCTCCCAGTTGGTATCCAGAACACTGATTGATATTTTAAAGATGTTGTATTATATCATTCTCCTATTCAAACGAGCTCCCAAATTCCTCTCCTGCCCTTCTCAGTCTACTCAGTGTACCTTTCCAATAATACTTACCCTCCCGCTGCCCTCCAGCCAAACAGGTACACTCACTGTGCCTAGATCAGAGCCAGTTGATTCCCCTTTCTAGGGCTTTGTCCATGCTATTCCCCTTACATAAAATAGTCTCTCTTTTCTCTCCATCTATCAGAATTCTCCCCCAAATTTCATGAATTAGCTCAAGTCCCGTCTCCTTCCTGAAGCATTAAAACTTATGATAGAAGGCCCTGGACATAGCTGGTCAAGTAATGTATATGTTAGCTTGGTTTGATCATCTGGGTCGAAATGGCCTCTTCCTCCTTCTGAATCTTGAACCATCCCTTTACTCATTAAACCTTTGGTGTGACATTTATCATAAACGTGTGTTTGTTAGCCCAGTAGAAAAAATAATAGATTATCAATACATACATATTAATTGAAGGTGTGAACCAAGAATGAACATCCATGCTGAGAAGCCCACTTTGAGGAGAGAAGAATCTACCATCAATCTTGACCATAGTCGCAGTATTTTCTAGAGCTCTCTTATCAACCTTCCCAGGACTCCATCGCTTACTATACTATCTTCAGTGATTCATCATTATTAGCACAAAGAAAGTATTGCAATTACATCCATAGCATGACATTCTTAGATACTATTTCTTAGCTACATTATACATTGTATAACATAGTCTAGTGAAAAGAGTGCTTCTCTTGAAGTTTAAAAAAAGGGGAGGTGGAGAGGGAGGGGAGATTCTAATACCACATACAATTCTTTGAGACTCAGGAGAATGGCCATGAATATAGATATATGTGTAGATAGAGAGTGATAGCACACAGTAAAGGTGCTGGTGGCCTATATCTATTCTATGATATATATAGTACACAATATGATAACCAAGAACAAAATAAGAGCTTGATAAAAGAGGAAATATTTTTGGTAAAATGAAGTGGTAAGAAAACAGGGAAATAGAAGAAGTTTAAAGTTTCATTCCCATAATAACAGACAACAAAAACTAAAATTAGTGATCACCTGCCTAGTACCCTAGTTATGTTAATCTATCAATTCATCACAACAACCCATTTTACAAAGAAAGAAAATGGAGGCCCAGAAAGGTTAACTGATTTGCCAACAGTAAATTACTTTTGGTAGTTGGTGAGACCAAGATTCAAGCTCCAGCCTGGCAGAGTCCAAATCCCATGTACCTCCCTCTTTTGACCATTACACCAGGGAGACATGGCCTCTTATCTGTTTAGAAGGTATCATATTATTTTGGTTATCATTGGATGGAAGGTAGCCTATATCATTCTCCCAAAAATGATTCTATTATCTTTAAGCAGCTGTGCCAATCCAATCTGTGCCTATGGAAAATCATCCTTGGCTGCATCTTCAAATGAAATGAAGCCCAGACTAGGCAACACACCAAGAGAATTTTGTTGTAAAGAGAGGGATGGATGACGGAATTTGATGGAATCATTTTATCCCACACCAAGTCTTCTGATGTCACATCCTTACTAGTCTTGGGAAAAGCCTTCAAATATGTTTTTTTCAGACACATGTTGCCTTCTAATCCTGAAAGAGCTTTTATGGAGAGATATCAGCATGATATATATATATATATATATATATATATATATATATATATATATATATATATATATATTCCCTGGAGATCCAAGAGGACATATGTACACCTTTGTCTCAAAATTTGCAAATCTGGTCCCAAAGATTTCTCAAGATAACTGTTTAATTGGTACTCTTTTCTGGGCTTTTTAGAACCATCCATTCAAAGACTGTCAAACGATAGTGTCTATTTACCCAAGAGCTCCCGTCATTCCCCTGGTCTGACAAAGCTGAACATAAAGGGAGTTGGGCAGATGCAGAAACTGGATTGATCAAGATCTGGAAGGCCTGGGCCTGGGAACCATGGGCCTGGCAACCATGAGTGTGGTCTGTGGACAGAGGGGGGCAGCAGAGAGCTGCTGGAGAGGTGTGCTCATCTGGGAGTTTCTAAGTGGGTTTTGGTCGCCATGGAGACATTGGCTAGAAGACCCTGCCCCAGGATCAGTAACCCAGCTGACGAATTAGCCCTTCTGAGATTCCTGGCTGGGATTCACAAATAGGAATCTCCATTTTCCACACGGTGGCCAGAGATTTTCATAAGCCTGCCCCTGATGTCATCCTCCTGCTAAAGAGGCACGTAAATCAATTGTTCCCCATTGCTTAAGAACACTGGTCCTCTGGCTTTAGCACGCATCAGCCTCCCTTGGAGGACTTGGTAAAACACAGGTCACGGGGTCCACTGCCAGAATTTCTGATATGTTAGATCTGGGGCAGGGCCAAGAATTTCCGTTTCTGACAAGGTCCCTGGTGATGCTAATGTAGCTGGTCCCTGTTGGACCAGGGACAACACCCGGTGAACCACTGGCTTAGAACGTGCTTGAGCTGCCCACCCACCTCCTGTCCAACTTTTCTTCTAACCACTCACTCCCTCCTGCACTTCCCACACCTTCCTACATTCTATGCCACCTGGAAAGTTCCTTCAGCTCCCCATGGGAACTATGTTTCCCCATACCTCTGGACTCATTCACATTTGCCCTCCCAGCTGATGCACTCTCCCTCCAACTCATCACCTGGCTAACACTTACCTTTAGATCCCAAGTTAAAGCCTCCCTCCTATGAACTGCCATAGTGCCCTGTACTTCACTTCTTACACTACGCTACACTACACTTCTTACACTACACTATAAATAACTGTCCCAACTAGTCTGTCAGCCTTGTGAGTGCAGAGGCTCACAAGCACACATATCATTACAAATTCATAGCCACCGTTCTCAACTAGATTTTCACAATAACCATGCTACATTTCTCTGACTGCCTCCCTCTTCCACTCTCAATGACTATTTCAGTCTTCACTTTCCTCAAATCTCTAACCTCCACTGCTCCTCTATCACACTCAACAGATGGCATTGCCTACTCCTTCACAGAGAAAATAGAAGCCACCAAACAGAAACCTCTCAACTTCCCACCACCAACCTACAGACCCACCAGAATCCGTACACACCCCATCCCCCTGACCTCCTGTTCAATAGAAGAGCCGCCTGTACTTTCTGAGGCTAGCATCTAAAGTCAGGCCCTTCCTCCACACTGTGGTTTTCTCCCTCCTGCTTCCTCAAAACCCCTACGATCAACACACACTCTTCACATATCTTCAGCGTCTTCCTCTCCCCTGATTTTCTCCCTGCCATTTTTAAAACATGTTCAACACTCTCTTCTCTAAATAACTGTGCTCCTTAGGCTCCGTGTCACCCTGAAATTACCATCGTATCTCTGTGTGCTCCTTCTCAGCTTTGCTCCTCCTGATGAGTTCCATGTCCTCCTTTCCCATTCATTCCATAAGCTCCTTTTCCTCACAAACTGTTCTCACTAAGGTTGCCAAGGACCTTTCTTTAGCTTACTTTCGCGCACATTTTTTCAGTTTGATCATACTTGGCCCCAGTGACTCCCTCCTCCATTTTGAGCCCTCTCTCCTTTCAGCTATTGTGACATCCCAGCCTGGTCGTCTACCCATCTGGCCATTCTTCCTTTAAGGCCTAGTCCTCCCTCCTCTGCTTCACTTGTAAATGCCAGTGCTTTGTTGAGTTCAGTTCTCAAAATTCTCATCTACAGTCTGTCTTGATAACCTTATCCATTCTCATCAATTCAGCTGCTCTATACATAGCAGCCATGCTGTTTACTGGAGAGGTCTCCCGCTCTGTGATGCCCAGATTCATATAACCAACTGCCTATTCTATGTTCTTGCTTTGGTGTGCCACAGGTCCCTCCTACTCAAGTGAACTTATGATCTTCCCCCAAATTTCCTCCTTCTAGGTGCTTCTTATTAAAGGAATTTAATGTCAGTGGTCTCAAGGGACACACCCTTGGCACCTTTCTCTGTCTCCTACTCAGTATCTCACCAAATCCACAATTTCTCACTCCCACTAACCTCTCTCCATCTCCTCCACTACCATAGCCTAAGCCACCATCCTATCTCTCCTGGACTATAGCTACAGCCACCAATTTCCTCTCAGCATCGCTGGTTCCCTCCAACACACTTCTCTCACTTTGCTAGAGGGGCTTTCCTAAAAACAAGTGTCACTTCCTTATTTAAACCCTTCAATGGCTATTCACCATTGGGATAATTCAGTCTTGTCTTGCACCCATACCCTAACAATACTGGCCTTATTTCAGCTTCTCCAAAACACCAAGCTCCTACCTATCTCAGGGCCTTTACACATGTTGTTCTTTCTCCCTGGAACCCTGACCCTGACACCCTTCTCTGCCTAGCAAACTCCCAGGGCTCCGCTTCCAATTCTCTGAGGAGAGTTTTACTGAAACTCTACTACCACCCATTGCGTTCTGAGTTAAGTTTACCAGTTAAACACTTTCATAGCATGTTGCACTCTTCCTTCATAGCACTCGTCACAATTGTGGTCAATTAATTAATTTTGAAATTGTTTTTAATGCCTCTCTCTTCTTCTATGCATCATACAGGCAAAGATTGAATCTTTCTTATTCTCTACCATATTTTCACTACCTTTCAAAATGCCTGGCTTGTACTGAGCTAACAACAAGTCTTTGTTGAAAAAATAAAGAATGATTAAAGAAAATATATGCCATAATTTGAGATTCAACACCTCCTAGATGGGCTGGTTTACGGATTCTCTACATTTTGTAACATCCTCTCTATTCATTAGATAATAAAATAACTCATATTTCTTCACAGCTTTCTGTTTGTTTGGTGCTGTCCTAAGTTTATTATATTCTCACAAAATTCCTGTGAGCCAGATACTATTATTATGTCCATTCTACAGTAGAGGAAACTGAGGCACAGAAAGGTTAAGAACCTTGCCCAAGGACACAGAGCTAATAAATGATGAACTGAGCCACAAATCAACCGACATCTTATGTTCTTAAACACTGCAATATACCATCTCTCAATATCGCTTTGTTATGTACAAGGAATTACTTCTGTCAGTGTTGGGACTTGTTCATTATTAAGGCTGCTGTTCACAGAGAAAAAAAAAAAAAAAAAAAAAAAAAAAGAAAATTCAATACCTCAGGGGTTCTCAATATTGAGTGTGCATTATAATCACCTAGAGAGATTGTTAAATACAGATTACTGGACCCCATCACCAGATTCAGTAGGTAGATCTGAGAAATGAGGACCAAGAATTTGCATTTCCCAGATAATTCAGATACCCTTAGTAAAGGACCACACTTTGAGGACTGCTGCAGTACGCAAAGGATCGTCACAAGATTTTTCCATCTTTACAAATACATTCTGAAATAAATAAATAAATAAATAAATAAATAAATAAATAAGGGAAGCTCTTCAAGAGAAAATTTTAAATGCAAACAAAATACAACAGGGGGACAGTGGTGTTTCGAAAGTTCCTCACCCACTGGATTCTACTCCTCTCTTGCCCCTCTAGCCTCACTGCACAGGTTGTGGTATGTACCTCCTTTCACAGAAATAAACGTGTTTGCCTCTAGAGTTACCTAGATAATCTTGATTTTCACAAACGACTCCGTGAGATTACTATTGTTTCCCCCATATCAGAGATGAAGAAACTGAGACTCCAAGAAGCTAAATCACTAACTTAAGATCAATCACAAAGCCAGAAAGTTGAGTCCCAACTCAAATTCAGGTTGTTGTGACTCCAAATCCCTATTCATTCCATTGACACCATCCTCCATATTTCCAATTACCATTTTAATTCTCCTACATGCACAAATAACAGAAAGTAATTTCTCCCACACTTATGTAGAAAATGTGAACTGAAACAGAAAAAACAGATCTAAATCCATCGCTAGCCCAAAATATGCTTTTAATGCCTCTTCTTTTGATTACTTCTTTGAAATTGGTTGCTATTCATTTTAAATGTACAGTGAACAAAACTTAAGATGTTGAATCAAAGAATTACAAGAACCTCTCTAAGAAGTAATAGCACCCCAAAATAACCACAGCAGGGTTTGTCTTTCTTGAACCACTAGACAACGCTGAATTTTGTCACCTTCCTGGTGTAATTGAAGAAGCCTTTTAGAATTCCACTGCAGTTGCCATGAGGCCATACATCCCCCAGGATTAATCACAAATATTTTATAAAGATGAAGTTTCGTTATATCTTTGTTCTTTGTATCTTGGCTTTTGTTACTGCATTTTAATTAGGATCTGGTATCTGCAATAAACAGTAAACATAAAGAGCTTTGCAAAAATGTATTAGACTGTTTGTTTTCACACTCTAATGCATATTTGCACAATTTTACCATGAAAAAAGGAAAACATGCTAAGCTCTTGGGCTCTATCCCAAATGTCCTGGAATAGAATCCGGAAATTACTAAAAATGCAACCAAACCTCATCATATTCCAGCAATTAACCTAAGAAACGAGGGTCCATTCTCTGTATGAAAAAAACATTTTTGAGGGGAGAAGTCTGTGGAGGAGAATGCTTCTCGATAACACATATCTCATTCTCCAAACCTGTTTTGAAATTTGGACTATTTCCCTTTCATGCTAAAAGAGCTTAATAAACAAATTTGGTTGAGTAACATTTTATTTTTTTCTTTCAGAATGTTTAGAAAACCTCTCTTACTAAATCAAGACAGAAAGGACTGCTAAGCATAAAACAAGGGATAAAATAATATGTGGTCTCATTTTCAAAAGTAGCTGGGGATTAATAATCTTCCTGCTAAATAGTTATATACTAGAATGAATTATTATTAAAACAGCAGAATCATGGAGAATGCTGATGACAAAGGACAGTTTTGAGGTTTTTATTTGAATGTATTCTAATCAAGAAGTAGCAAAAACTTTAACAATCTCCAAATATGGCTCTTGTGTAAAATTGTTATTGATAGGACACCTTGATAGTGTTCGAACACAATGCAAAATCATAAAAGTGTGAGCAATTCAGAGGCATAAAGTGATTTTCCCTTCTGTATCTATCCTTAATATGTTTCCAAATAAAGCAGGATTAAGTAATTTACTTCATTGCATGATTTATTTATGATTGAAGCACAGTCAACAACAGATAAAAGGCATAGTCACAGCCATCAACTTAAAAGATAAAAATCATTACATTTTATTAGAGGGAGACGTACATAAATGCCACCAAAGTGAATTGTAAAGAAAGTAAAAGTGTTAGCTCACAGGGCTCAAATCTGAGTTAGACTTGGTGTTCCTAACTCCCCTTTAGGGGAATGATATGCCGGAATTTAATTAGAAATCTGTTTTTTTAAGATTAAAGTTGTGAGAAAGTTAAAAGGTTGGATCATGCAAAAATAAAAATGACTCTGAGGATCTTAGGGAATTTGAACTGGTAAACTTAGATTTTATTTCCTGCCAACTGTTTGCAGGGGGATTAAGAGATGTACAGGAATTATTGGTTTTAGATAAAAGCCAGCGTTTTATAAAGCAATTAATTTTTCATTAGTTCCACATAATTTTGGCAAAAAATAGTTTTATTCCAATAAAGCTATTACATTTCAAGAGGTTACTCTAAAATATAGCCATTAACTTTGCATTAATTTAACCAAATTTATAATAGGCTAAACTACAGGCAGGAAAGCAGTAATAGTTTTTTACAGAATATATTAGAATTAAAAGGAAAAAATTAAGATGAAAAATATTTAAAAAACAGGTCATAAAACTTCTAAATTTCCAAGCATGGCTATGCATTCATTTAAAAGACATTCTCCTATAATATTTCTTAAGCCTATAAAACGAATTATATAAAGTCCACCTTAAGTTTTTGCATGGAGTTACCTTGGGAATATCAGAAATTGTTATTTTTATTACATAAAATTTATGTTATATTACAATAAATAAAATATAGTTTAAAGATTAAAAAAAAAACCTTGTTAGTGCTGCAAACTTTATTCACAAAGTCATAAACTACCCTTCTCAATGTTAAAACTACCTCTAATGCATCCACAAAATTCTACTCAGATAGCCTATTCACCCAGATTGATGGAGTGTTCTCACCTCCAGTTTGAGTTCTTTAATCCTCATCAAAACAGTTGAATAGAATAATTGTGTTAGTTGTCTATTGCTGCATTAAAAATTGCCACAGAGGCGGGGATCCAAAATGGCAGGTGCCCTCTATTGTTCCTGCTTCCTTCAGTGAAGGAAGGAAGAAATTAAAATTACAACTAAAATATAGAAAAATCAACCCATAAAACCATCTGAAGTCTGGCTGAACAGAAGTTTTAGAACTAAGAATTTGAAGAAGAAGCCACATCGAGACTGATAGGAGGGGCAGAGATGTGGAACTGGCTAACCTCAAACCTCCACGTGCCAGTTGAGAAACAGGTAGGATATCTCAGCTGCAGAGTTTCCCCCAGGAGGAGCAAGGGACCTAAGCCCCACACTGGACTCCCCAACCCAGTACTGGTGCTGGGATGAGGATCCCCCACAACATCTGGCAGTGAAAACAGTGGGGAGAGGGGGGATTCCAACCATTCGAGTGGGATAGAAGGCGATGGGAAACTGAAGTGTCCTCTCAAGGAGCCCATGCAAAGACTCTCTTACTCCCAGGCACTCACCTTGGGCTCCAGCGAAGGGACAGTAACTTGAGGGGCGTTGGAGAGAGACATACTGAGGACAGACTGAGTTGTGTGAATTCCAGACAAGGGCTGGAGGACAGCCGGTATTTTCCCTGTGAGGGATCCTTCTGATGCAGCCAGTAGGCTGGTGCCATCTTTCCTGTGTTGAGCCCTCCCCCAATGCTTATGACCAAATCTAAATCTGATTGGTCTGGTGAGCTCCATAAATCCATCTTGCTGACTCACTGGGGCCCCACCCCACCCAACTTCCCCAACACCAGAGGCACTTTCTCCAAGAGCAGCCAGCCCTGCCTACATTGCTCTCTTTCTTGGAAAACTATCAAAGTCTAACAGACCCCAGGCAGACGGTGACTGACCTCAGTGTGCTCAAAGGCTTTTGCTGAGTAGCTTCAAGATTAACACTGGCACCAAATCAGAATTATATTAACCTGGTGACCACAACTCTTCCCAATCTAGTGACTCCCTGAGACCCTGCCTCACCCAAATTGCATACCACACAGAGCTTTATCAGTGGCTTGAACCTTAAAGAAACTGGCAGGTGGCAGTAGGCCTTGGGGTTTCCTGGCATGTTGTGATACTACCTCAGATGTAGTACAGGTGGCAGATGTCCTCAGTTTACAGCGTGGCCTCTCCCACACACCTCCAGGATTAGCACAGGCAGTGAACAACTGCGGATTGCTTTGTAGCTCTTACCAGGTAGTCCCCCACCAGTCAGAGCCAGTGGGTGACTTCAGCCTGCACCAGAGCACCTTGAAAGAGGCTACAGAACCAACATACTTGGAGGTTGGCTTCAGACCACAGCACAGCACCACCTAATTAGCCCCACGTGCAACATACCCAAAAGGCAGTATCAAAAGGCACCAGAGCTGCTGGAGTGAATCCCAAACAGTGGGGTAAGCCCCCTGCACAGTAGCCTGTAAGCTGTGGATGTGACAAAACCCCACGGCCAATCAGCCTGAGGGGTAATCCCACTCATTAATGTGCCAATAGAAATCAAAGCTCAATTATAATAGGAGGGTACACATACCCACACAAGAGACACTCCTGGAACACCCAGTGCAGGTGACCAAGGAGACTGTGTCACTGGGCCGCACAGGTCACCTACTACATATGGCCACCTGGCCAAGACTGGGAGACACAGCAGTTCTACCTAACACATAGAAACAAACAGAGAGGCAGACAAAATGAGGAAACAAAAAAATACATTCCAAATGAAAGAATAGGAGAAAAATCCAGAAAAAGAACTAAACAAAATGAAGGCAAGTAACCTACCACATACAAAGTTCAAAACAATGGTTATAAGGATGCTCAAGGAACTTAATGAGAACTTCAACAAAGAGATAGCAAGCATAAAAATGGACATAGAAACCATAAAAAAAGAACCAGTTAGAAGCGAATAATACAATAACTGAAATGAAGAATGCACTAGAAGTCATCACCAGCAGACTAGATGAAACAGAGGACTGAGTCAATGATTTGGAAGATGAGGTAGCAGAAAATGCCCAATTGACAGAGCAAAAAGAATTTTAAAAAATGAGGATCATTTAAGAGACCTCTGGGACAACATCAAGCATAACAACATTCACATGATAGGGGTACCAGATGAGAAGAGAGAAAACAAGGGATTGAGAACCTATTTGAAAAAACAATGACTAAAAACTTTCCTAACCTGGCAAAGCAAATAGACATACAAGTTCAGGAAGCACAGAGAGTCTCAAACAAGATGAACCCAGACAGGCTCCCACCATGAAACATTATAATTAAAATGGCAGAGGTTCAAGACAAAGAGAGAATCCTAAAAGCAGCAAGAGAAATGCAACTAATAATTTATAAGGGAGCTCCCATAAGATTGACAGCTGATTTCTCAACAGAAACTTTGCAGGCCAGAAGATATTGGCACAGAATATTTAATGTGATTAAAAACAAGGACCTACAACCAAGACTACTCTACCCAGCAAAGCTATCATTTAGAATTGAAGGACACATAATTACATAGTAATCATGGGGATGTAGGGTACAGCATAAGTAATATAGTCAATAATACTGTAATAACTATGCATGGAGTCAGATGGGTACTAGATTCATTGGAATGATAAATGGGAGGAGATTGGGGGGCAGGGTATGAAAGAGGAAGAGAGTAAGAAGTACAAACTGATAATTACAAAATAGGCATGGGGATGTAAAGCATAGGGAATATTTTCAATAATATAATAATAACTATGTAGTGTCAGGTGAGTACTAGTCTAGTCAGGAGGATCATTTCTTAAATTATCTAATGTCTAACCACCAAGCTGTATACCTAAAATTAATATAAAATAATATTGAATGTCAACTGTAATGCGAAAACTTCAAAAGGGTGGAAAAGGTGAATGGGAATAAAAGGTTCAAATTTCCAGGTATAAAACAAATAAGTCATGGGGATGTAATACACAGCATGGGGAATATAGTCAATAATATTTTGATAGCATAGTACAGTGTCAGATGGTTGATGGGCTTATCATGGTGATCACTTCTTTATGTATATAAATGTTGAATAATGATGGTGTACACCTGAAACTAATATAATGTTGCTAGTTAGCTATATTTTAATAAAAATATTTTTTAAAATTGCCCCAGAATTTAACAGCTTAAAACAACAAACTTTTCATTATTTAAGTTTCTTTGAATTGGGAATCCAAGCTCAGTTTAGCTGGGTACCTCTTGAGCTGTTGGACTGAGTGCCTCAGTTCCTCATTGGCTGTTGTCAGGAGACCTCCCTCAGTTCTTGGCGACATGGCCCTCTCCATAAGGCAGCTTAGAATAAGACAGCTGGCTTCAAAACAAGTGAGAAAACAAGAAAGAGTATCCAAGATGGAAGCCACAGTCTTCTTGTAACCTAACATCAGACATGACATTACTTTTACCACATTTTATTCACTAGAGACTCATTAAATCCAGCCCACACTTCAGGGAAATATATTCATGCCCAAGGTCAGGAACACCAGAAGACAGTGCTCATAGGAGGCCATCTCAGAGTCTGCCTAGCCCCATAATTAAGGGAACTTTGTATTGCCAGTATTAGAACACACTGGCAGTATTAGAACATACCCTGAAGCTATAATAATTAAAACGGCATGTAACTGATAGCAAAATAGACATTACTCAATAAAGAGAGTAGAAATGCCAAAATAAATGAAAGTATATATAACATTTAGTTCATTAAAATAGTGAGCTTCAAATCATTGGGAAAAGGAGAGATGACTAATAAAATTGAGCTGAAAATCTTTGTTATCCATTTGGGAAACAAATTTCATATTGGATCTTTACCTCACTCCATGACCAAAATGAGTTCCATGTGTTCAAATAGTTAAATATATATTATACATTTGAGGAGGGACATTCAATTCTATCAGTAACATTTATTTCTTAAGCTGAGTGGGGGTACACAGATATTTGTTATATAATAGCAAATCATGTAGCTCACCATGTATTAGGCATTGTTATAAGTACTATACATGTTCATTTACATTAACTTTACAAAACTATCTCATGGAGTTCTATTATTTTCCCCATTTCCAAATAAGGCAACTAAGGCACAAAAATCACACACCTGGAAGACTCATGCCCATTGTATTAGCAGTTTTACACAACAAACGTTTATTATCTCATACAGATTCTGAGAGTCAGGAATCCAGAAGCAGCTTAGCTGTGTGGTTATGCCTCAGATTCTGTCATGATATTGCAACCAATATGTCACCTGGGGTTGCAGTCATCTGAAGGCTCGATGAGGATGTAGGATCTACTTCCAACCTTACTCACAGGCTGTTGGCCTGAAGCCTCCATTGGTTTCCTCCCTGGCTGCTAGTAGAGACCTCAGCTCCTCATCACTTGGACCTCACCATAGAGTTGATTGAATGTACTCATGACATGGTAGTTAACTTCCTCCAAGAGGTGGGAAGAGGGAGGGAGGGAAGAAGAGAGTAAGAAGGAGAAAGAGGGAGAGAGAGAGAGAGAGAGAGAGAGAGAGAGGCCCATGTCTTTCATGACCTAGTGTAAGAAGACATTCTCTATCATTTCTACAATATTTACTCATTAGAAGCAGGTCATTAACTTCAGCCTATACTCGAAGGAGGGAAAATACGCTACGCCCTTTGCAGGGAGGAGAGTCAAAGGCTTTGTGGACTTATTCTAGAACCACCATATCCATGAAATCAGGCTCGCATGTCTGTGCCCCCAACCACTACATATACTGCCTCACCTATGTCATTCTTCATATCAGTACCCATGTGTAAAATAGCTCATGATAATTTAGAGCATAGGCAAGTATTTTTAAATGTTAAGATGGGTAAAGGCTTCATAAACATGACCTCCAAAGTAGAAGCCAAAAAAAAGAAAGATTGAAAGGCATAACTACATTAAAAGTAAAAATCTCTATATATCAAACATCTCTATCAGCAAAGTTAAAAGTCAATGGAAAACTTGGAAAAAATAATGGCAACGTTATATATATGACAGAAAGAGTTTCTCTCCTCAATATCAGAGGGTGCTTTGAAATCACTAAGAAAAAGAGAAATACATTAATAGAATAAGAAATTGACATAAATAGGCAACTAAAAAGAAATAGAAAATGCCAATAAACATATGAAGAAAATATTCAGCTTATGCAATCTTTAGTAATCTAAGAACAGCTATTAAAAATGAAATCTGTACATTCTTTCATGTTGGCAAACATTGGAAAAATTATAGTGTTTTCAAGATTTGGAGAGAATGGGAATTTCATGTCCACAGGTATGAATTGGTACAAATTCTGCAGGGAAGATTTTAATATATACTAAAAACCTTAAAGAGTTATACACCCTTTCACATAACAACTTTACTTCTAGCAATTCATCTTAAGAATTAATTGATCAAAAATGTTTATATAGAGATGCTTATCACAGCATTACTTACTATACTAAAAATAATTGGAAAAACGTAAATGTCCAAAAGCTGATGCCTTTGTTAAATAAATGATAGTACAGCAGTGAATGAGGGCATGCGATGCCATTAATGTTTTAGAAGTATATTTACTGACATGGAAGAAATTCATGAGGTTAAATGAATAATACATTTAAAATGGTATATATAACATAATTTTTGAAAGAAAAAATATTAAACGGTATTGCATAGAGCATATGTTACTAGTGTGAAATGTTATGTAGAGCAAAATGTTACTAATGTTATCTCTTGATGACGCAATTTTGGATGATTTTTATTTTCATCTGTTTATTCCTGTTTTAAAAATACTACCTGTGAAATAAGCCCAAACCATAAATCCAAAGTTATTTCTTCAATGACCCCTCAGCCTTTCTCCTTTCTCTCTCACTGAGTGAATAAATGATAGAAGAGGCTGGAACCTGTTATCATCAGTTAATAGTCATTAACCCCCTGGCCTCTAGCACAGCCTCCGTAATTTGCATAATGAAGAAATGAGTCTGAATTCCCCTACCCAGGGATCTATATCCGTTTTAATGAACCTACCAGTGTTTGGCTTTTAAGCTAGAACTTTAGGCAGTATACCCAAAATGATGATATGCTCACACATAAAGCAAGTGATCAAAACTGGACATGAATATGAGCCTATGTTACACACCCAAAAAGCTCACAGTAGCTTTGGTCAGTGTAGTCTTCCATTTCTCAAAACTGCATCTATGTCATTTGCTTCTGTCATTTTAGGGATGGTTGTAAATTTAATTTTGAATATGAAAAATTCTTAGACTGCATACACAGATCTACAATTACATAGTTAATCACTCACTTTGAAATGTAGCCTGGGCCAAATAGACAATCCATTTATTACTCTTATGTTCTAATAGATTAATGTTTTTAATGAAATTAGCCAAAATCTGGCAAAGTTTCTATCAAGAAAAACAAAGTCCAACAAAACAGGTAGCCACTTTTTGATATAAAAAGAGAAACTCATATTGACTTCAATATTTTAAAAAGTCGAAAACAACTACATAAATTGCATAACAACAAAACGTATTTCAAAAGGCAACAGCAAACGTAAAGTCACCGTTCATTTTTTAAAAATAGGGTATCCCTGTATTTAAAAAGTAAGAAAGAATTTGTAATACTATGGGCCACTTTTAAGAGGTAGGAATTCTAAATTTTAATTGGTAAGAAAGACTAAGTGGTTTTCATCGTCTTTTCATCCATAACTAACAAAACCTTACAAACTACTTTATTCCTACTAGGCAGCATATACCAGATCAAACCAATATAAACTTACAAAAATTTTTTTAAAATTATTTGATTAGTTTATTCATTTGAGAAGTTGTTTGTGAGTAACTTACTAATATTTTTCTGTATTATCATTGATTATCTTTGGAAAAGAAGTATCGACTAACTGGTACTTGTCCTTTCAGAACACTGAAGAAAAGGTTTATCCTTTTAGAGCTATCAATTCCCACTGAGGATGAATTTCTTTGATGGTATTAAATAAATAATAAGAATAAATGTATAACATCCAATCTCTGATTCAGCATGCAGCTTAATGAGTTTTAAGGTAATGTTAAGTGCTTTAAAATCTTCAGAGATTAGAAAGGACGATATACTGTACTTGATGGAAACAACTAGGGTTTAAGATAATATAGAAATAAGCAAACATTCTAAGGAACTTAGAAATTGTGGGGGCTGGTCCTTTCTATAAATGATGTTTAATAAAGGCTTATTGCATTAAATTGAATTGCATTGAACTAAATGCGTTGAACAAAGAGGCATCTGCTATGCTGAAGAGGCATATCAAAAACAAGCTAAATATTTGGAGACTACAGAGGGTTCTTATTTCAGCTCTTTTTTCACTATCTGTGGGACTGCTGGCTGATCCTGCACCCAGTCTTGGCCTCCATCTTCTTATCTAAAAAATGATGACTAATAAGATAATCTCCGGCTGCAATATTCTTTAAGCACATTAAATCTAAGTTGAGAAAGACCTATACCTACAAGTGTCTAATTAGGATGGTTTGTGCTACAACATGGGGATACTCCCCTATAAATCCCAACCTAAGAACCCTCAGTCTATGAGAATTCCAAGCTCATACATTGAGAAAACCAAGTTCCCTCCCAAGGAAGTTAAAAACAATCACTTTCAAAAATCAATTCACCTTAACTAATGACGTAATTTGTTCAAAATACTTTTAGAATCAAACCAGCAATTCAGTCCAGAGGTTACCCATCGTGAGCCAAAGAAGTTTATTTTTTTATAAGTAAACATAGCAAGCGTTGTCATCTGCAAACTATGCCTTGGGAACAAGAGTTAAGATACGTGGGAAATTAAAATAAACAAAAAGTTTTCAATAATTACGTAGCCTAACAGTTTCTTCCCTTTTCAACATCATCAGGAATTCATTGCACAAAACTAAGTTGAAGAGTTTAAAAGAATCCATTATGATTTCACTCCTGGTAGGTCCTATTCCCTTGAGATGAAAACACTGAGGACATTTTCTTTGAGAATTTTGTACCAGACAAAGCTTTGCCTCCCCTGAGAAGTAAGTACACTTTCTCCTTTCTGATGGCTGATTTGTAATTTATCATGCTTCCCTTTTATCCAGCCTGCCAAGAAGCTTAGACTTAGGGTGGAAACTCAATCACAGCAACCCTGTGAAAAATTACAGTTCGCATATTTTCGTTGTCCTTTTTTATATATCTTGCTTTAAAATTTTTTGCTAACCTTGTTGCTAAGTCATTTTTTTATAAGTCATTGCAAATTCTTTTGGAAAGAGGTGAAGTATAAATAAATACAATTATAAAATGAGCACAACATATAAGAATTACAGTCTATGTCCAAAGAACAACATCTTTCACCTCTATACATGGATATTAAAATTAAAAACAAATTTAGTTGGAAGTGAACAGCATGATATCAACAAAATTAAGAAAAGTTAAGTGATTTGTTTATTAGATGCTTCATCAAGTGTTTCAATCCATTTTGCTTTATTAGTCTCTTGGGGAAAATTGAGACCTCTATGAAACACTTAGAGTGCTAAATTAATTAAATATTTTGTAAAAATACTTATAACTAATGTTTAGATGAACACCTACCTTCAAAGTGAAAACAAAACTCTTTAGAATCAGAGGCTCTATAGTATTTAGGGGAGTACTGGCTCCTCTAACAAATCCAAAATGTGTAAAGAGTAAAACACATTTGAAATTTATTTTTTGCTCATCTTAGAGTCTGAGGGAGTTTTCCCTAGTTAGCAGGCAGCTCTCATCTATGTGGTGCTTTAGGCACCTGGGTTCCTTCTATCTTTGTCTTTGCCAACCCCTATGGCACTCTGTTAGCCAAAAGGAAAGAGCATAAAGCATTGGCCTGAAAATAATATATCACTCCTACACACATTCTATTAATGAAGACTAACCAAGTGGACACATCTAGATGTAAAGCAAGGGGCTGAAGGAATGAGGAGTTCAGACTAGAAAATGTAACTCATGGCTGAATGGCCACTTTCCAGTAATGGACCCAGACAATGCAAAGAGGGCACATAAACTTTTGTGGGCAGCTTGCTCTGCCTGCTACAGCGTCATGCCTTTCCATCCTTTGTGTTTTCTTTTTCCAGACTGTCCATGCTCTATGCAAGGGTAAACACTCAAGCACAGAGTAATAATTTGGCAGCATAATTTATTTCATGTCAGACTAGGGTGCTGGCAGAAGGCAGTTGAACAGAACCAGGAAGTCACACCAAAGCCTGAAGTGACAAGTAGACATCAGTCCTGAGATCATAAATAGACTTCTTCCTTTCATCCTGTTGAATTCATGGGAACCACATGAACCAGGTATTCTAGGAACAGACTCAATCTCATTTTTTTTTCCACAGTGAAGGTTCTTTGTTTAATGTATTACAAAAGATGATATCTATCTCTGAAAGACTGTTCATGTTAATAAATTTGCAAATCAGAAAACTGCCTTTGTCAAGTCATATATCCTGATGTTTATTCAGGAAATATGGTTATTACCTGGGTTATGGGTTTAGCTCAGCCAATAATAGCTATGTGACTTTATACAACCCATTTCACCTTTATGGCTCTCAGATGCTTCATTAAAAAAAAAAGTCACAGAGTCACTAGTATCCAACTAAGATCCAAGTTGAAAACTCTGCAATC
Source organism: Rhinolophus sinicus (assembly GCF_036562045.2). Taxonomy (NCBI): domain Eukaryota; kingdom Metazoa; phylum Chordata; class Mammalia; order Chiroptera; family Rhinolophidae; genus Rhinolophus; species Rhinolophus sinicus. The sequence continues at coordinate 28,684,057 of NC_133759.1, forward strand.
TGAGAGGCAACATAAAGTTATTTCGACTTGAACATATTTTTAACTTAGTATATTCTGGCAATAACAGTAAACCAAGTTATTGTAATAATTGCACCCATTGATTGGATTTTGAACAACTAATGTTTTGTTAAATCCAAATATATCCTACAGCAGGGGCTATTCTTTCCATATATCAGACTGCATTTAACCAAATGCCTAATCTACTACTATAGAATAAGTAGAGTCTAGACATGCCTTTACTGCTTTACAACTATGACATTGCATTTAATTGAATCACATGAAACTTCATGCACAGCTTCTTAACTTAGTTATCTGAAAAGAGCGCACACTAAAGTTAATTAATCAAAATGTGTTATACAAGTAAATACTAGCCTCTACCCATTATATGTTTTTCAGGCCAGTTAGAATGTCATTCAGTAAACAGCTGAATGCCTCCTGTAGTAAACTAAATCAAAATCTAATTACCCATCGTGTAACTCTGCCTTCCTCAAGCAGCAGCCCAGGCCAGGGAGCTGAAGCAGCAGGGATGTGAGTGGTTTCCACCCACCCTCCTCGCACCTCTTAGAAGAGTTCATGGTTGGGGAACCGTCCCAGTCACCTCTCCTGTGTCTTCCAGAACTTCCTCAGAGTTTAGTATCTATTGTAGCTTGGCTACAAGTATCCTCCCAAAAGCATTACTCAACATCTAGCTCTCAATTTGAGAACTAAACAGCCCAATCTTTGATTTGGGTTTAATTTGCTTTCCAAACTTCACTAAAGAAGCTTTAGGGTGACCACCTCAGGGATAATGTAGATGCCTGATCACTGCACTGTACACGTGAAGCTGAAGTTGAACAATAATGAATGTCAACTACAATTATATATATATATATATATATATATATACACACACACATATATATGTATATATATATGTATATATATATACATATATATAGTAACCATATATATATATATATATAGTTACAAGAAGTGGAGTACAGCATTAGGAATAGAGACAGTAGAAATGTAATGGCTGTATGTAATGTCAGAGGGGTAGTGGACGGGGGAGGGGGGTTATCACTGTGTAAGGGATATAAATGATAAGTGTCTATTACATTGTTTTGTACACCTGAAACTAACTAACTAACTAACTAACTAACTAACTAACTAAATAAATAAATAAATCTTTGGTGCAATTCCAGAAACTGGCAGGTATCATGTAAGAGGAAGGGGTCAATTGTACTTGGGTGGAGTGTCAGAGGGAAGATTTAGAAAAGGCTTCCTAAGTAAGATGACACTTGAGAAGGCTTTTCAAAGACAGGAGGGACAAGGAGATAGAAAAGGAGAGATAATCTTTCTAAAATGCATAGGCCAGGGAAACAAACCCAGACTGGATCGCGGAGAACCTGGTACAGAAGGCTGAAGAGTTCGAACTTCACCCTGTGAATAATGGAAAGTCCCTGAAGGATTTTAAGCATCGGGGTAACATGATAAAATTTTTCATTTGACTAAGATTGTTATTCTGGTAACAGAGTGGAGTATAAATTATGTGCCAGAATAGAAACAGGGGGCTAGTTGTCTCTCCTGAGACAACTGTGGTAGTTATTACAATATCAGTTTAGCATACACGCTATGACAAAGTTCCCGGTGAGAAAACCACCCCCCCCATACCCCAACCTTTAGGCAGATTCACAAGCAACAGGAAATTTCACAAATGCCTCTAATCTGTACATAGATGCTTCCAGGCAGAAATGTTAGCTCAAGTTGTATTTACGAAATATGTAGAATTAAATGAGAATGCCTTCCTTTTTATTGATTACTTTCAATTACACATTACCTGGGACAGTCTTTTGCCAGATATGCCTTATAATTTAGATCAGTATTTCTTTATCTGTGGGGAAGGACCAGGTTTGTGTTTTCTTTTTCCAATTTGTAGCAGACTGACACTTTTGTCAAATGTAATCATGATAAATTACTATTAAAACGAAATGAAAAAGCAAAGAATACAAAATACAAGCTCTTTTTCTAACTTCATTGAACAAACACAAAATAACTCCATCAAATTGCTATCAGAGTTTCTGAACGCTTACTCTCAATTTCTTCCGCAGACCAGTAAGAGTTTGCAGACTGACACAAGTCCACAGACCACACTACGAGTAGCCCTGGTCCAGATGGGCATAGCAAGAAGTACGGAGGCACAGGAAAATTGATAACTTCCCAGGGGAGCCCAGACTCCCTTAGGCTAGTCTCCCCAAAGATACTGAATGATGATGGTACTAAAACTATTAGGCAGACGTGGTCAGACACAAAGTCCAGCTTTGTATCATGAAACAATTTAAACAAAGAAGCATTTTTATTAGATTTGGGTTATGGAGGGTGTTTCCCTCCTACATAACTTCGCTTTTAAGAAACCACTGAGACCAATAGTTAAACACGTTAGCACTGATGAGCAATGCCAGAAAAAATATAATCAAACAAAGTGACTAAATTAATAATTTATGCACTAACAACTATGTGAAAATATAAGGCACGAGGAATTAAATTAGAAAAAAATGTAATCCAAATTAGAGTGCGTCTCAATTAAATTAGATTCCCCAGCAGTACTGTAAGTTTAGTTAAAGCCCACAGCACTGCAGTGACCTTAACATCACTAATGGTAACTTGACTTAGAGCGTACGTGGTATATTTGAAGCACTTTATAAATACTTATGTGGCTGCTTTGCTTAAGCTTCAATGGTAATAAGACTCTTCTCAGACTCCTCTTTATAATGCAATAATAATAGCTTTTTTAAAAAATTGAACATTGGTTATGTTCCAGAGACATTATCTCCTTAAATACACTCCATCAACCTTGTAAGGTAAGTATTATAGTCTCTCATTTTAAAGATGAGAAAATTGAGGTTCAGAGAGGATAAGTACCTTATGAAAGGCACACTGTTGTCAACACAATGATGTTTTAAATACATACAGATATAAAGGATGATAAAGGAAATCAATCATACTAAAATTATAAAAATTATGAAGGAAACGAATCATAATGAATACCACTATAAAGTATTTTTAAATAAATGTATGACACACTACATACTTCTTTATTGATGTATTACAAAACAAGATTTAACAAGAGGGTCTAAAAACACGGTTTCAAAGTAATGAGTATAAATGGTAGTGTGAGGTAACTAGTAACTCTGGAAATATCTGTGTCTTCAATTGGGCATGAAGTCACTAGTCCTACTAATATTACTATGGTTTCTTGCTTATAATTGAAGGAAATACTACATTTTTGTCAGAGGTTTTCCTACTTAAGTCCATAGGCTTCCTGAATTCTATCTATAGGCCCTAGATTAGAGGATATTGGATCAAAAAGATAGAAGAAATCTGAAACCTTCAATGACAGATAGAACAGAACCACCTGAGTGCCCTGACTCCCTCTCTGTTGCCCTCTGAACTATTACTGAAGAAATTTCTGTATTACTTGAACCATTTTGTCATCCCTGTTTCTCTACATTTCTCTTAGTTACAATAGCTGAGCAGTACTCCAACTCAGTAATTCTCAAACTTTCTGGTTTCTGGACCCCTTTAAAATCTTGAAAATTATTGCGGACATCAAACAACTTTTATGTGGGTTGTATGTATCAATATGTACCACATTAGAAATTAAAACTGAGAAATTTTTATTTCTTCATTTATCAAAAATAACAATAACAACCCATTACATGTTAACATAAATAATATTTTTACGAAAAACAGCTATATTTTCCCAAAAAAAAATTAGTGAGAAGAATAGGCATTGCTTTACATTTGTGAAAATGTAATGTCTGGTTTAATAAAAGACAGCTGCATTCTCATATCTGATTCTGCATTCGATATGTTTTGCTTTGTTGTATTGGTTGACATATACAAATAGAATTCAGGCTCACACAGCTATGTAGTTGGAAAAGGGAGGAGTGTTTTAATAGCCATTTCAGATAATTGTGTGTATTCTTTTATGATATTATACTAAAATTCAACAAGTGATAATTTCTTTAAAGTTAGTTATAATGTGGACTCTGAAACCACATCAATGAACTTTTGTACTCTGTTGCATTAAAATCCATTGGTCTATCTTGCATCTTGGATGGATCTTTTACCCTGCACAATTTTGTAACATCATGAATTGATCATATTGAAAATATTGGTTCACTGAGTTATGTGAATCTTCTAAATATTGACACATCATTATACAATATTAAAAAATCATATTGGTTAACATCACCATGGATCTCATCAAAAAAAGTTTTTAAGTATTGGAAAGCTTTCAAACTCATGGTGGGGGATGCAAGTCTTCCAAAATTATAATTTTCACTTGAAAGCACAAATGGTATCATTGGCAAAAAATTTCTCTCCAAACCACCCACTTCTATTCCCATCGTCATGATGGTAGTCCAAAATACCAGCATCTCAAAACAAGGTTACTGAGTGATTCTTCTACCTACCTCCTCCACCCCACCTCATCTTCCAATCCAAACCTACTCTCTAGACAGTAACTTCCCTGGTCACTACTCAGTTAAAAATCTATCAGTGACTCCTCATCAGTTGGGTCTGATGGATGACAAGGTTGGCAAGAGAGATACAAGTAGGAGGTGCTAAAGCTAGTCCCCTCCCTCACTCTGTTCTGCCTAAATGATGTGAGATTTTCCAGTGGGGAGCTGCTGCTTCTACCTTAGAATTCTGTGGCAGAATATCTCATCTGCCACAGTTGCACTTGGATATCAAGAGTTTTTTTAACAACTCCATCCAACTTTTGAACCCAGCAACAACTATGGAAACCCCCATAAGTTGAATTATCCTTTTGTCTTGATATTTCACTAACCTCTAAACCTAAACCCTGCACATCAGCTGTAACTTTCTGAAATTACTACCCCCCAGGATTGATATTGATTGATAATTGATACCATAATTAGAATGCTCATGACTTTTAAGTCTGAAAGAGGAATTGTGCTACACACAAAAATGCAAAAGGTAATAATAAAAGCTCATATTTTTCATTTGATTTTGGCCACCAGGAATCTCAGAATTAAATGTGTTTCAACTTGATAACTGTTACAACTTCTGTCTGTGGTGTCTACAAAACTTTGTTCTTATTTTCAATCTGTGTCTTGATCTTAAAGTCTTATTTGTATTTCCCCCTGATGTATTAATTTTCTATTGCTGCATACCAAATTATTGCCAGTTTAGTGGCTTAAAACAACAGGCATTTATTATCTCTGCTTCTGCAGGTAAGAAGCTGGGCAGAGTTTACTTGGTTCTTCTGCTCAGGGTTTCACAGAGCTACAACATAGGCGATGGACTGCATTCCTTTCTGAAGCTTGAGATCATGTGGTTATTGGCAGAATTTAATTTTTTGCAGATGTAGGATTGAGAGCCCCACTTCCTCGCTCAACCAGGGGCCATTTTCAGTTCCAAGGAGGCCCTTAAAGTGCCTTATTATATGGTCCTCTCACAGGCCTTCTCACAACATGGCAGGTTTCTTCTTCAAAGCCAGCAGGAGAACCTCTCCAGTCTGCCAAGACAGTCTTATATAACGTCACATAATCATGGGAGTGGCTATGCTATCACTTTTGCCATGTGATGTTAACCAAATCAAGGGAGTAACTATTCCTTTATATCCACAGATCCTGCTTATACTCAGAGAGGATTATAAAGGGCATCTATGCCAAGGAGCAGGAATCTTGGGGGCCAACTTAGAATTCTGCCAACTAAACCTAATCTTACATTTGTATTTATTATGTAAAAAAATTTTTGTATAACTCTTTGTATTCTGAAATCTATTTGAACTATTTTGGGGAATAAGTTATATAGGAAATTAAGAGAACATCTCACACTGCATGGTAGACTGATTCTAAAAATGGCCCAGCCCAATTTTTCCCTCCCCTGCATCCATGCCTCATGTGATATGACTTTGTAGCCCATCCCACAGATTCTGAGATAGTCTTATGTCTTGCTTTGGCCAACAGAATGCAGCTGAACTGACAATATGAGACTATCCAACCTAAACCTGAAGAGGGATTATGTGTTTTTGCTCTCTTTCTCTTGGAACCCATCACTGCCATAGTAACAAGTCTAGGTGTTGCTTGCTACAGAATGACATATTGTATAGGGCAAAGACAAGCTCCCACCTTGGCCAGTTCTATGTCAGCTAGATTGGCCAACTGGCTACAGACCTATAAGTGAGCCTGCCAGAGACTAGCCATACCTGTTCCAGATCAGCAGAAACTCCCTGTCAATACATAAACTCATAACAAAGAACAAATGATTATTGTTCTACTCATAAGCTACTAAAATTTGAGGGCTGTTTGTTATCCAGCAATAGCTAACTGATGCACATGGGGAAATGCAACAAAGGACCTGACTGTGTAGTGAAAGTAAAGTATCCTAAAAAGACATAATTAATTCATAGTACACTCCAATTTCTGTGTTTCATATACTAAATCACTACTGCTGATGGTGGGATATTTTCAATCTGTATGGTCAAGTAATATTCATTCAAAAGACTGATGAGTGACCTGGAGTCCTTTCTATAATGAATAGAGCAATAAAGAAATACAGAAATCAAATACCAAAAAAAAGAATTTTGCTGTGCTGTTCTAGACACAGCTGCCCTAATAGAGAAATGTGCAGTTTCTACTTTCCTTGCAGTTTTTCAGTTCAGAATTACTTTAAAATAAATCCCAATGAAAGTAGTAATAAATTATGTCAAGAAGAAAACAAAGTTTGATCTGAAAATACTAACAGAATCTAACATTTTAGAAATAAACCACTGTGTCACATCCTGTGACAACATTGTATCAAATTGCTTAACGATAAATTGAACAACAAACTCCTGGGTATCAGTATGAGAATAATACTTTTTGTATATTACTAATGGCAAACATTTATTTCCAGATTTTTATCCTTCTTATCCTCAGCGTATTTCTCTATCACCTTTCTGACTACCATCAGTCATAGTATGCAAAGGGGACATTCATATAATGAAATACTATAATAATTCACTTTTACTGCATAATACAAGAATAAGGTGTTCAATATAAGTAAATTTCCAATATAGCTTAAAAGTCATCTGAGCACACTTTTTTTTTTAAGAATAACTATTCTGGTATAAATTTTTCTAAAATGTATTTTACACTTCCTTTCCTTATGAAACAGAATGTGCTTTACTCCTTAAGTAAACCTTTATTGTACAGGTACTTTAATAGATGTTAGAAAGATGCAAAGGTGAGTCAAAACAGGAGTCCAAATGGCAATATTTCATCTTTTTTATGGCTGAGTAGTATTCCATTATCTTGAGAGTAATATGCTAAGTGAAATAAGTCAGACAGAAAAGGACAAGAACCGTATGATTTTACTCACATGTGGGATATAAAACAAAAAGCAACAAATAAAACAAACAAACTCATAGACACAGATAACAGAAGCGTGCTTACCAGAGGGGAGGGGGTTTAGGGGGAGGAAGAGGCTAAAGGCAGTCAAATATATGGCAATGGAAGGAGACCAGACTGTGGGTGGTGAGTATACAGATGTTATAAAATTGTACACCTGACACTTATATAATATTATTAACCAATGTTACCCCAATAAATTTAATCAAAAAATGGAAAAAACAAAACAAAGCAAGATTTCAACCTCAAGTGCCTTACAACTGAAGGAAGGAGGATGGATAATAAGACACGTACATAGATGAGTCTAGTGTTAAGGCCATGAGACTGGTAAAGAGAAGCGATATATGAATTCAAAGAAAATATTGAATCCATTTAGTGACACAAAAGAAAGCTTTGTGAAGTTGGATCTTGGGAATAAAAGAGCAGAGACTAGGGTGAAGCAAGAGAGGCACTTGCCCTACACGCAAAATGTAAGTGGGTACCAAAAACTTCAGTAATCGAGCTATGTAATATTCTAATGTATAATTTTTAAGTCAAAATTAATGCAAAATATCTATGATGAAGACAATATCAAAATTTTAAATAAAGACATGATCAGTAACAATACCATGTAGAGCCATACTGGAGTCCTAGGCAAAAGGAAAAATCAAAAGAAAGCTATTTGGGTTTGTGACTAAAGAGCCCACGAATTAGGAAGCTATACCATTTTCTAAAATGATTGTCTGTTGTGACAAAATAATGGTCGACTGCAAGGAATGATCATTTTTGTGATCATTTGCCTCTTTTTACAATTTTGGGTGCCACAGCCTGAGTGGGATGTTGAGAAGGTGAATTGTACATATGTTTGTTACTTGCTAATAGGAGCAGATATCAGCCTCAGGCACTTCGTCTCTTAACGAATTAGGATTTTTTAGAAGGAATCTAGAATCTGATACCACACTTCAAGTTGTAAGTCAGAATGTTGGGTCAGAATTATACTGCTCTAATAATAACATTAATGTGTGTTTTTTTCTCTGCTCTTTCTGCTCGAGACAGCTCTCTCTCGGCAGCCTGAGGCATCCATCTGCCTTGGGGGGTGAATTAAGATTGTTAAACAGGAATGCAAAGAAAAAAGAAAGCTATAGTTTGGCCTCTGACTTGGAAAACAGAATTTTCAAATAAGCAGCAAGATTTACAAGCTAGGCTTTTTCAAAAGAAAAGGAATTTCTAAATTCCCCTTTTATCTCCTCCTTTAACTTATCAAGAGAGGAGCTTATGCCCGCCACAAAATGTTTTCCATAGTGAAGATAAGTATCCCATTCACTTGCTGCTTCTCATACAGAGGGATTTAGGAAGGAGAGGGGAAAAAAAAAAAAAGAGGAAGGAGATGAGCTCCTCTGAAAATGGTATGTTTGAGAGTTGAAGGAAATGACAAGACCAGAGGGAATTTTTCCCAAATTCAATTTTAAGGTACAGGATGATATTGCTTCACAGGCTGCCCAGACTCCAACCTCAGGGATAGCCCGTTAAAGTCAAACAAGAGCATGGTTAGGCAGAGGAAGAACCAGGCTTTAGTTTTTCAGAGTCCCACTAAGGTGTGGACAGAACTGGAAAGATCTCCCATGCTCCCAAGGGGAGATAGGAGGGTAACTGGGATGACAGCCAAAGAGCTTTCTGGGGCCTACCATGACAAGGGACAAGGTCACTATTTAGCAGAGACCACGTGGCAAACTGCCTAAGCCATGACCAGAGGAGGGTGTCCAACGTGAACCACGGTAAAGCCATCAACAGGCACGCGTGTACATATACTGGTTATACAATGCACACTCACAGGTGGAAGACTTCCAGGTCCTGCCCAAGCTAGGAAACTACTCTCAGTTATAGAAGTAGCCCCTTTTCACAGCATGTGTAATGCAGTTTATTCCCTTGGCCTACATAGTAAGATGTGACCATGGAGACAAAAACCAATTCTACAAAGACCAGGACAGCCAGAAGACACCATGAGGTGGACAGTGTCAAAACTCTGTCCAGATCCCCTTGGATCCCTTTACAGGTTCTGTTGCACCAAACCTGCCCCTATCCTTCAATGCCTACAACTGAGACTCTTCTCTGGAGGTGTGTCTTCAGGCTGCTGGAGCAGCTTCATCTGTCTGCCTCCCAGAGCTGGGAGTGTCATGGGAATGGAACTTAGGCAATGATTGAAGGGGGAGAGGGATGTGTGAAGGGAATAGAAAAGCCCAATCTATTCACTTGAAATCCTCAAGGCCAGACTACTTTGGTAAATAGCAAGACGACAGTTCTTGTGGAGGATCAGATTGAAGGCCATTCACCTTCCTTTGTCTGAAATTACATTACTTGGCTGACTGCTTCTTCTCCTCTTTATTTTTTTCAGCAGTTCCTTCTGTTTGTTATTGTTGCTCTTGTTTTTTTGTTTTGTTTTTGAGTTTTCTGAGATGAATGCTTAATTCACTTATTTTTATTCTTTTCAGTGTTATAACATTTAAGTTGATGAATTTTCCTCTGAGTGCAGTTTTGATATAACACTGTGAATTTTAATATAATGTGAATATAATAGTCATGTATTTCTAAATAGTCTATAATTACTGTCTTGATTTTCTCTTTGATCTAAAATATGAATTGGAAGACTGTTTTATAATGTCCAAGGGTTGTTTCTATTTGGTTAAACATAAATAGATATGAAAATATATGTCCACATAAAAACCTCTACATGAATGGTCATAGCATTATTCATAATAGCCAAAGAAATGGAAACAACCCAAATGTCCATCAACTGATGAGTGGGTAAACAAAATGTAGTATATTCATACAGAGGAATGACGTACTGATACATGCTACAACATGGATGAACCTTGAAAACATCTTCAGTGAAAGATGTCAGTCACAAATAACCACAGTTTGTATAATTCCATTTATGTAAAATGTTAAAAATAGGTAAATCCATTGAGACAGAAAGTAGATTCGTGTTTTCCAGGACTCGGGGAACAAGGAGTGGGGAATGGCTGCTAATGTGTATAATGTTGCTCTTAGGGGTGATGAAAATCTTATGAGATTAAGTAATGGTAATGGCTAATCAACTTTGTGAACATACTAAATATTCCTGAATTGTATGCTTTAAGAGTGAATTTTATGGAATATTAATTATATGTCAATAAAGCTGTTATTGAAAAAAGACACTGTTGTAGCACAAAATATTAAAATAAATCAGCTGCTCCTATATCCATACACTGTATCTATAGGATTCATATCTATATATCCTACATCTGCATATTGGTTGCTCCTTTTTTCATATCCAGAAAAAAATATAGATAGAATTTTTTAAAATTCTATATGTACACAAAAGTGCACAAATAAGTGCACAACTTGATAAATTTTCTAATGATGAATGCGCTTGTAAAACTAACTAGGTCATCGTATATAACGGTTACTAATGAAAAATAAAATTAAATTAAATTTTTAAAAAAATACCTGGATTAAGTTAGATGACTTTCTCCTTATCAGCACCCTAGAAGCCCACTGAAGACTCCCTCCCAGACACTTCTGGGGAGGATTTATTTAAAGAATCCTCGTCTCAAGGTGTACTTCTGGGAAACTCAACCAAAGACAGTGTGGACACAAGGGTCTCTTTTCTTTGCCCTCCCCCAGACACCCAGAAGTTATTTTGGGGAAAAGAGAGGAAGAAAAAGGAAATCCAAAGGGCTAAGCTTTTTACCTGAAAGACTTATAATCAGAAATTATATTTCGAATATTCTGAGTGATTAAACCAAAAGGAGATGGCTGAAACTGAAAGACTGAAATAGTAATTAGTGAGTGGACATTGTCGCAGCTATCCAAGGACTGGGGGGACCATGAGACAGGTCAAAGCAGGTATAGAGAAATAAAGCAAGTACCAGTCCCCTGCATAACTCATGCCATGTGAGTTGGTTGGGTGTCATATGGGGAGTCATGCGGGGTCTCCTGTCCAGCTCCCCACATAAGAACGCAGGATAGGGTGAGGCCAAAAAAGAACACTCACGGAGACATAGATAGGGGAGTCATACCACTATATTCTTGCTGGCGTCTGGGTTGCAGACACAGGAAGCAGGAGCCACACTGTCTGCAACCCGCCATCGTAACTGCAATCCACGCTTGCCAGCCACCATCTTCTTGCTAGCCCCCATTTTCTGCTAGCGTAGCCACGGCAGTTATATTAGTGGCCAATGGCTCACTGGTTACAGCTGACGGCCAACTAGTCACAGCTGATGGCCATCCAATCACAGTTCATCATTTACTACCCGAGTGAGCACCTTTCCACGTGAGGGTGAGAGCCTGGAAACTGTACTCCTGGCTCTGTCCCCACATTGGGTAATCACACCAGAGAGACATTCTACGTAAAGCACAGATGTCAGTGACTGGCACATAGCCATGCCCACTGAAGGGTAGTTATTCACCACTGTCTTGCCCTGTAACACCAGAGAAGTAATTTAACCTCCCTTGGCTTTTGAGTCCTCAACTATAAATATAGGGGGGAAATGCTGAATTATATGTATTTTTTAACATCAATGGTCGTCTAAGTGTAACTGGTTCAAAGAACTTCCACTTTTACATCAGAAAAGGCAAAAAGTTATCTGTATAAATGACCAGCACCGCATACGTTCCAGCTCTAGAGGGGCTGTGATGAAGTGGCAGGCTTCTCAAGGGCAGAGAAAGGGGTCAAGTTCCTTTATGGCCTTCAGCTGCCTAAGACTATTAATGTAAGCTTTGAGGAGGCAAATCTGTCCCTTAATGGAAGAATATGATCAGCTGTCCCTTTGACAATAAGCTAAATCCCCTATCCTGTGAAAAAGACTTGGGCGTGGTCAGCTATAAGCCCATAGTATACTACTTTAAAAATCCGATGATTAAAAATGCTTTAGTGAAAGAAGTTAGGTAAAAATGAGACTAGTGATAAAGAATATCATGGTAGTGAGACAGCTCCTACAGTTGAGTATTCAGTTCCGACGTTATCAACTTTTACAGGACGGTAAAATTCACCTCAATAGAAGAATTAGTTCAAAGCTCCTTTGAGTAATATTCACAATCTCTCAAGATCTGGTTCTTCATACTCCTTCAAGGTCATATCCCACCAATTCTGTTGACTGTTGGGTCATAGAATATTGCTCTGCTATTCTCCCTAAACATCCTCTGTTTTTGTACCCTCCTCTGGACTTTTTATATATTTTATATGCGAGAATTCCTATTTTTTCTTTGAAGAGTCAGACTCAATAGCCAGATGGGTTGGATCATGGTTGTTTGTTTTTTTAATACAGCTATAAAAGACAATTTGAGGGATAATCAGAGAATTTGAATATGGCCTGGATATTAGATGATAGTATGGAAATCATGCTAATGGTATTACATTTATGTAGCAGAATACCCTTACTTTTAAGAAATGTACATGAATTATTTAAAATGGAATGTTTGATGTCTGTAACTAACTTCCAAATGGATCAGAAAATATATAAAGAGAAGTTAAAGAAATGTAGCAAAATGTTAACAATTGCTTCATCTAAATGGTAGTTATTCAGATGTTCATCGAGTTGTTTTTTTCAGTCCTCCTTTATATTTGAAAGTTTTCATAATGAAAAATTGAGGGGTGGTAGTGGAGGGAATCAGAGTAAGTTCCTGGTATTATCCTAAACCAAATATAAGTAATATGTGGTCTTTTAAAAAAAGGAAAGTAGTTACCTTAGATGTCTTCTCCTCAATGACACTACTTTGTGGGCCCACATCTTACCCCAGCACTCGTACCAATATAGGACATTCTCATTGATATATATGCAACAGGATAATTTGTTGATTTATTATTAGTGTTTGGTTCACATTATTTGTTTCTTCTCTCACTTCCCAGACCCAAGCAGGACTCAAGGGAATTTGCCCAAAGTGCCAAACTTTGCATAAGTGCTTGTTATATTGCGAAGTCCTATTATAAGTGTATTCAGTCAAGTTACTGATGTAAAAGAATTACTTATTTTAGAATTCAGAACCCAACACTGGAAACTCAGATAAACACAGATAGCTTTATGGAAAAAAAAAAAGTAGTAAACAAGAAGAATCTTGAGAAGTGAAATTCTCCTTGGACTAGGGAGAAAGTAGGATATAAATATGATATGAATAAGTATAGCAAAGATAGAATGACCACTGTTTAGGTGGCAGTGACTAGAATTCATTCATTCATTTGGCAACTATTTATTGGTACCCACTGTGTACAAAGCAATGACTAAGGATATAATAGGAAGCAAAACACACGATGTCTAATGTCCTAGATTAGAGATTGGCAAGCCTCAGGGCTGTGGATGAAATATAGCCCACCACCTAGTTTTGTAAATGAACGTTTATTGTAACACAGTCATATTCATTTGCTTGCATTTTGTCTATGGCTGCTTCTGTACTACATACAAAACAGGATTGAGTAGTTGTAAAAGAGACCTTATGGCCCACAGAGTCTAAAGTATTTACTATTTGGCCCTTTACAGAAAAAAAAAAAAAAATGCTGGCCTTTGCCCTAGAGCATACAGTATTGTGGGGAGACAGTTATTAGTTAAATAACTACAAATAAATTAAAAGTGCAACTTTGATAAAGGCGATGAGCATGAGCTATGTGGTACCATAGAGTACATAATAAAAGAACGTGACCTAATCAGAACATAGGAGAAGATTCCTTAGGGAAATAAAAATTGATGTAAAAGTTAAAGGTGGAGCAAGGGCTGACCAGATGAAGAAAAAGAAGAACATCTCAGGCACAAAGAATATCATCCAACGTGGAGGCCCTATGGGAATATGGCGAATTTGACAGAACAAACATACTTCATTGTGGCTGTCGTCACCTATGGTAGCATGATGGGAACGTGGTACAAGACAAAACTGGAGAGAAAGGCAAAGACCAGACTACAAAAAACCTTGCAGGCCAGGCTGGGAGGTGGTCTTCAATATGAAAGGAAATCCATTGATGTATTTAAAGCAGGTGAGTGATGTGATCCATTACACTCTAAATGCATCACTCAAGTTTTATGTGGAAGAGATAGGAATTGTGTCATGTTCCTCATTGTCTGAATTCCTGCTTTGTTAACCTGCTTTGCCACTCAGAACCACAAAGACAGGGGGATCATGATTTTACCAGGTATACCAGGAATTTGTTATCTCTGAACCTGAGCCCCACAGCGGAGCCCTTCTTATCTGCTGACTGTGTCTCTAGCTGCAACCTGAGACAGTTTTGTTTTAACTCAACATGGCATTTCCAGGCTCGTCTGGCCACAGGTGAGATATCCTAATGGTCTGCTTGGATCAACACAGTTGCCTTACACCATACCTACCCAGGGTCAAGCTTTGCCTGCCTATCTTAACCTCTTCCCATTTCCGGCAGTTGGTCCAGTGCCATTCTATTGGGTGTGTGGAGTTTCCAGGCTCTAGGTCTCCTTGGTGTGCCTCCGAGCTCCAGCTCAACTGCTTCTACAATTCCATGGCTTTCAGCACAATTTCACTAGTGATTATCAAAGCCTGCATACAATCCAATATCTGTGATCAGAGTGAATTGCTTCAGCACCTATCCAACTGTGAAGCCATGACATGACTTGGAGGTCATCCTTGACAGCACACATCTGATCCATCAGCAAGTCATGTCCATTGTAGGCATAGCTCTTGAATTTGCCCACTTGCCCATCTCAATGGTTTAACTACTAAAGGATTGCATCTTGCTCACATTTCATGTCCATCATGGGTCAGCTGTGTACTGCTGCATGTTGTCTTTACACTGTGATCCAAGCTGATGGAACAGCCTTTTTCTGGAATATTGCAGGTTGTGTGGCAGAGGAAACAAAATATGGTGAACTTCTTGCTGGCTCTTTTTGAATCTTCTGCTCACAAATGCCCACATCAAACATCACTACTGTTGGGAAAAGCAGTCTCATGAGCGCAATCTTTCAATCCCCACTGGCCCACATAAGAATTGGCCTTGGGCCTGAACACTTCCTTACTAAGAGATAAAGAGTCCATGCAGCCTGTGCTGGGCTTATCACCTTCTGTGGGAATATCTTTTCTTGTTTCAGGCTCAATGCTACTCTTTTGTTCTGCTTAAAGTAAGTGATTCAAATGGCACCCAGCCAACCACACTGCTATCTCTTTCCTTTGGGGAAGAAACAGGGGTCCATAGACTGGATGGCACAAGAGGGGTGCACCTAGGGGAATTTCTTTGTGTTGGCTGTGGGACAGACCCGCTACCCTGGGGGACCATCACACCCACTGAAGCTGATCTTGCTCTTACATTCTCTATGTAAGTAAAGTGCTGTTGCATCCAGTGCTTGACCGTGTTGTGTTTTCCTTGGTGACTGTGATACCAAGATGCAGTGGGCAGAGGTGCTGAGAGTCCTCCCCTGGGATTGATAACTGGTGCGTAGTTATCAATCAGCCACAGTTCTGCTCCCCTGGGATTGGGACCTGATACGTGGTCCTCTGTTTGACAACTCTCCTCTCTCCATCATTTCATCAGTCAAAGCAAGTCACAAAAGCCGCACCTGAGATCAACAAGACAGGGATGTATAGTTTTCTTACAAGAAAGGAAATGCAGGTAGGAGGTGTCGGCTGAAGTTCAGAGACAACATATAAGTCACTGGAAAGTCTGGTAAGATCATGACCCACCTGTCTTTGGAGTTCTGAGTGTCAAAGCGGGTTAACAAAACAGGGATTCAGCCCATGAGGAACATGGCGGCGGACAGTCACGGTGTACAGGTTGGCTGCTTAGTCACAGAACATGAATCAAAGAGAGGAAAGATCAAAGGAAAACAAAGATCAGCAAAATTGTCCTGACATGCCCTATAATAGTGGCAGAAATGAGGGAATAGAGCAACTAAGAAAGAAGAACTCACAGAACTGATAATCCCACATGAGTGATGAGGGAGAGAAAGAGTCAAAGGCACACATATTCTGAACGCTTTAGGACACCGCATGGTAGTATTTTGTTGACTTTTTCAACTCAGCAAAACTGGAACTATAATACATTTCCAAGCATTCCTTTCCCTCTATAAGTCCAGGCTAAGATTTGCCACAGGAGATATTTTGTGTAACATTTGGAAGGCAGAAGTAAAGCAGCAGTGATTGTTTTTTCAGCCCCTGATGGTCAGCGCACGGTGCTGGACACTGTGGAGGCTCACATACAATGCCACTGATATGCATGGGACAACACCAACTCATTGCTCCTCCAGCTTCCACCAAATGTCCCTGCAGCTTCTCTGAGTGCTCTCTCAAAGCAGGGTACCTCCATGGCAAAGGGCACCAGCTTATCGTGCAGGATGCCCACAGCACCAAAGCTGGAATTAGTGAGCAATGGATACTGGTGTCCGTTCATCCTTACAGATTTCAGATGATTTTTGCTCTTGTCCACGTGTCTTTCCTTCCTGATGGATTGTTGGCCTGTAGCAATTTCAGGCTCAAATCCAGAGGTAAGCATCAGTTCCCCTCAACTGCCCCACCAGCTCCCATGTGGGTAAGAGGAACCTTACTAAGTCATACACAATGGTTCTGTTTCTCCCATTGATCCTGACAGAATGTGCATCTTAAAGTTCTTTACATGATGACAGTGCTCAGCCTTAACATGTGGGGTTTTCTCTGTCTCTTTAAAGAATGGCCTTCATTACAAAAGACAAAAGAGTGAACTCACCTACTGGAAAGTCACAGCTATGGTTGGGAAATACATGCCCATTTTTATCTGTTAATGTAGTCCTTATGTAATGACATATATATATATATATATATATGTTATTTGCTTAACTTTTCTCCTATGAGTCATGCAGACAAAAACAGTTGCAGGAGACCTTGAACAAGGCCTCACAGTGAGTCTCGCCAAAAGCACAGAAAATGTAATCAACTCCCTCTTTCCACTCAGGTTTGTCTCTCAGTGCAAACAGGATTCTCAAGGGGCTCCTCTGCAAACACCCCTCCCCCCAAGCACGAGCTCTCAATTAGAAACAGAAGGAAGATGGCCAAGTTCAATGCTGACTTGTACTTCCCCTTCAGGAAGCTCTTGTTTTCCTTTATCCTTCTTGAATGCCTAGTGTCCTCAACTGGCTCCAATCCCCTACCATCAACACCATCGTTTCACACATATTATATTTCTCTCAGTTGTAGGGGTAACATGCTCTCATGTGGGGTGGCCTGCGGGGTCTCAGCTCCCGCTCCCCACATAAGAATGCAGGACATGGTGAGGCCAAAAAGGAACACCCATGGAGCCATGGATAGAGGAGTCATACCACTATATTCTTGCTGGCGGCTGGTTGGAGACACAGGAAGCAGGAGCCACACTGTCTGCAACCCGCCATCCTAACTGCAATCCGCGCTTGCTAGCCACCATCTTCTTGCTAGCCCCCCATGTTTCTGCTAGCGTGGCCACAGCAGTGATATTAGTGACCAATGGCTCACTGTTTACAGCTGACGGCCAACTAGCCACAGCTGATGGCCATGCAATCACAGTTGATGGCCATTTACTACCTTAGCCAGCACCTTTCCACGTGAGGCCGAGAGCCTGGAAACTGCACTCCTGGCTCTCTCCCCACACATGTATTTACCAATTTAGGATACAATACCTCCTACCACCCTTACACAGGTACCATAAAGCCTCCATCTGCCAAATTAGAGGAATTCAGTTATTCCAGGAGCTGCCCTGCCCTGATATGTGCAGAGAGACTCATTCATCTTCTGCATACAGTTCTGGGGGGTTTATTCCTTGTTAATGGGGCAGAAAGTCAAACACCATAGTAAGAGATCTCATGAAATAATTTGGACCAATGTGTGGAGAGCTGAAATGATCCTGGCAGGTTCATCCAGGAGGTGGCATCCTGGGACCTGGGACCTCAAGCTTGGGCAAGCAGTAAAAGGGGAGTTGGAGAAGAGGGGTTGTCATTCAGTCATTAATATATTAGGCCAGGGCTGTGGGAACTAACCGTTTTCAGGCTCTAGGACTGGTACACTGGTACTTTAGACAGAGTGCCCACCACTTGAATCCCACACCTGAAATCTATGTAATTTTACTAACAATTGTCACCCCAATAAATTTAATAAAATAAAAAGAAAAGAAAAGAAAAAAGCCACACTTGGGCTGATGTTGGTATTCAGGGATATCCAGATTGGTAGGTAAAGAACAGTAGTGGATGGATGTCAGTAAGATTCATTCTAAGCTCTCTTTGTTGGTGAACATCGGCTTCCAAACACATCACCAAGCTTGATTAGATTTGATTCAGGAATAGTGGGGCTTGAGCCTGCAGGTTGAATGCCTTTAATACCTGCTGCATACGCAGGATTAAGTCGGTAAAATGCAAAGCTATCGGTAATGATTTTTCTGTAATGGGTAATACATTGGTCAATTTTCCTCTAAATAAACATTCCAATGTCAATCATTAGAGAAAAGACAAGCCCTCAGACAGAAAAGTGGAAGTTTGGAGATGAATCCAGCTCTCCTGCCCCAGACCTTAAAAAGCAAGGGTTTCTAGATATGGGTTCCTTTGTAGTATAGGCTAGAATATTATTGCCACCTGGAGAAAAGATTAGAGGAAACCAATTTTAGAATAAGTTCTGCAAGTGCCGAAGAGCAGGCCACATTTTAGAAGCCAGATATCTGGCTTCACAGTACTCTCAGTATGTGTGATTTTGTTTCCCATTTATTATCTTTTATCTGGCACAATGTTTCTCAATCCTGGCTGCATATTAGAATTACCTGGGGATCTTTTTAAATTACCTCCCCTTTTAACCCCACCCAAATGAATTTAAACAGAATCTCTGTGAATCTCTGAGGGGCTCCAGAATCATATATTCTGTAAAATTAGCATATATATATATATACACATATATATATTAGTATACACATATATATACACATACACACATATATATAACCTATATACATATATATGATCAGTATATATGAGATATATAGTTAATCAGTGTATACACAAAATAACTATATATTTATATATACATATATCTATACTATGTATATATAATTATAGTTATATATTTGTATTTATAATATGTATTTATCTGGTATATATGTTTTAAAAACTTTTGTGTGTCAAAAGGCATTATCAAGAGAGTAAAACGATAATCTACAGAATGAGATAAAATATTTGGAAATCACATATCGATAAAGGTTTAACATCCAGAATATATACATAACTCCTACAAGTCAACAACAAAAAGACAACCTAGTTTAAAAATGGACATAAGCCTTGAACAGACATTTCTCCAAAGAAGATACACAATGACAAGAACGTGAAAAAATATACACATGACAAGCATATGAAAAGATGTTTAATACCATTAGTCATTAGGGAAATGCAAATCAAAACCATAATGAAATACCACTTCAAGCTTATTAGGATGGCTAAGAATAAAAACAAACAAACAAATAACAGAAAATAAGAAAGTGTTGGCAAAAAATGCAGAGATACTGGACCCTTGGATATGGGTGATGGGAAGGTAAAATGCTGCAGTCACTGTGGAAAACAGTTTAATGGCTCCTCAAAAAGCTGAACAGGGTTACTTTTTGACCCAACAATTCCATTCCTAAGTATATGTCCCAAAAGAAATGAAAATTGGGACTCAAGGAAATAGATACTTGTATGCCATGTTCATTGCAGAATTATTCATAACAGCCAAAATGTGGAAACAACACAAATATCCATTGATAGATGAATGAATAGACAAGATGTAGTACAACCATACATTGGAATATTATTTAGCCATAAAGAGAAATGAAATTCTGATACATGCTACAACATGGATGAACCATGAAAGTATATGCTAAGTGAAATAAGCCAGATACAAAAGGAAAAATATTGTCTGATTTCACTTGTATGAAATATCTAGAATAGGCAAATTCATAGAGACAGAAAGTAGATAAGAGGTTCCTGGAGGCTGAAGAGAGGGGGTACTGAAAACAGTTTGCTTAATAGTTTCTATACTAACACAGTTTCTGTTTGGGATGATGAGAAAGTTTTGGAAATAGATAGTTGTCATGGTTGTACAACACTGTGAATATAATTAATGCTACACAATTAATGTAAAAATATTTAAAACGGCAGATTTTATGTTTTATGTATTTTACTACAACAAAAAAACGGTTTCTAAATTCCTGAAATCAGCTACCTTTTCTACTATAGTCTCCCAATTCCCACTGTGAGATAAATGTCAATGAAATTAATAGGAAATGTGAAGTTGCTTTTGATGAGAGCAAATACAGATGTTGTCACAGTAATATTTATTACCATCACATGACGTTAGTTCACAAGACACTCAGGGGACCACCCTGAATCCAAAACAAGGCTTCACAGACCATTAATCTAGAAGGAAATGTATTGTGGAGTATATAATTCTAGATTCTAGAAAGTCTCTGATTCTAGAAAGTCAGATTTCCTTTCTCCTTCTGATTTAATTAAGTTTGTCTTTACGACAATGTTATTACGTGGATTTATTATAGTTGAGACTAGTTTTTAAAAATAAATTCAGAAGACAATGTGGTCTTTGAGTAAGAAAATCAATTTAATTTGTCAATATTTGGAATTGGTGTTTTCAAGGAAAAGCCCATAAATTCTTTTATGTCTATATTGTGAACCAGGTCATCATAATACAGATTCTTTAGATGTTGCCAATAGATTCCAGTAAAATTTTGAAACATGGGAATACAGGTAACTTTTTTTTTTTGGAGTCACTGGTCTTTCTTTATGCTGAATATATATTTAGGCATGCAAAAAACAATGTATTTAGGAACCCATTAGAAATTCAGATGCAGAATTTCCTTTCATCTGATCATGTAGAAGTAGATTAATAAAGATAATATGAACAGAGAAAGATAAAAAGATGTCATGTTGAATGTTCAATAATCCATTACTCAGAGATAAAAGTTTTCTAACAGCCATTAAAAAGAAAATCAAAGAATATATAAATTTTAATTTAGCATAGTATTGCATCACATCATAGCTTATGGGAGGCTTCCAAAACATCTAGCAGCAGAAGGATTACAGGGCATTTATTAAGAATTTGGAAATGCCAAAGGTAAAGAAAATTGGACTGCTCCACAAAGATATTAAATAAAAGAGAAGTTAAATTCCCCATAGTAAAAACCTTATGGAGAACTTTTATGAATTTAGGCACTACTGAATAAAACTGCAGTTAAGAAAGCCAATTATTTTTATAGGGAAAATAAATTTTCCTATGATAATTTAGATAAAATTGGTAAATGGATAACTGCCTTAATAAAAGGGAGAGAGAAAGCTCAACATAACAGCAATTTATACAAAACAAGGAGTGATAATGGGGAAAGAGGTAAGGAATGTCTTTAAGGCATATTATGAGAGTATATAAATCTGAGTACCTGGTAAGTGTAGTAGATTTAGAAAGTTCGGAGGAAAGAAATTGAAATCTTAAAATTCTTTTTAAATAAAAACTTTCTTAAAGATGAAAGAGTCTGCCTACCTTAAAAGTGTGTCTATAGGGTTACCCCCAAATTTGGAGAGTTCTAAAACAGGACCCACATTTTCTGTTGACATATTTTAGTGATATGGAGGACTCAATCCCATTTTTAAGTTACTGTGTTCCGTTGAATTGCTCCTCCTAAATCATTTAACTGATACTGTGAAAAACCATTTACCTGCATATGTCAGGACTCTCTAAATATAAATAACAAAAACTAACTCACATTGGCTTAAGCAAACTAGTAGCGTAGGTTGGTTACCAGAGCTGGGAAAAACATGGGATAGAGCAGCAGATGCTGAGATTAAGGACTGGTGTTCTGGCCCTGCCACTACCTGGATTTGCTTTCCCTTTCTACTTGTCTCCAGTCTGTTTGCCTCTAATGTCTCCATCTACCTCTAGTTGGAAAGAATGAAGCTAAGCCAAGCCAGAATTAAAGTAATCAGAAGCAAGAGAGAGAACAAGAGGGAAAGAGTGTCTTTATGGCAATGGAGTCCCAGTTTCAAACTCTGAGATCCCCAGGACAGTGCAGGTTCCTAAAGCTTTTCCTCTGGTACTGCTAGGTATTGCAAGATCCTTCAAATAAAGACCTCCTTTTCATTCAAGCTAATTTGAGTTGCGTTTCTACCACTTGTAACCAAAAGAGTCCACACTAATATAACTTACCTCTCTGAACAGAGAATTTCACTTGAGAACTGATGTTCTGGGAAAGTAAATGTGTGGGTATGTAAACTAATGTTTGAGATTTGTTACTAAAAGAGGGAAGACTACAGGGCTTCAGAAGAGGGACTGCTCCAAGTTATCTGTGAGGCATGAAAGTGGAGGAGAGCAAAGTTAGAGAGCTAATGTAAAAAAAGGAAATAAATATATGAATATGTTATGATAGTTAACAAAGTTATTAATTTCTGTGCTTGGCAAGTATTTACCGAGCACTCGTTAAGTGTCAGGCACAGTGCTAAGTGCTATCAAAGCCAAAAAAGAGGCATGCCATACAGTTGCTGCCCTCAAGGAGTTTATATTTTGGTAGGGGACACAGTTTCTCATATTATAGTTCTATAAAGCTTCAGTGATACGGTCCAAAAATAAGACAAACTAAAAAATTATTAAGTCTCAATCGTGAGAGAGATTTGTCCCAGTGGGAGGATGAGGGAGAGTTCCTGCAGGGTTGTCATTAACATGGATGTCGATAGATGGTCATCCTTAGAATAAATAAAGTGGAAGGGGGAGAGAAAAAGTGGGTAAACTACTCCAAGTAAAGGGAAGAATAAGACCAAAAGCACAGGCGTTTGTGAACATTATTTTTGCTAGATTGGAGAGTGGTCTTAAACATCAAGCTCAACAATTTAGACTCTGTCTGGGGGAATGAGGCGCTAGGGCAAACATATAAATGGAATGGAGCCAGGTTAACAAAACAACGGTAAATAGGATGAATTGACACTAAAAGAGATGGAAGTCAGGACAATTCCTCAGAGGTCTATTAAAATAATCCATATGAGAGGTAATAAGTACGTCCCTTGAGAAGTCACTGAGGAAATAAGACTAGTTGTGGAAAACATAAAGAAGGTAGGACAGGCCTTGGCAACTGATTAGTCATAAGGGAGGAGGATGCCTGGGTTGTATGCACAGGGGCCAAAAGGAAAAGAGGGCCACTAACTGAACAGGGGGAGGGAAGAAATAAAAGCAAGGTTTGCACAGCGGGAGGATAATTTGGACCATCTCAACTTTGAGGTGCTTTTGGACATCCTGGGGTAGAAAACCAGAAAGCAGGTAAGTGTAAGACCCTCAGTTCAGAAAATAAGTTGGAAACACAGGTTTAGATTTGTAAGCAGTCTTCAGAGAGGTGGTAGTTGATGCCAAGGAGGGTTACAATAATAGTACTACGTCACAAAGTGGTTGTAAGGACAAATGAGACAATGAACGCGAAGCACGTTAAATGCTACCTGGAACAAGGAGGGAGGCCATTGGTTTTGGCAACTAGTTGATCATTGATGGCATTTTAGTAGAATAGTGATGGTGGAAGCTACTTTAAAAAATATAAAATATTTTACATACATAAAAATATTTAAACGGATAGAACATTATCAGTGTGGTTGAAGCCTCTGTGTACTCCTTTCTGATAACATTTTCCTTCCTTCCCTCCAAGAGGTAGAGATGATTACAAATGTGTGCTTGAAGCCACATTTTGGAAAGTTAAGTGAGCAGGTGGTGAGAGAATGGAGGCAGGCTCTCTGGAAGGCTCCATCATTATTTAATGGTAAAATGGACAAGAACAATAGAATGATAGCTTATGGGGAGTGCAGAGTGGAGGGAAGTATTTTCATTTAGAATGAAGCAGAAGTGAGCAAGTTTCTGGCTAAAGTAAAGCAGCCAGATAGAGATTAAGGATGTGAGAGAGATAGGAAGCTATAATTAAGACAATCCACTCTCAAAAAATAGGAATGGTTGAAATAGGCATTTTAGGGTAAAATTCAGCCACATCCCTGAATGATTCGTTCCTGTCATTAAGACAATTCCATTTATTCAATTTAATGTGTTAATTTTCCTTGTCCTTTATATATTTCTTCAGGTAAAGTATATGTTACATTAACATAAGACTTTTTTTAAAGCAGAGAAATCCCATTGGAAATTTTATAAAAGCAAAGAAATGGTTAAAACTTAACACAACATTAGCAGAACACACAGAGAGAAGATGTGTTGCTGCAATTCCTTGAAGAACTGAACCCTGTAAAAGAGAAGATTTCTTCATTTTTATTTCAAATAGTGTGACGTGCATAAATCAATCTGTGGTCCCATTTCTACATTATTATTGAAAATGAATAAAAGAGCTACTTGGCTGTACAAGATGTTACTCTATTTTTCTCAACAAGATTATGCAATAATATCCCAATTTTAACCAGCACAATGAGTTGGGTTATGGAACAATTTATTCATAGAGATAGGACTCGCTTCACAAAAGGTAGACTCTCATGAAACAATGTGAGCAAGGTCTGAGTATTATTAGTTGCGCCCCAAATATTTTATTCCCAGATCTGATGATAATGAAATATACTAAACTAGTATTTGATATCATTAAAATGGCTATATGCCTTTACAGTGTTTAAAGGATTTGGTCTCAAGAAACTATTTACAATATTGAGTTTGTGTTTCTCCTTATATACACCTTTGAAAGTACTTATTAAAATTAATCAATACTAATCTGCATTTTTTATCTAAGGATAGGGTGATCCATGATAGCATCTGTCTCCATACTATATTTTCCTGATATTAAATTGCTTTTGTATATGTTTTAAGCAAAATAATAATAACATATTAAAGTATTATGAACTCAGGCAGCATCTAATTATCACTGAAAATTATTTATCACTAAAATTATTTTGAATTTTCTTTCATCTAAAAACAAACAGTATATTATGTTTCTGTTTTTTGAGAGATACCACATGTACATATATTTGAGTCTCAATATTTTACAGTTAGAAAAATAAAGTCACCGAATAATTATCTGATTCATTTATTAATGAAACAATTGATAGTATTTGTATATAATTTCCATAGAATTATACATTTGTAAAAAGAAACACCAAAATTTTCCTATATGGAGTAATATTATTATCCACATCTTGGTAAATATTTGGGATGTATTTCCATAAGAAAAATTAAAGTTCTTCACTATGGGCTACCATTGCTCTTGGGTAAGTTATTTAACTTCTGAGAGTAAACTAGTCCAAAATTATTAGCTAATTTATCCATAGCTATCAGTCATGCACGTGTAGTTCTTACCCATAGTTCCAGTGATAGATCATTACACCCATAGAAAAAACTCAGTTATCATTAACCAAGCATTGCACTGGGCAAAGGCCTATTGTACTGTTTGACATTTTGAACTATGCCCTGTGAAAAAAAATGAAAATTAAAGAGAAATGACAATTTAAACACTGGATTGGAACATGAACATTATTTCTAACTATGGGTAGTGTATCAGCCAGAGTTCAGGCAGGAAAACAAAACCCATGCGAGGTATTTCAAACAGAGGTATTTAATATAGAAACTTGCACATTCATTGAAAGGTTGTAAGTGGAATGCTAAGGTAACCGAGAGAAAACACCAGGAAAAGCTACCACCTCCAGGGCTGATAAAACAAATAGGAAGAGATGGTGTTACTAATAGAACCTAAAAGTTCTGTGGGGTTGTGTGATAGAAACAGACACCTCCATGGAGCTTATTTTTGCTAAAATCTCTGCTGAGGGAGAATAGTCCGGTAAGTGCTAGAAGGTCAAGGAGACAAGGCTTAAAGATAATTGAAGTGAGATTCTGAGGCTAGTGTGGCAGGTGCTAGAACAGTTGATTGTGTGGAAGTAAGGGAGTGTGGTAGGACTGCTACTCCAATAGCATGCCGCTGAGACGCAGCTGTAGATGCATTGGAAGTGCCAAGAGAAGCTGGAAGCTGTAGTTATAGCTGTCCTCTCCAGCTGGAGGGAGGCAAACCTGAGCGAGAAACCAGAAGACAGCCCATTATTCTCCCCTCCTGCCTTCCAATCTCCCATCAATGCCTTCTAGTGGTAGAATTGATGGTGTTCTGGAAGATGGTTTTCTGAAGTCCCAGTCCCAACATCACAAAGTAGCCTACAGGTAAGTGAGTTTGGGGCTGAGAAAAATAGGCAAATAACTGGTGGAATAGTGGTTTGTATTTTCACAATTTATAGTTGAAATTCTATAGGACTGTAAACATTGGCTCACAGGTTAATGTGGTTAAGGTATGTTTTGCTGTCAGAAGATTCTCATAACCCTCTTGGAAGAGAGGCTGAGAGACAATTCTCCATGGGTCTCTTGTGTTTCTGCATGTCTTATGAGCAAGAGCATTGACAATTTTTTTTATCCATTCATTTTTCAAAAATGTTCATATAACAAATAGTTTTAGAAGATACAAGTAGTGTCTTTCTCTGGAATAGAGGGAAGGTTTGTTTGCTGTTCAGTAAAATAAAGACACTGTTTCTCCCAGGACAAAGGTTGGAAGAGGTTGCTTGCATGAGGCATGAAGGAAAAGCCTATAAAAGATGGGGGTTTCTGAAGCTGTGGTTCCTCAGCTGTGACAGAAAGACACTTCATAGGCATCTACCCGATCTGTTCTGTATCACCCTCATTTAACTTGGGGGGCAAGAGGGCCCTATGTGAATATAAAAGCTTATGCTGCTAGTTCAGCCTTAAGAACTGAAGTCCTTTACCTCTGACCCAGGAAACCCATGTTTTCTAAGAACACCCATGTGGCAGGCTAACCTATTTGCTTACAATAAGGTAAAAATCTAAGATCCTTCACAGTTCTTGAGAGAACCTTCCATTCAATTCAGCAGACATTTACTATGAAACAACTGTTTAACCAGCTTTCTTGGCCGGGCCCAATATACACAAGATGAGAACTCTCTGCCCTCAAGCAATTCATAGTGTAGTAGGCTAGGAATGTGCTCTACCACCACCTCCATCACCACTTTCATTGCCTCTATCCCATGAAAGCTTGGCAGAGTAGAGAAAGCTGAGTCCAACTGCTGTCAGTCTTCTAAAATATTGTCAACACCCTTCATCTACCATTGTCTTCCTCTCTTATTGTTTTTGCCATTTGGGTTTACTCTTTGCCGTACTTTTGGTGGGACTTTAGAAGGGGAAAACTGTTAGGGGTCTTCAACCTGGCATATTTAAAAGAAGTCCCTATCTGATGTGCTATGTATCCTTTTTATTGGTGTACATGCCAATGAACTCTAACTTTCAGCATCTTGCCTTATAAAAGGACAGGTGCTTTGATGTCATTTTAGCCGTGAAAATGGTGCATATACCTTTTCCAATAAAATCTTTCTTCAGAAACTTTATTTCCTTTTAGGGAAAAAAAATGTTTTGACGTGTTAACCGTCATTAACATTGATATGAAAAGGAGTTTCAGGTCTTTTTGATGGGGGAGAAGGGAAGCCAGAAGCCTCCATTTAGGATTCTGATGATGATTTGCAAAGGAGTACCTCCTGCAGGAAAGGGCTGAGGCTGGGATCTGAAGATACAACTGACCTACTTCACAGTGTTGCTTGGGGCCAGAAGAATATTTTTTCACTGAGCTGAGGTGTGTATCTGTACTTTCCAGGAAAGTCTCTAACTTTCCAGGAAACAACGTAGGATTGAACCCAACAATCCTACTGAGCTTCAACTGCCCTTGATCCATTCTTTGCAATGAAGAGTGAAAGCACAGCTTCATCTTCTGCCTGTTAAACGAAATTAGTTTACCTTTCCACCAGCTTAAACAAAAGAGCAACTCAATGACCCTCCTAGGACTAACAAAATAAGAAAATTGTGCTCTAATCAATATTACTGTGAGGCTTAATAGTTTTCTGATATTTGGTCTAAATTTTATTGCTGTCAGTTGAGTATCTCTTTTTTAAGCGATTCTAGTTGCCTGTCAATTATGTGCATATGTTTCATTAATATATCTCATTGTGGTAGAAGAGGAAGGGGACACTGAGAATGACATTGGTTATTTAGTTTTCCTCATTATTATAATCAATGGTTTCTTTATGATCATTTTGTTAAAGTAGGAATAATTAGGATTTCTATTTTGGGTTCAGTGAAGTCAGTGCTATTGGCCACTTACCCCCATGTTCAGTATTTTCCTCCCATCTGATGAGAAAGCTGATAACAGTGTCTTTTCATCAAGGTGCTTTTAAGATAATTTTTATGATTTTGTTTAACATGGCTCAAAGAGCAACCTCCCAAAATCAAGATACAGATGCTGATTAAAACACATGGCTGTCTGCTTCCCTGCATATTGGCCCAGTGCCTGGAAGGATCACACACCAGCAGGTGGATGGGATTATAACTGATACACCTGACATGAGAATGGACTGTAATGAAACCCAGGCTACACTCCAGAAAAAATCAGGATCTTCATGTCTTTGACTAAATCACTTCAGATCAAGCCTCTATTATGTCAGAACTAACTAGTGGTTTCAAAATCAAAATCAGGAAGGACTTCAGTATCATTATGCTGTTCCCACATATTGAAGACTTCACATATCATGAAGATGAAGGAGGAAAGGAAAACCATTGTGGTAGATTAATAGCAAAAAAAAAAAAAAAAATGGCTCCAATTCTTTACCTCCTTTGCCATATTATTTGGTAGTGGCCTCTCAGTCTGACTGTGGCATGGTCAGGTTACTTGCTTGGGCCAATGCAATATTAGCAAATATGGGCAAGCAGAAGCTTGAAAAGTGCTTACTATCTCAACTTGCACTCTTGAACTTCTGCCACCACCATGAAACAATGAATAGGGTAGCTTGCTTGTAGATGAAAGAGAAATGTCCAGTCACCTCTCTTACCTAGCAATGGTAAGCCTGCTGTCATGCAGGGTCTCTGGTCCCGCTCCCCACACAAGAATGCAGGATATGGTGAGACCAAAAAGGAACACCAACAGAGTCATGGAGAGGGGGAACATACCACTATATTCTCGCTGGCTGGGTTGGAGACACAGGAAGCAGGAGCCACACAATCTGCAACTTGCCATCTGCTTCTCTGTCAACCAAACAACTAACTCCCTAGTGTAGCCACGGCAGTTATATTAGTGGCTAATGGCTAAACAGTAATAGCTGATGGCCACCCAGCCACAGCGGATTACAGTTAATGGCCATCTAGTAACCGAGCCAGCACCTTTCCACGTGAGGTCGAGAGCCTGGAAACTGCTCTCTGGGACTCTGTCCCCACGTATACCATCTAACACATCAATAAGTCCAGTCTGGATCAGATAAACTACCTACCGAGCCCAACCTAAATTGTTGAACAACAAAGTAATGAACTAAATAAATACCAATTAGTTTAAGCCACTAAGAGTTGAGGTGGTATCACTGAACACTATCGTGATAATTAATTAATTAAATAATAGTACCACTATTCAATTCCACAAACATTCATTGAGTGCCTAGGAGGCTCTTGGATTATGCAAGGATAAGGAAGGCATAGTTCCTGTCAGTCCTCAAAGTATTTACACACTAATAAGAGACAAATAACCTTACTGTAAAGTGATTCTAAATACATGTACAAATATCTTGCTGTGAAAGCATTACTTGGTCTCAACAATTAGAAAGAATGCTTACAGTGTGAAAATTTATTGTATTACAAGTGGATACATGCACACACATACACATGTGTGTGGCCTGCACAATATAAAACGTAGAATCAAGGATACCAACTACAACTACAATAACAAAGTAGGTGTTTATTGATCTGATGCCTAAGGTTCATAATGTTCACATATCTTTCTATTTGGTGTTGGGAGGAGGATTCCCTGTCATCTCCAGCCTCAGTCAGGAGGTAACTTGTCTATCAAAGGGAAGGAAACAAAATACCATGTGTTTCATTAGGGTTTGTGCAAAACTGTAATAACTAAGGGAAAGAGCACAGAGCCAGCTAGCCAGAGAATAGAAAATGATCCAATTAGAAAGGATAGCTGAGGCATCATTGTCTAGTACCTTGCTATTCAAAGCGTGGTTCATGGACCAGCAGTATGAATTTTACCTGGAAACTCATTAGTAATGCATATTTCAAGTCCCATCCCAGACAGAGTGAAACAGAATCTTCATTATAACAAGAATCCCAAGTGTTCTTATGCACACTGGAACTTGAGATTAAAGTATGAGAAGCACAAATCTAGCACACATGCTACAAATGATTGCAAGTGAGCTTACCCAAGTACAAAGGTGTAAGAGCAATGCAAGCCTCAGTCTGTTATGGGGCGCATTTGAATAGTAATAAAGAGAAAATAAGTATTATTTTAAAATAAAATAAATGCATTATCATAAAAACATTTAAAAATTGCTATAGCATCAAATAATAATCAAAGAGGCCATTTCAAACAGTGGTTTTTAAGCTGAGAGATGAGACCTAACAGAGGATGGTAAAATAAATTTAAATCTATGTTTCTCATCTCTGGCTACACATTCAAACCTTAGAGGTTGCTTTTTAAAATCTCAATGCCCAAGTCCTTCTCCAGAACAATTAAATCACAGTCTTTGGTGGTGGAAGTTGAAGGGGGATGGTGGAAATGAGGGAGGAACCCAGGCATGAGTATTTTTTAAAGTTCCCTAAGTGATCTTAATGTACAGCCAATTTGAAAACTACTGATTTAGAAGGTCACAAGTAGCAATTCTTTTCACAACTAAAGTAACTTAGCAAGGAGTGGAGTAAAATGGAATAGAATAGAAAAGAAGATGTCAGTGTTTCACATGCAATTAGGGTATTGTTTTGAGAAACTTTTGTTTCTTATATATGTGTGTGAGAGTGTATGTGTATTGGATTATAATATAAAATATATTTATAACTGTGTGTTAGAAATTTTTTAAACTACTGTTTTGAAGTGAACAGTGAACAAGAACATAAAGCAAAGATAGAAAAACATTCACAAATGAAGGTCTTGATTTAAGAGAAGACGTTATAACTGAGGAGATCCACGATGGCGGAGTAGTAAACACTGTGCCTGCTTCCTTTTGTTTACACATTAAAATTGCAATTAAATTATAGAACAACCAACGTGGAGAAAAATCTGAAGTTTAGCTGAACAGAAGTTTTATAACTAATGACATAAAGAAGCCACATCGAGACTCGTACAAGGGGTGGAGACATGAAACAGGGTGGCCCGAATCCTCTGTGTGGTGGTTGAGAACTGGGAAGGACATCTCAGCCACAGAGATTCACCTCAGAGGAACAAGAGACCCTAGCCCCACACCGGTCTCCCTAGTCCAGAGTACTGGTGCTGAGAAAAGGAGCCCCCACAACATCTGGCTGTGAAAAACAGTGGGAATTCTGACCATCTGGTTGGGATGGAAACTGTGGGAAACCCAGACATCCTCTTAAACCACCTGTGCACAGACTCTCTCACTCACAAGCACTCACCTTGAGCTCTGGCAGAGGGACAGTAACTCAGGGGGCATCAGAGCAAGGGCTGGAGAACAGTTGCTCTTTTCCCTGTGTGTAGTCCTTCTCATCTGTAGCTGGAGGCAGTGCCGTTTTTCCTGTGTTGAGACCTCTGGCACCAACCAAATCTGAATCTGATTGGCCTGGTGAGCTCCTCTGCTCCATCCTGATGATTCACTGGGACTCCACCCCCAACACCAGAGGCACTTTCTCTGAAGCAGCCAGCCACACCCACATTGCACTCTTTCTTAAAAAGCTATCCAAGTCTGCAGGACCCAGGTGGGCAGCAGCTGGCCTCAGTATGCTCTGAGACATTTGCTGAGTAGCTCCAGGCTCAGCACTGGCACCCAAACAGAGTCTATACTAACCTGTTGACCACAATTCACACTCTAGTGATTCCCCGAGGCCCTGCCTCACCCAATTTGTGTATCACATGAGGCTTTATCAGCAGCTGAACCTTAAGAAGCTGTCAGGTGACAGCAGACTTCGGGGTGTCTTGGCTTTTTGCGGAGCTACCCCAGACCCAGTACTGGTAGCAGCTGTCCTCAACTTACAGCGTGGCCCTCCACATGCCTCCAGGATTAGCACAGGCAGCAAACAACCACGGATTGCTTTGTAGCTCCTACCAGGTAGCCCCCAGCTGGTCACAGGCAGTGGGTGATCTGGGCCAGCAGCGAAGTCCCTCCCGAGAGGCTCCAGAATAAACACACTCAGAGGTTGGCTTCAGACCACAGCCCAATTAGTCCCACAAGTGGCACATCCAACAGGTGGTCTCAAGAGGCACCAGAATCCCACTCAATGTGGTAATCTTCCCGCACAGCAGCCTGTAAGTCGTGCATGTGGCCAAAGCCCACAGCCTATCAGGCTGAGGATCAAGTCCACCCACTGATGTGACAATAGCAACCAAGGGTCAACTATAACAGGAAGGCACACACAACCCACACAAGGGAAACTCCTGGAGCACCCTGCACAGGTGACCAGGGAGACTGTGCCACTGTGCCTTACTGCATAAGGCCGTCAGCCAA
Source organism: Rhinolophus sinicus (assembly GCF_036562045.2). Classification (NCBI taxonomy): domain Eukaryota; kingdom Metazoa; phylum Chordata; class Mammalia; order Chiroptera; family Rhinolophidae; genus Rhinolophus; species Rhinolophus sinicus. Next base: position 28,716,884 of record NC_133759.1, read on the forward strand.
GACCAGAAGAAACAGCAGATGTATCTAATATTTAGAAACAAACAGAGAAGCAGCCAAAATGAGGAAACAAAGAAATACATCCCAAACGAATGAACAGGAGAAAAATCCAGAAAAATAACTAAATGAAATGGAGGCAAGGAATCTACCAGAAAGAGTTCAAAACAATGATTATAAGGATACTCAAGGAATTTAGTGAGAAGTTCAGCAAAGAGCTAGCAAGCATAAAAAAAGACATAGAAACCATTAAAAATAACCAATCAGAGTGAAGAATACAATAACTGAATTGAAGAACGCACTAAAAGGAATTACCAGCAGACTAGATGAAGCACAAGGTCAAATCAGCAATTTGGAAGACAAGGTAGCAGAAAACACCCAATTGGAACAGCAAAAAGAAAAAACAATCCAAAAAAATGAGGATAATTTAAGAGACCTTTGGGACAACATCAAGCATAACAACATTCGCATCATAGGAGTACCAGATGAGAAGAGAAAAAGCAAGGGATTGAGAACCTATTTGAAAAAATAGTGACTGAAAACTTTCCTAACGTGGCAAAGCAAATAGACATACGAGTCCAGGAAACACAGAGGGTCCCAAACAGGATGAACCCAAACAGGCCCACACCAAGATACACAATAATTAAAATGGCAAAGGTTAAAGACAAAGAGAGAATCCTGAAAGCAGCACGAGAAAGGCAATTAGTAATTTATCAGGGAGCTCCCATAAGATTGTCAGCTGGTTTCTCAACAGAAACTTTACAGGCCAGAAGGTATTGGCACAAAATATTCAATGTAATGAAAAACAAGAATCTACTATCAAGATACCCAGCAAAGCTATCATTTAGAATCAAAGGACAGATAAAGAGCTTCCCAGACAAGAAAAAGCTAAAGGAGTTCATCATCACCAAACCAGCATTACAAGGAATGTTAGAGGGAACTTTTTAAGATGGAAAAAAAGATCAAAATTATGAAAAATAAAATGGGAATAGCTACATATCTATCAACAATTACTTTCAATGTAAATGGATTAAATGCTTCACTCAAAAGACGTAGGAGGGCTGAGTCTGTAAGAAAACAAAACCCTTACATATGCTGCCTACAAGAGACTCTCTTCAGATTGAAAGACACACACAGATGGAAAGTAAAGAGATGGAAAAGATATTTCAAGAAAATGGAAATGAAAAAAAAAACACACAAAAAAGGCTGGGGTAGCAATATTTATACCAGATAGAATAATCTTTAAAACAAAGGCTATTCAACTGACAAAGAAGGATGTAATCCCACTTCAGGGTCTTTATGCAAGAAACTCAAGCTACTTTGAGAGGATGTGTGCATTGATATGTTCATTGCAACCCTGTTTACAATGACCAAGATGTGGAGACAGCCTGGGTGTCTGTTGATGGAAGAATGGATAATGAGTAGGTGGTAAATATACACAATGGAATATTGCTTGGCCATGGAAGAGAATGGGTTCTTGCCATCTGTGGTGGCATGGATGGACCTGATGGGTATTGTGTTGAGTGGAATGTCAGACAGAGAAAGACAGATGCAATGTAATTTCACTTGTATGTGGCATCTAAAGAACAAAATAAACAAACAAAACAGAAACCAAATTCATATACACAGAGAACATGGTTACCAGATGAGCGGGGGTTGTGTTGGGTGAAAAAGGGGAAGGTTTTAAGAAATACAAATTTGTTGTTACACAGTAATCATGAGGATGTAAGGCACAACATAAGGAATATGGACAATAATACTATAATAACTATATATGGTGTCAGATGGGTACTAGATTCATTGGTGTGATAGACTGGAGGTGGTTGGGGAGCAGGTTGATAAAGGTGAAGAGATTAAGAAGTTCAAACTGGTAGTTACAAAATAATCATGGGGATGTAAAGTAAAGCATAGGGAATATAGTCAACGATATGGTAATAACTATGTATAGTGCCAGGTGAGTACTAGATTAGTCAGGGGGATCATTTCTTAAATTATACAAATGTCTAACTACAATGGTGTACACCCGAAATTAATATAAAATAATATTGAATATCAATTGTAATTGAAAATTTTTTAAAAGGGGGAAAAGTGAAGGGGAATAAGAGGTCCAAATTTCAGGTATAAAACATATAAGTCATGGTGATGTAATGTACAGCATGGGGAATGTCGTCAATAATACTGTGATACAGTGGTATGGTGTCAGATGATTGCTGGACTTACGAGTATCCTGGTGATCACTTCTCTAGGTATATAAAATTGAATAACTGTGGTGTACACTTGAAACTAATGTAATATTGTGTGTTAGCTATATTTTAATAAAAATCTTAAATAAAATAAGAAGTTATATCCCAGCACAAATCCAGGCAAGACAAGAATAGTTTAGGAAACAAAATTAGCAATACATCTTAAATAGACAGAAAACAGAGGAATTTGGTACTATTTATTGGACTAAAACTTATAGCATTCTTATTTATTCTACAGTACTGGTGCTCAAGCGAAAGATGGAGGAAAATATACATCATGAACCTCCAATAGTGAACGGTTACTCTCAAGTAATCTGTTACATCCATAAAATATTGATTTGGAGAACCTTTTTAGATATTGTTAGAGATATCGGAAGTATGTGTGCAGTGAAATTTAGCAGACAACGTAGGGAAGAACACCCTTTGTAAAATTGGTTTTCAACTTTGGGGCACCCTTGAAAATCTGCTAAGAGGAAAGGGACTTCTTTTATAAAAATACATATTCAGCAACACACAGAATTTTGCATAAAAATAAAGAATCCCCAAACCCATTAATGGACCATTTCTTCAGCATTGGTCCCTAGATTCAAAGCCCCTACAAGAATGTGGCTTTTAGAAAGCTTATTTCCATGTGGGTGTGCTGCAAGTTATTCAAGTATCCAGTAATTGATGACAACTTGACATGTAGAGTTTTAATCTCACAGAATTAATAAAGGCAGGAACAGATTTAGTAAATGAAGACTTGCAGTCATCAAAGGTGAGGTCCGAGCGGCCCAGTTCTAAGGTTCTACTAGTGCTGCAATACCCCTGGTCTGTGCTTCATAGAGCTTTCTATTCTTCCTGTCTGTCCTATTTATCTGTTTCTGTTTTAATCTTATTGTGCTAAAATATCCTTAACATAAAATTCACCATCTTCTTTTTCATAAGAATACAGTGCCGTAGTGTTTAGTACATTCACATTGTTGTGCAACCAATCTCCAGAACTCTTTCACCTTGCAAAACCAAAACGCTATAGCCATTTAACATGAACTCCCTGTTTCTCCTCCCCTCAGCCCCTGGAAACCACCATTCTACTTTCTGTCTTGATGAATTTAACTACTCATGTAAGTGGGATCATACAATATTTGTCTTTTTGTGACTGGCTGATTTCACTTAGCGTAATATCCTCCAGTTTCATCTATATGGTAGCCTATGCCAGAATTTCCTTCCTCTTTAAGGCTGAAAAACCTTCCAGTGTTGGTATATACCACATTTTATTTTTCTATTCATCTGTAGATGTACATTTGGGTTGCTTCCATCTTTGAGCTATTATATATAATGCTGCTGTTTTCATCTTTTAAAAGCCTGTTGCAAAGAAGTTCACTCCAGAGAGTAGCCAGGAAGAACCTTAATTTGGGGGTCCAGAGTAAACCTAAAATGAAAGAAAGCACTTTGCATCAATCATTATCAAGGATGAAAGAAAGTGTAAGCCTCCAACTGTAGCTTACCACGCAGTAACTTTAGGGTGGAATTCTCTGTTCTTATAGAGAAGAGTTGATTTTAAAAAGTCTCTCCTTCTGATTATAAAAATAATACCTGATTATAAAAGTAATATATGTTCACTGTAATTTGGATACTAGAAAAAGAATAAAGAAAAAATTGTCCCTAAGCTATCAACCCAGAGATAGTCACTGTAAAGATTTTGGTGGTTTTCTCTTAGTTTTTCTGCTGTATTATATCAACTTATATAAATTTTATGCATTATAGACAGTTTTTAAAGCCAATTTGGATCATACACCATCATTTTGTATTCTTTTCCCCTTTACAATACCACATTGTATTGTTAGTGTTTTCTTGTTATCAAAATTCTTTGTAAGATCTACGTAATATTCTACTTCATAGATAAATCATAACTATTTAATCATTTCCCTATTTTTTAATGTTTATTTCCAATGCTTTATCTATTATAATCTTCTGATAAACATCTTTCTACAAAATTATTCTTTACATTGCTGGTTAATTTCTTTTGGATAGATAACTGGAAGTAAAATTGTTGGGTACAAAGGAATGAATTTATATAAATCTCCCCATATGCATTGCCAAATTACTAGAAACTTGCAACCAGTTTGGCAATATGTATGAAGAGATTTATAGAAATTCACACTTTTGAATTCAATAATTCTAGAATATTATCTTCTATTAATATTTGCTTGTTGTGAGACCAAAAATAGTATTTTTATTTTTATTTTATTTGCATTTTTCATAATTTCAATGAACTTTTGTATTTCTTCTCAAAAGGCAAAACTATGGAGACAGTAAAAATATTTGTGGTTGCCAGATATGGGAGGTGGGTAGAAGGAAAGGGTGATTCGATGGAGCACAGAGGATTTTTAGGGCAGTGAACATACTCTGTATGATAGCATAACAATGAGTACCTGTCATATACGTTTATCCAAAGCTATATATACAACGTACACCACCAAGAGTGAACCATAACGTGAACTATGGATTTTGGGTGATTATAATATGTCAATGTTCTCATAGGTTCATCAGTTGTAACAAATGTACCACGCTGGTGGGGATGTTGATAATGGGAGAGGCTATGAATGCGTGGGAGTAAAGCTTATATGGGAAACCTCTGTACCTTCCCCTCAATTTTGCTATGACCATAAAGTTTGAGGTTCTAAAAACTAAATACCTAAGGAAAAGACCAATTAAAAATGTTTTATGACTTACAGAAGATTTAAATTTTATGGAGTTAAAACTATTAATACTTCATTATTTCTTAAGCTGTTTTTTTATGCTTAGAATGCCCTTCCCAGGACAGGTTAATTAATTAATCCTCCTTATAGTTTAATTTTTCAATGTTTACATTTAATTTTTTTAACTACCTAAAGGTTATCATGATATCCTCTGAGATGATAATCTAACTTGATCTATTCCCATCCCAAATCCCACTGACAACCACCAAATTTAGCCAATTTTCCCAAAAGGAATAAATGTTCAATATTTTTGGAAACAGTGCTGTAGTATTTTATTATTAAGAACTATTAAGAATAACCAAAATATTAAGAATTATTTGGGCTATTGCTTAAGATAGTTATTGGGGATGTATAATTTTATTCTTGGTGCATTAAGAGTTTCTATTAGGAATGAATGTTCACTTTATTGAAAAACTTTTTCTAGCCTCTTTTGAGATGATAATACATTTTTTGTTTATTTCTAATAATATGATGATACATATAATTTCCTAACATTAAAACACCTTTTCATCACAAGCCTACATACAGCTAAATCATGGCAAATTGTTATTTTAATATAAATGATTAATTCAATTTATGAACATCTTATATCAGTTGTGACTTTGTATCTTATTACATAAGTAAAATTGTGTATTACATTTTTTTAGGTTTTAGTATCAAAGTTACATTAGCTTAATAAAATTGTTTGGGTAATTTTCCAAAAAAATTGCCATCTTATTTGCTCTTATGTCCACATTTTATGAAAACTCATAATTCTTTTCATTTTGTCCCTTTTTCAAAAAAGTACCTTACAAATATATGAATTCTTTCATTTTTTAAAAATTTATTAATCTCTGCTTTACCTTTATCAAATTTATACTCCTATCTTCCCAGTTTCCCTGTTTAGGTTGCTTTTCCTTTGGTTTGGGGGCTTTTTCCTTTTGTAATGAAGTATAATACATTTACACAAAATGCACAAATATATATCCAAAGCTCAAATGACAATCATCAGAATCAGTTTATTACATCTGTCTCTTATAAGAAGGAAAAAATAGTTAAATAGAATATTATTCCATGGACAGTTGAAAAGGCACAACTTCAATTTGTGGAGCACAAATTCTGATGCATATATGTTAAATCAGCTTTAAAATTATATTATTCAAACCACATTTGGTATATATTATTCAGACTATTTAGAACTAGTTTTGGTTGCAAGTGGCAGATTCCACTTGAACATTCTTACGACAAAGGAAGATTTATAAGCTAGATTAAACGGAGTTCCTGTTACTTGCAACCCCAAAATTCCTATATCCATTGTAATGCATTCTAGGAAGAATTTCTCCAGTTTATCCATCTTATTACTTTTTTTAATTACATTTATTGTTTTGCCTTTCACTCTCTTCCATGTAACTTTTAATTCTGCCTTTGTATTTTTATTTACATTCCTTTTTCTCATTTCTATCAGTTTTCTTGCATGGCTATCTTCATGTCAGTCTTCTCATTTCTGTTCTCTTTATAAAGAAGCCATGTCCTTGGGCATCTTTTTGATTATTTCAAGCATATATAGTGTCATATTTTAATGTATTTCTTAGAAACTATTTTCTTCCAGACAATGATCTTCCTCTGAATATTAAAAGATGGTGTTTCTGTTCCCATATGCTACAGTATTTTTTCGTAGACCCCTAAATTGAATTCCTTTTCTGTCTATTCATGTTGGAATTTGGACAGCACTACTGTTTGAACCTGGTGTTCTCCAGTAGACAGAGCGAATGTCCTTGACTATTCTGAAACCCAAACCTGAATGTCAAGTTGATGTGCAAAGTCTTTAATGCAGTGCATATTAACCAGGGATGGTACCATCCTAAAAGGAAATTTTCAAAATGTGGGTAGGTAGCTTAGTTTGTGTGGTAGGCAGGCAGGGAGAGTAATGCCCCTTCCAAAGATATCCATGCCCTATTCCTTGGAATCTGTGAATATGTTACCTTAAATGGCAAAGGGAACAGATGTGATGAAAGTTATGGACCTTCAGATGGAGGGAGTATCCAGGCCTATCCAGGTTGGCCAAATCTAATCACAGATTCTTAAAAGCAGAGAACTTTTCCACGTTTCTGGGATGTGGTCAAAGAGAAATGTGATGATAGAATGGTCAGAGATGTTACAGGAGAAGAATTCAACCTGCTGTTACTGGCTTTGAAGATGGAGGAAGGGGATCATTAGCCAAGGAATGTGGGTGGCCTCTAGAAACTGTCAGCTGACAGCCAGCAAGAAAATGAAGACCTTCGTTCTACAACCTGTAGGAACTGAATTCTGCCAACTACCCAAATGAATAGTAAACGGGCTTTCCGTTAGAGCCTCTAGAAAGGAACACAGCCTGCTGACACCTTGATGTTAGTTTAGTGAAATCTGTGTCAAACTTCTGACTTACAGAATGAGAAGATAATTTGTGTTAAGAGGCTGATATTGTGGTCATTTGTCATGGTGGCCATAAAAATGAATATGGATTGTCTTAATGACATGCAGGTCCTATTTCCCAAGGATAACTCAATATCGCCCTTGATATTCTTCCCATTGAAAGGTGGATCTGCCCTTGACCTCAAATATGGGTGGGCTTAAACTTACTTGTAGCCAAAAGTGCAGTAGAAGTGATGCTGTTTGACTTTCAAGGTAAGCCAGAAAATGGCCATGCCATTTTCATGTTATTTGCCAGAACACTCACACTCTAAGCCCTGGACTGCCATATATCAGTCTGATGAAGCACAACCACATGGTGAGGTCTCACATGGAGAGGCTCTCATGAGTAGTCTCAGTCTTCTAGTTCTCCAGGTCCATATGCCAGATACATGACTGAAGAAGCATTTAGATGACTTCAGCCTCTAGTCATTGAGTTGCTCCCAGGCTTGGAGACTTCCCAGCTGAGGCTCAGATGGTGTGAAGCTTAGAAAAGTCATTCTTGCTGTGCCCTGTCCAATTACTGACCCACAGAATCTGTGAACACAACAAAATGATTATTATCTTATACCACCACGTTTGGGGTAGGTTGTCACACAGCATTAAGAATTGGGACACAAGGGGTGCTACCTGAATCAAGTGTCCAAGGGCCAGTGAAGCCAACAACAAAAAACCCACTTCTCCAAACCAGTAGAGCTCGCGTTGAGAAATGTTGCTCTAATACATTAATGTATGTCTACTGATGTGATATTGCATTTGTTTCCTGCTTTCAACATTGGTTTCTCTGTTTAGGCAGTTTGCAATTCTTATTTGAAAAGAGCAGCATATGAGCCAAATCTACTCACCCAGCAGGCAGTCTTTCTCGTGCTCTTTCTGTCTCTATCCCATTGGTAGTACTTCTCATTAGTCAACTAAGAATCCCCAGATGTAACTGGTCTCTGTTCATTTGCCCCTATTTTCCTTGGAAAGGCCATATATGCACAGGGGCCCCCAAATGTCAAAGGAGCCAATAGGCTGAAGAATGAGACAGAGAAGTTCAGCTTGTCGGTTTAGAGAATTTACAAGGGAACTTTCATACAGAAACAGGTCCTGGGCAGCCACAGGGCAATCAGATCTCCCCTACCTTCCCCTCCTAGATCACCCTTTTTTTATCCCCCATGAGAGATAGATCTCTGAGGTTGGAGAGGAGTGTGTGGGTAGTCAGGAGGAGACCAAAAGGCCAGATATCAGCAGGCCCTGGCATCAGGATGAGCTAAGAAATCGATAACTTCTAGAACTTTTTGCCTTAGAGGAAGGAGTAATGGAAACTCTGTGACTAGCCTGAAACCTCTGTACACATTTCGAGTCCACCTGGGGCACAGGGAGGGGGTCAAAGGTCAGGGCTCAGGAATTAACCTGGAGGATTAGCTTCAGGGTTGTCAGGTTTTCAAGATGGAGTCAGCTCCATCCACATATCCTCTTTCCTCTGTGCTGTTTCTGGGACTTGTTTCCGAATGCGTGGAGAGATGGACGCTACTGAGGTTAGGTGGGGGGAAGAGAAGGTGAATGACAGAACTTTAGCTCTCACTGACTCAGTTGGTGTTTGTTTATGGTCAAAAAAGTACCTACAGACAGTGCCGGGGTGGGGGTCAGGGGTCAGGGGATGAGGAGTGTGGGAAGTTGCCAATTGTTTTCCTGGTCTTTAACATCATCTATCATCTTCTGTTTCAGAGGAAAAGAGCTTACAAAACAGTATTTTAAGAATACATTTTCTTCTCAGTAATAAAAGTAACACTGACTTATAAAACAAAAAATAGGTTTTCAGTCCATCATCATCAATAAAACAGTTGAAATTCTACCTGGACTTTAACAACTGTACCTCTCTCATTTAAAGTCCACAATACCATTGGCAATCTTTCTCCTTTTCTGAATCTTTATGAGCATTTTAACAGAAAATTGTAAAGCAGCCTATCAGAATCTCCAGATAGTCCCTTTGTGAATCCAAATTGTAGGCAATGCTTTTAAAGACTTTTGCCCCTAGGAATATACCTTCAATATTTTAACATAAGATATAGATGTTAAATGAGAGAATAGTATGAGATACAAAATTTAGCCCTATTTCATCTTCTCAGGAGTGTATCTGTTCATGTCTTACGGCATATATAAATGAATCGATAATTGGACATCAGGAGTTGGCTAGATATGTGACACTTATGACACTACAGAATTTGGAAGGAATAGCATTATGTTTGAAGGAATAGCATTACGTTCTTTAAGTATTTTTGATAGAATAGTATTTCAACCTCTGGTGGTTCTACGTATAATTTAAAGTAAATGTAATACTTAATTAATTATTGTATAGCATCTAATGTCCTTCAAATGAGCCAAGTTAAATGACAAGCTACAAATTATCCCACTTTAATCGATTTTAACTGTACAGGTGAACAATAATTGAAAACATGATCTTTGGAGGATCTGTGAGTTAAAAAGTAAACAGAAACATAAAATGTCAGTTTTCCAGGTTCGTGAAGCTGACTCATTTATGAGGATTTCCCAATAGATCCCAACAAAGAACCATCGGTTAAAGAAAACTACTAAAATTTGAAACAAGAAACAGGAATAAAATATTGGCACTATCCACAATATATCTAAGAAAATGTTAGATATATTTTTATTTGGATTATAAATTTGCAGCCTTTTTGAATGAAAACTACTTTATTCAGTCACCTATTAAACATTCACTTGTATTATGCTGTATATTACTTGAGGCTTCGTCCATAAGATAAAATTCCCAGAGTAATTTTTCTAACGGAGCCCATAACTCTTTCATCACTTTTATCCCTGAATATGCATGATTTTCCATTACTGTTTATAGTTAGGACTTCTGTCTTTACAGTATATGGGCACAAAAAGCTATGTTATATTTGCCATGGGAACTATAATTTTTAAGGCACTGTGCTAGTAAAATCTTTACCTTTATTCTATTACCATAATGTAGATTTTGTATTTTATGGAGGATTGCACATTGAAGGAGCATAGTGTTATATCAGTGCACGGCCTGAGTTGTTAGTTACATCATGGTGTGTCTTATTGTTTTAAAGCAGCCGTCAGGGAGCTTATGATGGTGTCACAAGCAACTTGATCAGCTTCTAAGGTCGGCTACCTGTTCTTGCCTTCGCTCATTACTCCCCATATTTTAGTCTCGCTTTATATTTGAATTATTCACCCTGTCCTCTGTCATGGGACTTTGCATTGCCTCATCCTACAATAAGCAGAGTATATTTCCACACCATTGATATTGGACGTGGCCATAGGACTTATTTTATCCCATAGAATTGGGCAGAAGTGACAGTGTGCCATTTTGGAGCCCAAACCACATGAGTTATTGGACGTTTCTACTTGTTCCTCTTGTACTTCTGTCATGAGCAGAACATGAACATCCCTAGGTAGCTGCTGGTCCCAAAATGACGACATGCAGAGTAGACCTGAACCGAGCCCAAAGTCTAGTTTGGCCCAGCCAAGCTCAAGCTAGATCATGTGAACCACAGCCAACTTGTAATTCCTGAACAAGAAAAAGAAAAATGTTTTTGTAAGTCATTGAGATGTTGGAGTTGTTTGTTATGCATCATTGTTCCAATAATACCTAATTAATACCTTTCCCACTGTTGATGGTTTTCATGCATTTGTCTATCTGTGTGCATGCTTAGCGCTTTTGGGTGGCTATTCATATGGATGGAATCAACTGGAGCATGCAAAGGACCCCATGAGACGTTTTTGCTATGAATTCCCAAGCTAGCAGAGAAATGTTGCATATTTTCGATGTTCATATCTCAGTCACCATTGTAAAGGACTTCTAGGCAGGCATTCAGCCTAACAAAACTGTCTGGTGATTTGCGGTTCCACTCCTTTTGTTAATGAGTGATGACTCATCCATTCAAATTGTAGGGACTTCTGTGAAAGATTTTCTTTCTCTTACGTCATGTGTTTGGGGCATTAATACATTTGAGCCAGCATCTGGACATTCTCATAAATTAGCATGTGAACCTAACCAAGTTTCTTTATTTTAGTGGACCAAGTACTCATATCTTACTTATACCAAGGCCCTGATGGTGGTGAACAGACTCTAGGACAGCTCCCAATTATCCCTGTCGCCTAGTACCCATGCCCTGTGTGATACCCTCCCCTTAAGTATGGAAAGGACCTGTGACTAGTTTTTAATAAACAGTATATTCTACAGGTGGTGAGATGCCACTTGTATAATTATGTTGCATAAGATTGTAATGTCTGTCTTGCTAGGAAACTCTTTTGCTGGTTTTGGTGATGCAAGTTGCTTTGTAGTTGAACTGCCCTATGAGAGGCCCATTTGGCAAGCAACGGAGGGCAGCCTCCAGCTGACAGCCAGCAAGAAACTGAGGCCCTCAGTCCTGCAACTGGCAAGAAACTGAATTCTGCCAGCAAACCCTGTAAGCCTAGAAATGGATCTTTCCCCAGTCAAGCCGTGAGATGAGACCACAACCTCAGCCAACAGCTTGATTGCAAACATGAGAGAGATCCTGAAGTAGAGAACCTATGTAAGCCATGCACAGTCTCTGGACCTGCAGAAACTGAGATTATAAATATATGTTGTTTTAAGGAGCTACACTTGTGGCAATTTGTTATGCCTCGATAGATAAGTAAAACACTGTTCAACCATGTAGCAAGTTAACGATTTCCATAATGTGATATATTTTTACTTTTTTTCATATCAAACATTTACTGAATACCTACCAGATGCTAAGCACTTCTTACAACACTGCTGTTGCAGAGATGAATGTGACATACTGCTTACCTTTGAGGAGCTGACAGTCTAGGGAATGTCAGGCATTCAAGCAGCTGGTCATGACACAATGGGACAAACATTATAACAGGGATATAAACTAAATGTATTTACACTTTTCTTGGCACAGCATTTTATGCCTACATCTGGAAAAAAATGTACGGGTCTCGTATGGCATATAGATACTATAAAATCACTGTTGAAGGTGTTTACTAAGGAACCATCTGTACATTCCTGACCAAGAATAAGTAACCCAATGAAAGTAATTGCTATCACAGAGAACAAAAGCTTCAAAGAAATGGCTTTACATAGTTGTGATCATGACTTTATTGTCCTTCTACAAAACTATGGAAAATCAAAATTGATTATCTTCCTCCTATAAGTTGTTTTCTCCTTATTGGATAATGTTTTGAGATATGATACTTTCAGGATAATAAAGTTAAGTTATTGCTTTTAGTGTCATGACATTTAGGCATATTTGCATGTGTATCATAGATGTTCAGGTGGTACAACAAAAGTGCATTTGTCTTTTTGATGTCCAAAGTAAAGTCCAGAATTTGCTATTTTGTGTGTGCAAACAATAAATCCCGATCATTATTGTTATATCTAGAATAATTTGCTCTTCCTACAGACTGAAGGTGTATTTTTCTGATCAAAACTTTTCTGACCAAGCTTTTAAGATATAAAAATAATGTAATACAAAAGTAATATTTATTTTTATAATTAAACAGTCACCATGTGGTAAATACCTTACTTAATAGTGGATTATCCCAATTAATGTTCATAAAAACCTAATAAATTAGAGACTATTATTATCCCCATCTCACAGATGAAACTGAAGCCACAGAGGGTAAGTAACTTAAGTTACTAGCTTGAGATTACATCATTAACAAGTAAGGGAAACTGAGATTTGAACTTGTGCAATTCCACCCTGGGTTCTATGCACTCAGCCTCTATTCTATTCTGCTCCCTAATGTCTCTGACTGCTCCAAGATTTGTAAGGGCAATTTTCAGCATGGGTGCTCTGGTGATCATAAAAAGCATAATGGTGCAAAAATGGGCCTTGCAGTATCAAAGTATTTGATATTCCTCATATATCCATAAATGCTGACATTGTTTCCTTTAAGGGCAAGTGAATTTATCTATTTATGTTTCAAAAATTGATCTAGACAGTCTTTCATGAGATTCTCCATATATCAACTTAGTTAACAATATAATGCCTTACATATTGTGTCAGGTAGATATAGGGTATGCAGATTTTTAAAAAAGATTTTAAAATTCAGTGGCTTATCTAAGGTTGAGGTTTATTTCTCTAATTTAAAGGTGTAGCAGGGAAGTCATGGTTGGGAAGGCAGCTCTCCCAAGGTTGGGGAGGGAGTTCAGGGACCTGGTTTCCTTCCATCTTGTTGCTCTGCCAGCTCTGCACACTCACTGGAAGCTGGGTCACCACCATGTCTGTGCCCAGGTGGCAGGAATAGAGAAAAGGCAGTACAGGGCAAGCAACTTTCTTTTAAACAAGTGATGCGGAAAATATCCACATTGCACCCTTTTATACTCTATAAATGAAAACAAAGTCACATTGCCACACCCAGTCACAAGGCAGAATGGCAAATGCAGTCTCTAGACAGATGGCCATGGGCCCAGCTAAAAGTCAATTCCAATGAAAGAAGAGAAAATTAAATTGGGAAGAAAAGAGGAGCTAGTAGTCCATCACACATAGCTATGCAGACACTACATGCAAATCAACTTCTGGTTTCAGCATTCTTGTTGTTGTTTTTTTTTGTAGGCTTTCTTTAGAATAATATCGTTCTTGTTTTTCATGATGTGGATGAGAGTTAAAATGACTTTTAAAGCCCATTATCACTAAAGCCTAATATCGCTATCAATTGATTTCATACTTGCTAATAACACCTACTCTTTAATTACAGGGTTAGTAAATGGATACTTGCTTTATATTAGATGAGAGCATTTTGAAATTGTGTATGAGAAGGGTGCATATGTGTACTGAGTCACCAATGGAAGGAATGCAGTGAACATGTACTGTTTTTTCTGCCAAGCATCCTTTTCCACTTCTGACAAATAGCCACAACCCTTCTTTAGGAAACTGACTCTGTCCCACTCCTTCTGGTTGTCAGTGTGGTTGAGGGCACTTTGCAAGTGCCTTCTGAGGAAAGTCGCCTTAAGTAGTTTTCTCTGCATGCAACTCCTCAGGTTCTGTGTGACCATTATGTAGATTCCATCAGATGAGCCCAGCCCTGGGGCCCCAGGTATATGATCTCTTCCTTTTATCTGTTTGGCTAAGGGGTAATACAGTTCCTTCCTGCAGTCGGTAATGTCTGGGTAAACTACTCAACTTTGGCTCTCAGCTCTTCCATCACCTGTGTAACTCATTCCCTGTATTAGATCCCTTCTGTTGTAAGCAACTGAAGAGGTTTCCTGGTCAGACCCTGACTGAAGAAATGGCCTACTCCATTGGGTTGTTACAGGTCTAGACATGCACAAAGACTAATCAGTTGCCTTTTAGTCTCAATTCTCAGTTCTTTCAGAAAGAGAAGCTGGTTGGCCCTGTTTGTTTCAGGTTCTTGATGGCTTTTGTGGGTGGGAGAAGGGAGAGGTGATTGAAGTTGGTGGGAGATAGGTTTTATGATGAGCTGGGCAAACAGCCCCCAAATTAGCTTCTAAAGCAATAGAGAATGGGGAGAGGGAGTATCCAAAACTGTTATCCCACAAAACTTTTAGTAATTTTTATTATTAGCCTTACAATTGTTGTTATCATCTTAATCATCTTTGTAGTCAAAATAAATCTTAAACAATCTTTATCATTTTTTTAACAGTGAAAGGCTTTAGCTTGTCATTATCTCTACCTGGGGTTAGCTGCATTGTAATGGATGGCTCCAGAAGATGAAAAGTTCTTCAAAGCCTAAAATGCAAAAGAATGTAAGAATTTAGATTTCTTTATATTACTCATAACTGTGACCCCTAACTCTAGTATGAGGGTGTGCCAGAGGAAGTCCTAGAGTGGGAGTGTATTGCAGTTCGGGTTTCCAGAAGAGGAGACATCAAGATGGGCTTGCATGTACAAAACTTTTATGGACAGAACATACCAGTGAAGCATAAAAGGAAGGAAGCAAGAATGGGAGGGAGAGTCTTCTGGCCACAGTGCAGATCTGATACCTGTAAAAGCTAAGGGGAAAGGAAGGAAGATTGGCTAAGAAGATCCTAAGACTGCAGCTGGTTGTGAGAAAGTTTCGACCAGGCCTGTGGGGAATTCTTGAGCCCAAGTTGTCCACTAGAGGAATCCTGCCTCTCTTGATAATGAGTCTGCACTAATACCCGTGCTGTGCTCAGTCACTGACTGGGAGTAGCCCAGTGGAAATGTGGCCTCCGCGTAAACACGATGGTGGATCCAACAAGGTGGCAACTGAGGCTGAAAGTCAACTATGTTCCCTGCAGTGGGAGATCTGAGCAGAGTATTTCCACGGATGAAAATAGAAGATAGCAAAGGTCTGTTCCACGCATAGTCCATGCTTATCAGACCCATTGCACTGCCAGATGGCAGGATGGACATCTAGTTATCATGTTAGTCTGGTCCACGATGGCAATTTCAGGATCTGATGGTGGCCTCTTTATCCACGCAAGTTGAGAGAAATGGTGGAGAGAAGAGTGGATGTGGATATTGGCCTGGCCAGAGTAGGTCCCGCTGAGTGTCCCCAGAGGCACAGGCCTAGAGGAGAGCTTCCAGCTTTCCTAGAGAACACTTGCATTTGTGTGTGTGTGTGTGTGTGTGTGTGTGTGGTAAGCCACGTCTCAGAACACAAACAGGTGGAAGGATTTGTCAATCATCTGTTCTCTATGAGTATGGCTCTTGTAAAGTTCAATGTTGTCATTACAAAGCCTTCTTAAGGCCTAGGTCTAGAACTGACATAATCATTTTGCCACATTCTATTGTTTAAAGTAGGTGACAAGTCTGGCCCAGATTCAAGGGGAGAGGATTACACAAGGGTGTGAATTCTGGGGAGGCATGGTTCATTCTGGGCCACCAAAATAACATTCCCCAACATTCTCCAGAGTCTGGACTTTGGACTGGACATTTAGAATGGAAGGCTACTAACATATCCTAGGTGGTAGCTGAAAGTATTGGGTGGGATCCCTCTGTGGGTGTATACATTGGTGAGTGTGGAAAAGAATCCATCAATGTTGCAGACATATGATTGATATCTTGAGGAGTGATTGAAGGGGTTTAGAAACCTTCCCCAAAATGTGGCAATTCGGCAATGTGGACTATTTTGAGCTGAAGACAATCAAGATCCAACAGATTCAAGTAAAACTTTTACCTTTCCCTTAACTACTGAAATAATTTAGATAGACTTCCTGGAGCAGAAAGAAAGCTATTAGCAGAGATAACTTTTTATCTGAATAACCTATCTGTATGGCAGGGCAAACATTTAATTACCAAACATCTACTCTTCTTATTTTTCTGTGAATTAACCTTTCCCTCCTTTAAGCACTGTCCCATTTGCCATTCCTTAGTTCAGGATGGCATACAGCAAGTCCTCGAATAACATTATTTCCATTCAATGTTGTTTCTTTATAATGTTTATGAGATGCCTTAAAAATTATTTTATATCAATCAGCCTATGGTAAAATTGGTTTTGCTATACATTGTTTCACTCAAAGATGCAGAATCTATCAATAACATTAAGTGAGGACTTACTGTATAAGCTTCAAAAGCCCAACTTGCCCTTGGGGCTCATTGTTAGGAGACCCCATACATATGTAATTAAATTTGTTTTTTCTCCTGTTATGTTTTAACCTGCTATGTTAATTTGATTGTTAGACCAGCCAAAAAAACTATAAGGGTAGAAGTCAAATTTTGCCTTCCCAACATGATTTTCCTAGTTTCTCAGAAGTTCTTGTTAATATGTTTCTTGATCAACACTTACCTCAATGTTTTCTGGGATTTTGTTAGTTCTGCTACTTGAACATTATGTCAGTATTCACTAGTTTAATAGCAATGATGACTGGTCTAACCAGAATTGCCACTTAGTAAGTTTTTACATTTTAATTATTTGCCCTGGTTAAATCTGGCCAGAACCACTAACTTAACATGTCCAGGTTCTGCATCAAAGAGGGGCAACAGAAAGAGAGGGAAATCTCTGTGTGAAGGGGAGGGTTTGTTGTGAAGAAAAGTTTCCCGCATAGGGACCCTCATTTGAAGCTAGATAATCTTTGGAAATTTGATGTTTCTCTGGCTTGGTTTCTTTTTTCTGTATTCAACAGTTTATCAATTTCCTTTGGAGCTCTTGATGAAGACACGCTGATAAGAGACTATAAAACTTTTTTACTAGGCGAAGCCTTTACTAGTCTAATGAGCATTACCACTCAAAGTCTTTCATATTGGGGAGAGAATCACTAGCATTCCACCTGTGCTTGCGTTAAAGAGAATCTTAAATCACGATTAAGCAGAGGTAGAGGGCAACAAGACACAGGGTTCAGTCTTGTCTGCATTCTGATAGTCAGCAGACTTATTACTGAGACACCATAATGCTAAAGACAAATATCATCCTAGGTCATGTGGAAAAGATAAAATCTGAGCCTAGTATGTTTGTAAAAATAATTGTTGTATATTATTTCTACATGGGTTATACTAAAGTAGGTCCGCACAAAATGTTAATACTCCTCCAAAACAGAGGAAGTGACAGATTAGCTGGGTCTTGAAGCATGAACAGGAGTCTACTCAGCTATAGAAAACTGTCTAATGGAAGACCATTTGCATAAAACTAAGAAATGTTCATTTTTAGACTGGAGGGCCAACCTCTCTGGAGGGTCTCAGGGGCTGACATTTCCCTGTCTCACCCAGGGAAGGTGATGGTGAGTGTGAGTGAGTGTCTAAGTCCCAGTGGCAGGTTCCCAGCTTCCAGGTGAGCACTGGACCAGGGATGCGGTGGAGGGGTAGCTGGAAGGGGTGGTAAGCTAGAGGGAGGGGAAAAAAAGCCGCCTGCGCTTTGTCAGCCAGACTTCTCAGCAGAGTAGGGCTGAGCGAGTGGTTCACTCCCCACGTCGTGCCTACTGGGCCCCAGAGACTTGGACCCAGGAGCCAGCACGTCGCGCGCCCGCGCAGTCTCTAGGCCCAGGCGGGCGCCTGCGCACGAGCGTTCCGGACCCGCGAGCCGCGGGGTTATTAGAGGTGGAGCG
This sequence comes from Rhinolophus sinicus, assembly GCF_036562045.2. NCBI lineage: Eukaryota > Metazoa > Chordata > Mammalia > Chiroptera > Rhinolophidae > Rhinolophus > Rhinolophus sinicus. Next base: position 28,735,279 of record NC_133759.1, read on the forward strand.
CAGGGAGGGCGCGCAGCAGGAGGCGGCCGCCGTTACGGCGCGAGCGTGGTCACGTGGTCGCTGGTCACCGCCGCCGCCTCCCCTCCCGCCCTGTTCTCTTTCTGGTCGGCCCGGCGGGTTCCACGAGCGCCGGGCAGAGACAGAGGGAGAGAGAGAGAGAGAAAGAGAGGGGAGGAGGAGGATTCAGGGAGTAGGAGCTGGGGAGCCCTTCTGCGCCACAGGTAAAAAAATAATGATGATGATGATGATGATCATAAAAAAGCCGAGCACTCGGAGCGCCTTCGCCTTCCTCCAGTGCAGCCCCCAAATGTAGTGGCTCCCGCCCCGGCCTCCCGATCAGCTTCTCAGGACGAGTCCCGCCTCCCCTCCTGTCGCTGCTGCAGCTGCCGCCGCCTCACGGGAAGGCCTGAGGGTGCGGGTGCTGCTGCTGCGGACGGGTAGTCGCACCGCCCCCGGTTTGTGCGCTTCCCGGATCGGCGTGGGGGTTGGGTGGCGCGAGGGGAGGCTCCCCCAGCTCCAGGGCGGGCAGGGCGAGGAGGCTGCTTATCCTAGCCTGCCTGCCTTCCCTCACTCGGGATGGTGGGGTCTAGGAAGCAAGGCCACCTGCAGCAAGAGGGCAGACAGAGCCTGGTGGCTGGACTAGGGCTCAACTTCCTACTTGGTAAATTTCCCTGTTCATTTCAGCCTTGGGCAGCACGCTTCCTTCGCAGGCCGGAAGCGAAACCGACCCGGAATCCCAAATATTTTAAAATGCACCCTTTAGAAGAGAGAAGCCTTTCACCCTTGAGAAATGAAACGTGACTTTGTTTTAGTACGACTTAAGTTTATTCACCTGTAAGAACATGCAAGTTGAGCCCTTTCGGGATACGAGAAAAACTTTGCAGAGGGTGAAAGTCGATTACCACCCTCCCTCCTCTTTTCCTGGAAAAATGAACACAGACCTCTCAAACTGTTCGGTTCTGCAAGTGACTTAAAGAGTTTTTTCCATTAAACAGTTATTAACAGTTTTAGTTCAGGAATATGATCTATGCTTAAAGTTTACATTCTTTAATTTTTTTTTCAGAATGACTTTCTGGGAAGAGTCATTTGTCAACCTTGAATTGGACTAAGTCTTGAAATTGTAACATGCAGGTTGCACACCTTTGGGCCGGATTGCAAGTTTCTAGATCCAGTCATTCTTTTGTACTCTTTGTACAACAAAATACAGCCTCAATAAAACTATATATTATTAGTGTTGTGCTGTTATACAAAATAGTGACTCAAAGCAGGAAGCATTAAATGTAGGCATTGTTGAAATCTTTGAACACTTTTCATTGATATCAGTGATAAAGAAATTCAATTATATGTTGTTTATTTTTCTTAATGAGCTTTTCTGATTCCACATCTTGGTATCTCTAAATTCATATGTAATACTGAGCATTTAAAATTTTTGCAACTATCTGCGCTACAGTCATGTAGAGAGCAGTGCTTCTCAAACTTTACTGTGCCTAAGAATCCCTTAAGGCTCTTATTTAAAAATGCAAATCCTGATTCGGTAGATCTGTGATGCAGCTTGATATTCTGCACCTATAAGCTTCTGGGTACTGCTGAACAAGGAACCATCCTTGAGTAGCAAGGATGTAGATAACTTGGCCTTAGCCAAGATGATGTTGTCAGTGAACAAGTGCCTTTTAATAATTCACCTGGGTCTAGTAGAGGTGGCTTAAAGGAAGGGGCAAATGGCAGGATGAACTGGGACGGCTTATGCGGAGTGAGCAGACCAAGTCTGGGTCCCAGGGTATCCTGACTGGATTCAGATTTTTTTCTAATGCATGTTTTAAAAAATGTAAATTGAAAAGTCTAAAAGTATCACACACAACCTCATATACTTTATGTACATTAAGAAAAATGGTTTTACTTTAAAACAACTTTATGGAAGTATAACATTATCTACTTTTAATTTTTATAGTCGTTAGTACTTTACCATTGTTTCTTCATGTTATTAGATAATATTTATGGGTCTAGTAGAGGTGGCTTAAGGGAATACTTTTGAAGTAGTTACTAAGTGCCAGGCACTGTTTTAAGTACTTTACCAATCTTAACTCATTTAATCCTTGCAACAACCTTTAAGGAAACTGAAACAGAGAGAGGGTAAAAGTCACATTCTCAGGTTTACACAGCTAACACCAAGCTGGGATTTTGGGTGGCTGACTCTACAGTCCATGCTTTTAACAAATCTTCACTATGCTGCCTTTTTAGAAGATAAATTAGTGATACTGTTTTAAATCCCCTTTCTTAGTATTGTTGAGAATTATGAGCTTGACTTTCATTTTAAAATTCAAATTTGTCAACCTTTCATTTCCCCTATTTTATCTCACTTTAAAATGAAGAACTGCCTCAGTGCTTGTAATCTCTGCAAAGTAAGTTACTGAAATTTGCAAAGCTTTATTTTGTTTGCTCTTGTTTGCTGGACCAGTGTCTTTGTAAGTTTGTATGTCACTGTTAAATGTAAAAGTACTATCTGCTTCTGTTTTACCCTGCAAATTTTCAGTCCTTTATTTCTTGCCTGTCTTCCACTTCCTCATGCATACTTGGTAGATTTATTCGCTATTTGTTATCCCAGCATTTAGGATTTTGGGGGAAATTGACTGGGATACTGACTTTTTTTTGGTCAGTGAAGATAATAAACTAAGCATTGGTTATTATCCTATTTTAACACTGAAAAAGTAACAAGGACAATCTCAGAATAAAGGATGATACTTTAAGTTGAACAATTTGTGCTTTTTAAAAATGTTAATATATCATCTGTCCCCCACCCCGTTTTTGTCTCAGACCACAGAAAACTTTGTACCATATCTGCACCAGGCTGAGGAATGGTGATTGTACACCTGACCTGAGACATTTCTCTTAATATGGACAGATCATTAGAATGGCAGTAATACACAGTGTGTGTACTAGAACTTGAGAAATGAGAAGTTGTGGCAGGGGTTAGTTGTGGCAGTGGAAGGAGGTGGGGGAGGGAGAGTATTGGGGTGAGGAGGGCCTGTGGCGCTGATTCCAGTAGCATTAATTCTCTATTACCTGGGATAATAGTGAGTTTGGGAAGGAAGTCAATAGAACAACAGATCCCTTTGTAAATATTTTCTCAAAGCTCATACTCTGTTATTGTGATGTCTGTTAAGATGCCATGCTGGCCAGTTACTTAGCCTCATAGTGCCTCACTTTTCTATTTTTAAAATGAGGATAATAATAGTAACTACTTTACCAAGCTGTTTTGAGAATTAAATGAGAATGTATGTATATGTGTGTGTGTGTGTGTGTGTATATATATATATATATATATATATACATATATATGTATGTATATATATACACACACACACACACACACGTATATTATAATATTATACCTGGTCTTACGTTAATTTTTGCTCCAAAAGATGCATTAGAGCTGATGGTCTGGCAAGGTCTTATTTTCAGGGAAACACAGTATATGAGTGTATGAGTGGTGAATGTTTAAATTTAAAAAAAAAAATTATTGTAAAAGACACATTGCCATTAATCACCCTCAGAATATTCCTGTTTGCTTCAAACACACTTATCCCATTGTTCGTGCCACTTTTTGAAACAGTTCTGGAAGTCCTCTTTTGTGAGTGTCTTTAGTTGTGCTGTCATGGCTGCCTCGATTTCCTGAATCATTTTGACTTTGGGGAAGAGCCAAAAGTTCAATGGTGCCAGATCCAGTGACTAAGGTGGATGAGGACACATCGTAATGTTTGTATTTGACAGAAATTGCCATACCAGAAGCAATGTGTGACATGGAACATTGTCATAATGGAGGATGATTTATGGCACACTTTAAAACATTACCTTCTCTCAACCGTAGCTCACACCTGACTGACTGCACTGAACAAGCTGAAACTTGTCACATACAGTTACTAAGGTTTGACATGCAGCTTCCCATATTGAAGATCCCTGCCTTCAGTTGGATGGCACTCAGCAGCAACATTCACCATATGTTTTGATCACAATGGAAAGGCTCCGTGTCACACATCGCTCCTGGTACAGCAATTTCTGTCAAATAAAAACATGGTGTGTCCTCATCCATATTATTCACCGGGTCTGGCACCATGCGACTTCTGGCTCTTCCCCAAAGTCAAAATGAACATGAAAGGTAAATGTTTTGAAGTGATTCAGGACATCGAGGCAGCACGACAGCACAACTAAAGATATGAAAGAAGAGGACTTCCAGAACTTCAGAAAGTGGCAAGAACCATGGGATAAGTGTGTTCAAAATGAGGGGTTGTATTTTGAGGGGGATTAATGGCAATGTGTCTTTTACCGTAATACATTTTTAATTTAAACATTCACCATATTTCTTGGTCCCACTTCATACATACATATATACTCACATATAGACATATATAGACATAAAATATGCTTAACATGTATAACATTATATATATATAATGTTTGACTGTAGATAATCTGCAATGTGGTTAATGATTATCCACATGATCAAGACTGACTATATTTGAATGAACTTAATAGAAATTGTACAGTTATTTGGTATATGGCTGTATGTGCTAAGAAAACAGTTTGGATGAAAATAAAAAATTGTTATAGAAATGCTCTTATCTCTTTGGATAATTAAATATTAATAAGTATGGTTTGGCAGCTCAGATTTTTCAAAAGAAGGAAGCAAGGCTGTAGAAATAATAAAAGATGTCTTTGGTGGTGGTGTGAAAGGATCAATTTCAGGTGTAGTGTTGTGAATCCTAGAATAAGATAACCTTTTTTCTGAAGGCTTCTCTGACTATATAAGTTACACCTTCCTCAACTGACTCGTTTGCTCCTTAAAATAATCCATCTTTGCTTTCTCCAGACCTG